>NW_026623303.1:2582485-2641899 GCF_030028575.1 Malurus melanocephalus | reverse complement strand
CAACCGCTTCCTGCCGCGCGCGGACTGCCCGCTCCGCCCCGCCCCGCTCCGCCCCGGCCCGGCCCGGCACCGCGGGTCCCTTGCTGGGTCCCGGGCCGGCTCCCAGCGCTCGGGCCGAGACCCTGCCGAGGGTATCCCCCCCCCCTTCGGCTCCCGGCGTCACGAGGGGACGGGCCAAGGTGACGCGCCGGGGGCGGCATTCCCGGGGAGCGGGCGAGTCCMAGCGCGTCCCTTTCCCGTTCGGAGTTGCTTACGGGCAGGGAAAGGGCGCAGCGGGAGGGACGGGAAGCGGCTGCTTAAGGCGGTAAAAAATCCACRCAGAAACGGTCCGGACACGTCCCGGTTGCATTAATGGCCAAGTGCACAGCAGCGGTTCGGGTGTGCGTGACCCYAGCAGGGCCGTGTGCCCGAGCACGGAATCACAGTACGGGTCAGGCTGCAAGGGACCACAGGGGGACATCTGGTCCAACATCCCTGCTCAAGCAGGGTCATCCTAGAGCACACGGCACAGGGTTGTTTCCAGATAGTTCCTGAATATCTCCACTGAGGGAGACTCCAGAGACTCTGGACAATGTGTTCCTGTGTTCAATCACCCACATAGAAAAGCTCATGTTCAGGTGGAACTTCCTGTGCATCAGTTTCTGCCCACTGCCTCTTGTCCTGTTGCTTGGAACCAAGGAAAGCCTGAATCCATCCTCTTAGCACCCCTTGCCCCCCATTAGATGCTGAGGTCTGTAGATACTGAGGACCCCTCTCATAGGTCTCTTCTCGATGCTGAACAGGCCCAGCTTCCTCAGCCTTTCCTTGTGTAAGAGAGATGCTCCAAACGCCGTATCACCTCTGTTTGCCCTCACCTGCTCGAGGATCTCCACRTCTCCCCTGTACTGAGGAGCCCAGAACCTGGCACAGCACTCTAGATGATACTTTCCCTGGGGACCCCAGGAGAACCATGCACCCCAGTGCTCTCCCCAGAGCAAGGACAGGAATGTGCTTCCTGAGGAGCAATTTAGGAAACAAGACAACACCAGTTAAACAGCAGACATCCACAGACAGGCTCAAGGAGCCTTTAGAGAACCACTTAAAAAAATACATTACGGTCCCAAGCCACGGCTGCTGATATTCCACGGTGAACTGAAACTACAGGAGTGTTACGGAAGGAGGAATGCAACAGCCAAGAGAGCCACAACATTGTGTGCAAAGTGATTTTCAAATATGTAAGTTAAATTTTAAAAAATCATACAATATGGAAACAGAGTATAAAAAACTTTTAATTAGACACTTCATAAGATATASTTCAGTGAATAAAAATACTTCTTATATTCAAAATAATGTGTGCATGTAAGTAGACAACATGGTGAAACACCAGCATCCATATACTTCATCACATAAACTGATCATTAAGAGGACCAAAATATTCAATAGTTAAGTGCAAAAAAGGTCCCTGTGTTGAGTGACATCATCTCCCCAGTAAAGAACTTCTTTGCAGTCCTTATCAGGTACTGGTTTCTGTGTGTTCTCTGCCTTGGCAGTTTATTGTATCTGTTTAAAAAACAGTGTAGTTATGGTCATGGTCATCCTGCACAGCTGTCCCCTCTAACACAGGAGGGACTCCAATAACCCACTATAAAGACAACAGAAACACAACAAAGAACGTTAATTTTCTGCACATTCTCTTCTACTGTCCTTTTAGTCAGAGAACCTTCCACTGTTTTCCCAGTTTAGGGATAAAGCATTCTTCATCAATGAATGAAAACACTTTGGTGCAGAAGAGATAATGCAGCGAATGGGTCTGTTTATCTCCACTGCTGAGCATGAGTCATTCCTCCACCGCAGCTTTCTCCATTGCTTTTTGTGCTTACAGTTGTAAAGCTGGTTTTAATTGTCAGCAGGAAAGCACAGAAAGATGTGCCTCCCTCTGAAGTGATTCAGAGAAAAGAGACTCAGAAAGAAATATGCTTAAATATTAGTCAAGGCATGAAATACAGGTACTTCAAATGATTCCCTCTTTTCAASAGTTTTCACATATATGTATTTGGACTTGCTGCACAACAAGTGTTTTATGCACAAGATATAGAAAAGACCCAATTAGCATCTCTTCACTTAGAATTAAGGTCTTCAGTAAACCTTTTTTAGCTTGTATGATATGCAAAGACCTTACATTTCCTCACCTAAATTGGTTACATGGATGAGATTATCATTAAAATTATGGGCTTTTGAGGTAGRACTAGAGAAAAGTGTGTGACTTTTCCTTGGTTTTAATAAACCATTTATCTCTTACATTCCCAGTTTGCACAAAGATACTTTGGGAAAAAAAAGCCCTAAAAAACAAGTGGTATAAATGCTTTTCGATGCTTTGGATAGGACCTAAAGTTTTTCTGATAGAACTCATGACACAAAACAGCAGCCAGTGCCTGGTTAAAAAAAACATACATCACTACACACCACCACGTCACATTGTAAATTCCAAGTGCAATGGCCATAGAAACATAGATGAGGAGCTCTGCAAAATAGTGAGGGCAAGAAACGCTCTCAAACCAGTCTCCGAAAGGTACATTGTGGCTCAGATTTACAACCTTTCCTGCAAGCAAAYGGGAAGAAATTAATTGGGAAGATACATTAAACAAACATATATCACAATTACAGAACAATATGCTTATTAAAGTTAATCATCATCATCCATGTGCATCTGATTTGGCAGCTTTGCACTTAATTAATTAAGATGCCACCTCTGGCTGTGCAAATATAGACTAAGGAAACTGATCTTTATCCCACATGGAAACGGAAGTGAGGTCCCTGAGGAGTGGAACAAGCCCTAACCATTAGGATGTGTCTGTCCTTAAGATGTTAGAAAACAGAGCTTCATTTAAAGTTTTACAGAACTATACATACAGACATAGCATACACTCTCTCCCCAATTCAGCCATCCAATCTCTTTTCCAAACAGCCTCATTTAACCTACACACTACAGGAACTGAGAAAACCTCGTGTTTAAGGTATAATAAGCTATAGAAGCCTATTTAAACAACCAGAAAAAAATACCTAAGTAAACAGTCGACAGAAATGAAACATCTTACCTGAGCTGTTTTTTCTAAGATTAGCTAAAATTGCAAGACATCTGTGCTGGTGAAGAGAGGCCCAAATGTACATCGTAACTCCTACAATGTGATACCAGCAGATCTGCACAGAAAGCTCTTTTCCTGAATGAAATACGTTTTATTAATATATAGCCAAGAAGTAACTTCCCAAACATCATCCCAAAACACTATATACATTTTTTAAAATGTTACTGTCTTATAAAATTCTAGTAGTGAGCCTCTAATCCCTTGAAAGATGCTTTTAAATCCTGCATCATTTAAGTGCCCAGCTAGCACTTAACCACTGTATATTAAAAAAAAACCTAGTTATTAATCCAGTAGCTTGAAATACAGTGTGATGTACAATGACAAATAATTGGTAATCTGAGATCTCAATATCCAACACTATAGTTATACTATAACTATACTAACTATAAAACAAACTGTAATAGTTTGTAACTATTATTATCCTAATTAAACGTGATGGCTCAAGTCAACATGCAAGCACACAGTGATATCAYACATACACACCTGATAGATACCAGCAGCTAGATACCAGCCCCTGCCTGATGTGGTTTGAAGCAGTTAAAAACTTCACCAAACTYATATACTTATTAATGACTGCCTCACAAAAATTGGTCACAGGAGGACTGCTACAACCAGCTTGTGGTTCATCTATGCAGGGGATTTAGCAGCTCATTTGTGAGACCCATTGGAATGTGTTGGCAGAATAAAGCCATATAACACAAATTTTTCATGCATTAATGGAAACATTACAGTACCAAGGGACAGAAGAAACTGCCTGAATCAAGACAGAGCAGTGGTAAGTACTCCACGTAAGAAAAATGAGGTAGCCAAGACAGCTTGCAGACTCACCCTGCAGGAAAGCTTACAACAAAAAACTCTTCAGTTTGAGAACTGAAGTTATGTATTTGAGAAGTGGTACCTATTACTGTCCTTCCTAAAGCATATGACTGATATCCTGRAAGTATCTTTGTGAGACATCTTTCAGCAAATAACTGTGGTGGTTAACATGAAAGTGTCACTGTTTGTGTATAATGCTGGCTGATAATGTGATATACTGAAATGTAATCACTTTGAACTATGAGAGGAAGTACTTTCACATCTCATCAGTTAACACACTTCTCAGACAAGCAGCCTTCTATGAAACCATGTGCCACAATGGAAACAAATGAGAGCAAAACTACACCTTTGATGACAACTAAGCAGGCACTTACCATTGCTGACATTARCAGGCACTTGACACAGCACAGTTGAGCCAACAGCAATGTAGTAACCAAGYCCAAAGCAATATTGCACAATGTGAATAACACCATTGGAAAACACGCTGGTCCAGAGGCATTCTGCAAGTCTTCGACAGCTATGTAGCCAAAGGAGCAAGAGAACCAGGAGTGCAGACACATGCTCACTATCTGCTTACAGATAAAAAMCAGCAACTTTGAAACAGACAGGAACAATTTATCCTGACAGTGCTCCAAAAAGACTGTTCCCCCCTCCCCCCGCAAAATTTTACCCTCATTTTAAATTAACTGGGGAAAATATTTGTACAGATGAGGCACTGCTGACCACAGCAAGATTTCTTCCTGAAGGTGTTAATGGCTCTTTCTGTTAAAAGGACTGCTGAAAGCCATAAATTAGAAATATTTCGGTGTTGAATAATGACAAAGGTACTTGGTGTACCAGGAAAGTAATTTGTAGCCTAGCTGAAAAACAACCAATGAAGTAGCACTTGAATACAAATTCAGCACAGTGTTGGTAATACAGGTTTTTAATATTTATACGGCTACATTATAATACCTGGAATACTTGCCTATGTCCTTGCTCTGAGAATCTCTGCCAAGAGCATGGTGCATGTGCTGAATCCATGATGGGAGCGACTCTCCAATGAACTCAGCTCGGAAAAGCCAGATCAGCAGAAAACCGTTCCAGAGCACAGAAACCACATAAAAGTGAGTAAACCACCTATGGGAACAAAAAAGGGTTTTCATTGATGTTCTCATCATTCCTCAGTTGGAAATGTAGCTGCAGGGCATGCCTACCTGATGGTGAGTGCATTCCCTTTTGTGCCCACATCAAWTGCCCAGGGAGAGAATGCAGGACCTCAGCGGTACCAAGCAGCAATAACCTTAACACATTTTTCCCCAATGAAATGCTGCCTGGAATAACCTCTCACTTAGCCTACTTTACTAACCATAGCTGCACTAAAGAGCATACAGTGTAATCCACACATTGCAAATGTATTCCTCAAGATTTACAACTAATCATGATGTACATAACATTATCATTTAAGCAAAGCACATCCAGATTAGTTTTCTGSGTATTTCCAAGATGCTGCACCTCACAGCATTCCCACTTTTCTCAGTTCCAGTCGATGCATTACATGACATGTTAATCAGTTACAAATGCAGATGGTAAAAGGCACTAGAAGTAATTATCCCAGTCTACATTAAAATATCTTGTACCTCTGCAAATTCAAGGTCCGCAACAATCATATAGAAAAAAAAAACAAACAGTGACCATCAACACTACTGGGTGATTACAAGGCAAGACCACATTTGTTAAGAAAACAAAAAATCTCCCAACTCCATAATGCACTTTAAAAAGCMCACTGTGCTTTACTGAAATGCAAGACATGACAGTCAAAGCAGGTAACTGGGTTGACTTAAACAGCCTAAAGCTGTTTACAATATCCAGCAATATACAACTGTGTACAATATCCAGTTCAAACTAGGTGATCCAATATTTCCTTGTGTTTTTAAAATTAAAAGTACTTTTGGCAATGAAGAAAAATCTGGAAATATCTTCAAAGAGATAAAATACATCCCACGGGAAGATGCTGATGGCCTTAACAACTTAACTATAGGTACAAAACTAGGGTAATATTGTATCGTGAAGGGAAGATAATATTTCTGTTGAACATGCAAAATCTTCTCTTGGTGCAGTGCAGGGGTACAAYACCCTTGCTTAGTTGAAGGCAATGAAAGTAACCCCTTCCTGGAGCAGCTCAGGTATCTCTCAAGAGCACGAGAGATCAAGTCAGAATCATARTGGCAGCAAGCATCCCTGCACGCTCCAGAGCACCCTGGCGATTAGCAACCCTAATCCCTGAAGTTTATCAATTTCGTTCCTTCTCCCACCAGGCAGAAATGACATTTGGTCTGCTGACTTGCAACAGCAGAACTAAAATTTAATCCCTTTCCCTCACTTTCTGAATATACAAATTCCCAGAATTTGTATATTGATAAAAACTCCCCACCACCTCCCAAGTTTCAAGGTCTTTCCCTACAGTCCTGTTACTCGGTCAACTTATATCTTGTCACTCTTAGGGAGCTTTCTCCACACATTGATTTTTGCCACCAGCAGACAAAGAAGCCCTGGCACCTTAGAAGAGATACACCCATGAGCTTTCAGCAATCCCAATTACACTGGGGATACACCTGACCTAGAGATCAAACCAGCACTGCAGTAAGCAGATGTGTCATCCCTCCTCAAGGGGAGGAATTTTCAGTTTTCCAAACCAACCTGAAATGCAACACTTTACAAGACAGAGTGGCAAAGTTTAAAACAGGCCCAGGGCAGTGAAAACACAATGCTTGTCTGGGAACAAGACACAGATGGAAAGAACAGAAAATTACTTGGKGGCTATCTTCAAGATCTTCTCTATTCCTTCAGGTAGAAGTGTTATGGATTCACTAATCAAGTAACAGAATTGCTTTGTAGATGTTGAGAGCTTGAGACCAACTCCCTGAAAAAGCACATTCTTCAGACACCAATCTCCCTAAGAAAGGGTGTTGGGAAACTTCTGCTGGAGAAAGGTCAACTCAGACAAGAACCTACCTAAAGAATGTAGCATTTTGCAGGACAGTGATTAAGACAAAGCCTTTGAATCCTTATTTTCACTCAGGGTACTGCAGAGCTTAAACATATCCCTGGGTATTTGGAGTATCATGAAGCCTGATAAACAAGATACTACATTACCTTTCCATATATAACATGCTGTGTCACAAAACCTTTAAAAAATATTTGGTTTGAAAGCTTTGTTTACAATATGTGTCAGAGATTGTTACAATAGGGGTGATCGGATCTTCACGCTAAGTAGCCTCTCAGTCCTGTCCTGCTGGCCTTGCAAGATCCCATCTGGCTCACATTCAATGACTAGTTCTAGTCATGAATCTCAGCTATCAAAAAATAAGAAATCCCATAATATACAAAACCAGAAACACATAAGAAGCCATAAATGTGGGGGGTTGCCCCTTTCATAATTTCACTAAACATCTACTTAATTTCCTTATTTCATTTCATTAAACATCTAATCATATACATATATTTTATTTCATTTCATCAAACATCTATTAAGATGGACTTGGATAACGCAGTGCTTCTTTTGCCTTATCGGAGACTGTTCATTTAAGTCTAGATTGCTGTTGTTCCCATGCTATTATTGGTCACATTTCAAAAATAAACCTTGAAGGGAGAAGGCAAACACTGAGAATCGGTCTAAGACAGACAACCTGCAGCACATTTGCACGGTTAAATAGGATTTCACATTCCCAGGTGCCTGACCTTGCTATAAGRTTTGTTTTGGAGATCTCGCATGGGACTGGGATTCAAGCATACGGATTCTGTATGATCGGTCGCAGTGTCCATGCTCCACTCCTGCAATAGAGCTGGAGGGAGCCATGTACAGTTCAGTGTCCCGGCCCTGCTGCAGTCCCCGAGACGCGCACGGCGGCGGGACCGCCCCTCACCTCTTGGGCACCTGCAGGAGCCGCAGCCAGCCCGGGAGCTGCCCGCACCCGCGCTTCGTCTTCCCGTAGCGAATGAGGTCCTGGAAGAGGCCGGAGATCAGCAGGCCGGCAGCACCGAGCCGTCGCGCCGGGGCCCACCGGAGCAGCAGCAGCGCCGCTAGGAATGCGGCAGCCAGCAGGGACCAGGCGGCGGCCAGCACCGCCAGCATCACCCAGGCCCGGTTCCGCTCCACCCCGCTCCCTGGCCGGGCCCGCTCCTCCCCGGCTCGGCCCCGGCCCCGCTCCGCCCCGGCCCATCCTCTCCGCTCCGCCCCGGCAGCGGCTCCGTCCCTTCCGCTTCCCGCTGTCTGGAGTGGCGGGCCCTGTGGGGGCCGAGGCTGCGGAGCCCTGACCGTGGAGCTGCTCCCAGAGCAGCGCCGGGGGATGCTGTCTGTCCGRGCTACAGCAAAGCCTTTTCCTGATGCTGTTTCCCGCGGCATTCTGGAAAAGCTGGCAGCCCACGGCTTGGGCAGGTGCACTCTTCGCTGTGTTGAGCACTGGCTGGATGGCCGGGCCCGGAGAGTGGTGGTGAATGGTGCTGCATCCAGTGGCAGCGGGTCACTGGTGGGGTTCCTCAAGGGTCAGTGTTGAGCCCAGTCCTGTTGAATATCTTTGTCAGGATTCTGATGAGATGGTCGAGTGCACTCTCAGTGAGTTTGCAGATGACACCAAGTGAGGGATAGAGTTGATCTGGGGGGCAGGAAGGCTCTGCAGAGGGATCTGGACAGGCTGGGCCATTGCCAGTGGTGTGAGGYTCAACGAGGCTGAGTGTCAGGTCCTGCACTTTGGTCACAACAGTCCCTTGCAGTGCCACAGGCTGGGGCAGAGTGGCTGGAAAGCTGCCCAGCAGAAAAGGACCTGGGAATGCTGGTGACAGCAGCTGAACATGAACCAGCTGTGCCCAGGTGGCCAAGAAGGCCAATGATATCCTGGCCTGGATCAGCAATGGTGTGGCCAGCAGGACCAGGGCAGTGATCGTCCCCCACACTCAGCCCTGGCAAGGCCATGCCTCGATTGCTGTGTTCAGTTCTGTGTCCCTCACTGCAAAAAAGACATTGAGGTGCAAATCTTTTTATCAATGTACTTTACTAAGCAGAGATTATTTTGAGATACGACTGTATTAATCAATCCCAATATTGAATCCTTCAAAGCAGCACATGCTCAGCTGAAGTGCTCATGATATCAATAACATTGTTCTGRGAGAAAATCATTGAAGTTCACGTTTGCTAAATGCTAAAACGTGTTGGTAGCTCTTTGGCTGTATCTGCGTGACAGGTTATAATAAATACATTAAATTCAATATCATTTATATCAATGCTTGTAGCTCAGTCTAATTCTCTTGTCAATTCTGAAACCTAAATGTGGTTCAGGGATTTCACRGCCAAATGGTTTTGAYAATTAGCARGAAATTAATATATCAGGCTGGTGGRTGTAATTTTTGAGGAATGAGWGGAAGGAACTGGCCATGTGCAGGTAATCCCACAGCCGGTGACAGCAGGGGGAAGGAGAACAGTCCAGACTTGCTGGCCTGGAGGTAGGGGTGTCACCATCCGGAGGTTGGATCCAGCAGCTGCCTTGCTGTGCTTATCTCCACATTCCACGTTTCCCAAGTGCTGCTGTGGTGAGTGGCTCTAGCAGGGCAGGGCATGTGTAAGCCTGGGAGCAGCCACATCTGTTTTGGAAGCCACCATGTGCTTCTGCAGGTCCTGACTCGAGACACCCCATCCTCGTGTGCTTCACATTCCCCACAGCTGGACACSGTCTGCCCTTGCAGTATCTCTGAAACACAGCAGATGTACTTCTTTSTATTCAGCCTCCTCTCCTGTCTGAACACAAAGGAGACACATTGCAGCCTTGTCTCTGCAGTCTGCTCCTTTTACGGCTTCCACCAGGCCGATAAGGCAAGGTGCAGCAATAGTCTGGCCTGTAAAGTGTGTCCTTCCTTTGTCTGAAGAGCAACCTTCTAAAAGTTAAAATAGTTTTGCTCAGCAATTTTGGTGGCCAGTTCAGATRCTATTTGCATTAAATCATGGTTAAAAGAATCCTGGCTGGGTGTATGACATAGCCCTGCAGCAGTCTGAATGAGTCCTTGGCTTCCACTGCACTCAAGTGATATTTTTCTGTGGAGTTTGGGCTTTGGGGATGTTTGCAAAGTGAAGTTTTTGATAAGGAACAGAGCTGTTATAGTGTCCATGAAACAGTGGAGGCCAGARGGTCTATAGGTGTGCTGCTGGGGAGCAGATGCTGTGGTGTATGACAGCAGAACAGCAGGACAGTCCCACATACCCAAAGACATGCTGAACATCTTGCTGTGTTCCCATTTAGGGTGACGGGTACTTAACTTTTTGGCAGGTGAATATTCTTCTAAATTTATCTGACCCARAGCCTTGGAGGTACAACTCTCATGGGGATCAGTGAACTACCAATATCAATATCAAGATACACTTGGATGAACTAAGCTCTAAGGAGTRAAGACCAGGCATCTTCTATATGTGGGCCTTCAGTGTGCAAGGCACTAATTCTACACGGGAAGCTGTGTTGCCAGCCATGATGTGTTGACTGGTGTTACTAGCAGCAAAGCCAGGGATTTATTAGCATGGCCCAAGACTTGTTCTGCACTCTACCAGGACATATAGATTGGGAAGGGAGAGAATTTGTGCCTGGGAAAAACTGCAGCCATAACACATATACAGGTCTCTTTTAATATCTAATCAATTGGCTTCAGCACTACTTACATTTGGAGTTTCCTATGGGTCAAATAAGAGCCACAGCATGAATGCTGTGCCCATGGACCAAACCACRGCAGTGACCATGTGCAGCAGCTTAAGGAAAGCACTGTGGTCCACAATGTTTTGGCCAACACTTATTCAGAAATTACTTTAACCTGCTGTGAAARGGTTGCAGAGTCCACCCATCAGCAGTACTCCCCCAACCTCCATAGCGTCCCTGCAGGTTATCATCACTGCTGTAAATCATGGCAGATTTCATAATGAGGGAAATACAATGATTTATGTTCATGCTTGAACATAAATCCTCCTTTTGCTTGTGGATGCTGGCTCTTTTCCCGCTATCATGCAGAACAGGTTTAAGTTACACAGGGAGATACTAGACTCCAGATGGGTCATTTGGAAAAGCTGGTGGTCTGCAKAGGACTGTGGAGTTGCATTCCTGAAGCTTTCTTGACCACATAATGCTTTCTGGGTGCCCAAGGCACCCTCCATGCCAGCTGGCTCCTGCTGTGGCTGTGCTACAGGAAAGCAAGATCCAACCTCCAGATGTGGTCAGCTTATTGGCTATTTCCTCAGAATTCAATAACTGGAGGAAGAAGGGAAGGACTACAGCTGAGAAATTGTTTGAAGGGAAGAGAAATCAGCAGTTGGGTGGGGTGTCTTAAATATACTGTCGGCATTTGTAATTGCAAGCTACACTGAGATGAAGATGTAAGTTGTACGCTGCTCCTGCTCATATTCTGCATATAGTTTTCACAGCAGTAAGAGCCCCACTTTCTAGAATTTTCTTTTTCCTCAGTGCTGTACATGTGTGGCAAATTGTGTGACACCAYGTGCGTTAACGATTTCACCACTTTTTAGGCGAGTAATTCCCTCTAGGTGGCACCAGAACTCTTCGGGTTCCCCGAAACCCGCCAGCCCTGCGCTGGGCTGCAGTTGCTGCTACCCGGGACGGTCCGGAGCATCTCTGCAGCATCCTCCCAGCAGCAGCGCTGCGGAGCTCCCACCTCGCACCCTCTCCKCGCGTTAGCTGTCTGTAACAGCTGATTTTTGCATTTGTTGGCTTTGAACTCCGACAGTTGCAGATGTTTGTGGTTGCTTGTTGGCTTTCYGTGGCAAATACTTGTTCTCAGCTCTGTGACTTATTCCATCTTGATGGATGGAGTTCAAGTTACCTAACTTTATCCAACTGAAAATTAAGTAAATAGATGAAACTATTTGGGTGGGTTCCTGATATAACTGATGGAAACAGGTACCTACAGAGGGCAAATTTTTTCTTCCTAAACATGGATGTCTCAGATGTTGAGATGAATTTTCCTCCCTGGTGAAGAACTGCTTGAGGGAAAGAGACTCTTAAAGGATCAAGAATAAAAATGGGTATAAATTATTTATGCTTCTGGATCTAGAGTTGGTTTGATGAGTGTCATGCAAAGAGGTTTTCACTAAGTTTAAAAAAGGTACTTTTTCACAAAAGCCTGGGCCATGAAAGAGAGTTATCTGTCAATGTAACTGCCTTGTGTTTCCTGCCTGTTAAAGAAGACCTACCCAGACAGTTTATAGGCTTCTGTGAGACATCACTATAACAAAASTTATTAGGTTTTAGTATATGGAGAATGGAGAGAGAGCCTGGAATAATGCTGTGCAAAATCAGAGAAGGAGGATCAAGGCTTGGCTGAACCATATAGGAGAAGCAGGAGAGATCAGACAAGAGTTCAAAGCTGGACTTATGTGGGCCACTGTGGGCCATAATATCTGATRGAGCTTCATGAAATGCTTATAAGGTGTTGGAGAGCAAAGCTCTGCTTTGGAGGTTTTCAACTCAGGCCATCATATTAGTCGAAGGAATTTATTTGCATGAGGGACAAAAATCAGCATCTTTTACTGGCCAGCCCACACCAGATTTCACTGAAATTCCAGACTTAACAGTCTTACCCACCTATATTATGTAGTGATTTTGGTTATTTTTTTTTCATTTATAAGGGAGAATAGGGAAATTATTCAGTTACTCAGATACTTTTTGCTGGTTGCTTTGTTCAGACTTTATTTTCCAACAAATATTTTCATTTGCTAATGAAGCCCAAAAACTTGGTGAGCAAAATAGCTTCAGTTAGGTTTCTTGGTAATCTCTGTGACAGGATTCAATGTGAATTTAGCACAAAGAAACCCTTGAAAGTAGRAATATAGGCCACAGTCTTTCAGACTTGTATCAACATGCTTAAAACCAGTATGGGTGAAGATTTTAAAATCTGGATACTTGCTTATAGGATGTAATGATCTGTATTAAGTTGGTTGGTATTAGCGGGTCTATAAACCTTGGTTGCAAAGCATTCTTTGATTCAACTAATTAACACGATGGGGTAAGTCATAGATTTCTGTAATTTGTGGGCAAGTAAACAAAGAAAGCCATCAGATTGCTGCCTTTTGAAATTTAAAATGTTAGTCTGTGCTCTATTGGTTTTAGTCACTGGCAGAATATACTGAGATACCGGGGCCAAGAAAACATAAATCACAGAGCACAAAAAATCCCATGATTAGAGATGTGAGAAACTTGCAGAGAAATGCACTTCCCACCATTCAAGGTTCACTATGTGTCCTTGGCTTTCAAATTATAAAATGTGAGTGTTTCCACTAGGTGACAGAAAGCAGGAATTGGTCTCTGATAAGCTGAGAGCTCCTGTTCASGATTGGTGCCATGCTCTTGGGATAAACACTGTTATATTTGCATGGATCTTAATTCATTACCCATGCACAGGAATCCATAGATTTCAAGGTGTGACTTCTATATGTCTTAGAGCCATGATAGTAAGATATATGATTTATTCACTATTCAGCCATATTATTTGCTGAGTTTTCACCCACACAGTTAACCAGTATCTTGCCAACATAGTTAGCTTGGAATCTGAGAGAGTTTGGAGTTTCACCTTGGGAGTAAAACCAGCTCTATTCAGCTTTATTCAGCTTTGATATAGTGTTGGTCTCAGATTGGTAATATGCTGTGAAGGCAAAGCCTGGGCAAGTTGTTTGCTGTATGAGCTGGAATTTGGATTTTTAAAAGACTGTCATTATCTAAGGAAGTTTGTAAGGAAGAAAACTACCTAAAGCTCATAATTATCTCTTTAATCATATTGATTTTCAAAATAGCTTAATGAAAAGTAAATACACCTTTACTTAAGTTCAGAAATAAGCTATGGTTAAAATGAGAGCAGGGAAGATRAGTTAAAATTCTCAGGGATGAACCATTAATAGTTTCATTGTCGAAGGGCACTGGTTCATGCTACAATCAGAGAGCTTGGCAGAGGCAGAATTCAGGCCCTTAAGAATAGCAAATAATTTCTGATTCTATACAAAATTCCTCAAGGGACACACCTGTCTCTGTCTTCTGTAAACTTTTTAATGTTATTTTAGAAATCTGCCAGAACATATTTTCTTGCAAAATGATCAAGATTTTCCTGGAATAGACAGATTGCATTCAGGCATGTAAAGTAAAAAATAGATTTCTTCCTGAGATTTCTTTTGAAACCTTTAGAAATAAATGCAAGAGTTGAGAGTTCAGGAGCACTAACTACCTGCCAGAGGAGAAAGACCAAGGCTGATAAAAGTTATGAAGGGCAATTAGTTTTTTCAGGGCTATCAGCTGAAGAAGGAAAGCTGTAAATAAACTTGGCAGGCAATGAGAAAGGTAATAAGAACATTTATAGCTCACAATTGGGAAGAGTCAAAATTCCCTCAAGGAAACACAGACCATTTCTATGGTGCTTTATACACTCCATGGAAATGGATTACATTAGTGGCACCCTCTTTCCTACATCCTCTGGGACTGTGAATGAAAAATATTTTAATCCTGGTACCTGTTTAATAAGAATAATCTCAGAAGCAGAAAGGATTTTAGGACATAAGTYCTGTTCTCTGGGCCAGTAGAAGATGCTCCAGTCTATATGTGAACTCATAAACAGAAGCATGGGTTTTGTCATGGGCAATGAGAATGATATTACTCAGTAGCAGAAGCACCTTCCCAACTCGTCATTATTTAGAGTGGGTACCTCTCCCTTTTGTAGGAACTAAAGAAATTGTGGGTGTCCCAGGGATACTTCAAAAAGGCAAACAATAGTTTTGAAAATGCCAGGCTGCTGCCCTGCTCCAGAAAGCAGATGTATAATTTTTCCATGTGTTATCAGTGCTCTGCCATAACATGAAGTCATAGGATAAATTCATGGATCTGCTCATACTTACTGATGATCCTSCCTTGGGAAAAATGCAGAGATTCAATGAACCCTTACTGTCTGTGACCTGTAACTAGAAAGAAATTCACATTTTCAACTACTAAGTGGAGTTAACAGCTGTAAAAACAGCTGTATAAAATAATTTGTGTTGCTAAAGGTAAACATGTCACAAGGGAAATGAAAGCTGTTTATGAATATTCAATTTTTTTTTCATTTATCCTTATCCTTATTGTATAAATATAATCTGGGCAAATTAACTCTTCCTGATTATCTAATTTAGTGTAATGTTGGAAAGGCAATTTAACATCTTTGCTTTCTTATTAATATCACATGGCTACAAAGGACAAAAAAGGTGCAAGATCTATGCTAACAGTATATAGTTTGTAATTCAAACTGCAAAGTTACCTTAGGAGGACTTRATCCTAAATACATCTGAGCTCAGCCTTTCAGTCTGATGTGGTAAATGAGGCAAACTAATGATGGCTTTGCAGTATTTTCAAGTGACRATGCAAGAGAATGGGATTTTATTAAAAGGAAATTAATTTTATCTGTAGCTTTTGTTACAAATCCCAGTCTAGTTCTGAACAAAACCTGGAGTGAGAAGGGAATCAGTTCCACTTTAGCTGACACATCTTTTATCTCTCAAACCCTTTGCTATGTACTTCTTCCCTTGCTGGCATGTACTTAATGTTTTTACTCCTTGTTGTTAGCTGTTTGATTATTTTTATCTTGTCTTGCTTTTCTAATTCATTTTTCTTCAGTAACAGATTTTTTTTCCCCTGATGTGCTTCCTGACTGAAAATCTCTAGTAAATATTCATCAGAAAATTGTTATGTTAGTAATTTTCTTAATAAAYATTTATTAGAGACTTAACACTACACATACTAGTAGAATTGTGATAAATACTGGCTTTAGCTGAGTGAGAAACAGTACCTGAAGAGCACTGCTTGTTACAAGCATGTTCAGATGCAGGCAATGAGTGATAAATATCTGGTGATTTTTAGGTAGGAGAGCTGAGGTTTAGGTAGGAGAGCTGAGGCCTGCCACACATGTGATAATCCACAATTAGCTTCTGAGCCAGAGGCACACAACTAAGAGGCAAATCATTTAAAATGCCAGCAGCAAACCAGAGGAGCTGGGGGCTGAAACTGGTTTTAAAGCACTTTTGAGAATACACTGCCTCTTCTTCCAGTGGAAACAGTCTTCTGGATTTGATAGATTCGTGAGAAGCCAGAGGGGCATCTTGTGATACAGCTAGACAAGTAYGTTGGTGTCCACTCCATTGGCATCTGTGTGTATGGCTGGGAAAAATAATTTTAAAAAGAAGCCTGAAAGTGTTAAAGCAAATGGAAGGTCATCCACAAGTTAATTACTTGTAGTGGCTTACCTACAGATTTGCACTGACACATGCTGCTCTGCTGCTCTCTGAACTAAGGGGTAGAAAAATAAACGGTTATGAGTGGGTAGATATAATGGAGGCATGGGGGTGGTCTCTGGTGATAAATAATCTCACTCCTTGTGTTCGGATGCTGCAAGCAGCTTTGGCCAACGTCATGACTTGCTTGCCACATTCATTGTGTGCAGTTCAGCAATCGAGACAGCAGTAATTAAACATTTGTATTGTCTGCACTCAAAACAAAGCTGAGGTCACATGGCGCTGGCACTGTTACCTGGGAGGAGATGCAGGCTGTGCTCTCCAGACTGCTATTTTCTTGGCTGTTTTAATGAAATCTTACCCTGATAGGTTTCAAACCCCTTGCCCTGAAAGCAAGATGACTGTCAGAGCAATAGGAATATGTGATTTGCATGTGTTGCTGCTCTTTGTKCCAGGGACACAGCAATGTGTTCTGCTGTACTCGTGGCTCTGCTGTGCTTTTCATACTGACTACTGTTCCTACTGAAATCACTCCCAGTCCTGATGCAGTTAGAGGAAGAAAAGAGAGGGAGGTGAAAATCACAGCAATTTGTACCACTATGTAAACAWTTTAGGTTTTCCTTTCCAACTGTGCAGCCCAAAGGTGTGAGGAGAAACACAGCCAGATTACTAAGCTTTCTAGGCTAGCTTGTCTGAGCAAGTGCTCAGTGTAGACAGGGAACAGGGCAATAAGTGATTGCTCCTTAACTGCCACTCACTTACCCCATGTCAGAGGGGTATAAGTGGCCCTCTATCCACTGTCATTGGCAGAGACATAGGGACATAAGCACTGGGCATCCTGCTTGGTGGGTCTGGGCTTGATGGGCTGGCCTGAGAAGGTGTGCAAATGCTGCTGGCTAAGAGGACAGACTGTGACACATCAGAGCTCTAACTGGGCAAGAGACRTTCTCACTGATCCTTTAAATCCAGTCATCTTGCAGCAGACTTAGGTCTTATTTCAGGAGTCCCTCCCTATTCAGCAAGGGATTAAACACAAGCTTCAGTGGCTTTGCTGAACAGCAGTAGTGTTAAGCTCAGGACCTTCCTCGTATTTATTAGCACGATAGTCAGAGGTCTGGCTGTCATGAGCAATGCATGTAAGAACTGTGAATGCCCACTGAATGGCCAGCCTGCTGCCTGTCACTCCTGCATTTTGTTGGGACCTTCAGCACAACAGTCATGCAGAGTGCCTCTGCTTGCCCTCAGCTCCTGCCTGATCAGGTGTACAGGGATGGCAACATTTGCTTCTTCCCCACCTCTGCAAAAATCAGTTATAGCAGTATCTTGTCCACCTCCCAGTTCTTAGTCATCAGAGGGTCTGCTGGAAACTTATGCATTCGACATTTACTACCAAGGACCCTGCTGTGGTTGAATTCAACTCCTGATCTGCTCATGAGCTGCCTGAAAATTCGTCCTGGCTGGGGAAATACGCATCTTACATCTAGTTTTTCATTTCACCCCGATATGGACAGTTTTAGCCTGCTAAGTTCCCTAGGTCACCTCCAAAGGTAATCAGAAGCTTCCATCTGGCTGAAGGACTTAAGGAAAAGCATAGATTAATTCTCAGCAATGCATGCCAGAGTGATGTACTGGAGAGGCAGTTACCATGTTTGTCATACCTAAAAATGCAATGACAGTGGGCTGTTTTCTCTGCTCAGTTCCTTTCTTTTGCATGCAGCATTTGTTTCCACTTAATCTAAAGAGACTTGCAAAGTGATCTGATGAATTAGAAGACACTACTTAGGAGGAAATGAAAATAAATCGATGCAGCTCTCTGTTGCTTCCTCAAGCCTTTCTGTGACTAGTACTAAGCTGTTATTGTACAGGATTTTTGAGATGCCAGGGAAGGAAAAACAAAGGGATTTCTGTGTAGCACTAAGTTTTCCACCCTGGGGTTTTGGATTCCTGTTTGTGGGGCTGACGTGGAGCTATCCCGCTGCTGTCCACCAGCAGCCCCGAGCCCTTGCACATGGAGGGGGCTGCCTCTCACCTTGCAGGAACTCCGGTCTCGCCTCTACCAAAACTCATGTGTGCTTCCAGAAAAACAAAAGAGGATTCTTTCTTCATTTCTCATTGGAAATGAAGAACAGGCATAAATCTCAGAAAGAAGTAACACCGGTTCTTACCTCCATTCTCTGCTTTGGAAATCAAATGTGSTTGGTGAGTCCTGCAGCCAGGCTGGTCTGCATGGGAGCACATGAACATGCCATGCCACTGCTAAACAACCAATAAATTCTGCTACAATAGTTTTTTTTGAGTGTGTCCTTCCAAAAAATCCCCTCTCTCTTTCTCCCTCCCTCTCTTTTTTCTTTTTTCTTTTTTTCTTCTTTTTTTCTTTTTCTTTTTTCTTTTTTTTTTTTTTTCCACTATTCAGGAAATGTTTTGGAAGGGAGAGTCAAGAGACTTAAGTCTGGAATTTTTATGTACACCAGAAACTTAAATGTGTGGTTCAAGCTGATAAACTCACCACACCTCTTTCTGTTTTCTTTATAGACTTATTACAAATAATCTGGCTTAGAACTCTGATTTATGGTGTGAACAAGARGAATATAGACCACAGAGACATGAAAAGATAAATCTCTGGAGGAGACATAAAAGAGTTTGTTCAGATTTTAGAATAATGAAACAGAACAACAGAAAAGATCAGAACATTAATTTTTAAAATATTTGTGTTTAAGGAAGCTGTTGGACATTAGTGATGCCACATATAAAATAGCACTTCTGTTGTTTTATGCCTGAGTTGAAATTGCCTATAGAGTGCAGCTCTGAGTTTCTCATAGCATCATAGTTTGTATTGCTCTCAATTGCAGGTTTTTACAGAAAAAGCACCAACAAGCTCAGAGAATTCATGCTGTATTTTTAAACAAGAGCTGACCAAAAGTTCCCAGTGATGCGTTTAAGAGCAGTTTCTTGATTAATTTCAGATAGAGTATTTTTTGAAAACATGTATATTGCCATGATATTTGAGAAAAGAATAAATAGATAATTTCTGTTTCTTTTTAATTTTCCTTGATATGGTGTTTTAAAGAATTCTAAGAAAAATAAGTCTTTGTGACTTCAGTTTTGACCRTGCCATAAACTCCAAAGCCTCTGTGAATATACAGGATGTCTTTGTCTCCAGCAAAGACATGAGAATTCCATGAAAGTTTGACCTAGAACACCTTTTAGGAAAAAAAAAGGACATTTACTCTGGAGCTACAGATTTTCAGTGATGGAGAATTCCCACAATCTTTTCCAGTAATTAGTTATCCTTACAGTCAAAAAGCTTGTACTTTATTTCTGATCTGAATTTGTCTTATTTCAACTTCTCACTATCTGGACTTATACTTTGGTCCTACAGATTAAAATATCCAGTTTGTAGGCTCAACATGACTTCATGCATCTGTGATCAAATTATCTCTGTTCTGATTTGTTAATTTAAATAAGAACTACCACTGGTGTCTGTCCATAAAAGACCTATGTCGTTAATGGTTGTTCTTTGAATCTCTTTCAATYGAGCAGGATCGCTCTCTGATTGTAAGCACCAGAATGAATCCCACTGTTCTGGCAGCAGTTCAGTCCATGACACATAAAGAAGAAATCTAACCTGCCTACTCAGTATATATTATATGGCTGAGAATCGCACAAGGCATCCTATTGCCATGGATGTTTAGTTTTAATATAAGACAGTGTGTTCATTTGGTCCACCTGACTGTTTTGAAACCTCTAAGATTTTGCGTGTCAAGATCACRTGGCACTGAAAATGCATGAGAATACTTTTGTGAGGTCAGCAGGCTTCTATTATTTTCACGTACTACCATATGATGTTCTAGGTCCACTTTGAGGGTTATTTTGCCAAGAGTGGAGCTCTTTGCCTTTGGAAAAGGGGATTTTAGGCAGTAAAGATTCATATAAGACACAGACTCAAGTTAACATTTTGAAAAAATTGGTGCTCTAAGTCTATGTATTTCAGCATCTAATTGCCCAGATAAACAAATTAATATTTACTTTCCACTGGAAAGCTAGAAAATCTTAGATAAGTAACTTAATTGTAGATTTAGTCTGTCTTCATGTCACTGGYAAATGAGAGTTACTGGCCTTTAATGGTAACTAGGTTTCCCACATGAAGGGAACTACTGAGTCTTATAACCACTAGTAGGTACACCATGGTACTGCCACCATGGCTGTTCTTAGCAGGCACTTTTCCCAAGGACTGAGTAAGCATTCCAGCCTAACTGGCTGTAGAGACAGACCTACTGATTCAGTCCCATCAGGATGCCTATCAGAAAAAGAAATGAGGCACCTCATCAGGAACAGGTGGGGAATTTATGCCGCTCCTACAGGAGTTGTCATTTCCCTATGGCTGAATCAGATATTTGCTCCCAGCTCTTTCAAGAACACTAAATKAACTTTTAAAAAAATCAGGTCTGTATCCAAAATGTAAACAGATTATCTCTGGGCCCTAACAAATGAGATTGCAGTGAAGAATTATGTAATTCTCAAATTTGACCTCCAGTCAGTGCAAACCTTCAAGARCAGCCTCGTCTTTATGGGGATCTATTCCAAGCTTTAAAGCATCTATGGCTCTGGTTTTGTCATGAGCACATAATAAATGTGTCCAAACATAGCTACTGCGAATGTCTGGGAGTTACCAGCTAAGGCAGAAGCAGCTAATTGAATACAGCAYCAGCAGGCATAATGCATGTGCCTTGATTTTAATGTTATGTGGAAGATTCAATATTCAAGTGATTACATTACTATTAATTGCATTGCTTATTCCTAAAATGAAAAAGAAAAAGAATTACTAAAATTAGTATGTTAATTCAACTCAAATGAAGGAATTAAAAGTAGAGGGAGAAACGAAAACAAAGCATTACCAAATCCTTTTCCTCCTTTTTTTTGGTAAACAAGATCTTTCTGTTCAACTAAAGAGAAACATTGATAATTATAATGTATTATGCGCCAAGCCAGTATTTTCCATTGCAACCATTATTTTCACTTAGCACGTTAATGTTGACAGAGAAAGACCAAAGGCACCCTTGTGACTTTGCCAGCATGTCATAACAAAATGAAGGCTTAACCTGTTTCTGAAGGATTGACTTTCAAGCAGGAAACTGGGCTATTTTGGAAACTTCACTAATGACACTGTTATTTTTTCTCCTGAGTGATAAGGTTGACGGATACATACCATTTGTATTTTGCTTAATCTTTTTTCTCCCATGCTCAAGACTATCATTTACACCATAGTGTTGATCAATCAATGTATATTAGTATCTAGCTCTACTGRCAAATGCTTTTGCTCTGTCGTTTGCAGCTGTAAATTTATTTTGACAGAATTATCTGACACMTGGTATCCTTTTTCTCCTTTGGAGAACTGTAAAGAATAAAAATTTCAKAGGGACCTAGTACAATTTGATTTCCAACTCTTAGTGAAATCCTAGGGATACCAAGTGCCTGTGTGCCCTGGTAGTCTTGGAAAACATAGAMAAAGGCTTGTAGGATCTTCCTTATGCTCCAGAATAATGTCCCAGTACAGCTAAAGGGATAGCTGAAGTTTCTATAAAATGAAGAGATGTAAAGAGCRATAAATATACAGATTTATGAGATTCAGAAAGGGTGCTAATAACAGTAGCTGTCACAGGTGTTCAAACTTTCAATTTTTTTTTTCCTTAAGTTGAACGTTTTCAAGCTAGCTCACCAAAATAAACTCCTTCAGCGAGCACACCGTAAAGGATATATTTGGATTACAGAGATCTGCAGTATCAGTGCTTGGCTTCCTTATAGAATTTAAAATGCATTTTAACTGATGGTGAAGCATTTCCAGTTGAAGAGAAGAGATGCTCAATAAAAACATGATTTTACCATCACCCGACACTTCTGCAAGGTCATGAGGGCAGATAAACAACTTCCTGCAGCTGTGGCTACATCTGGCACACGACTGAGGCAGAGAGCGTGCTTCACAAAGATAAACATATCAGGTTGTATCTCCATAGTCTCCTACACTTCTGGATAAAGCYTGGGGAACTGAACTTGGCCCTGCAGTGCCAGCAGTAATTAATATCTGAAACTGCTTGGCCATTAATTAAGCAAAACAGCCTTGCAGTGAGTTTAAATCCCCCACTCCAATAATGTGTGATGATTGTCGGTACCTTGGGGCCTTTGTGCTACCCCTGAAACCCTGGGTGTTTTTCTCACCTGGAGACTGTAGATGGTGAGATGTTCAGGGGCAGAGGGCTGAAAGAGAAGAGGTGACCTGTGGATCTGCGTGAGGTCTGTGAGTGGGTGGTGTGTGAGACCCAGGTAGCAGATCTGCTCCCAAAATTGTCACCTGAAGAATGGGTTTCTCATGGTTAGGGGATACCTCTATGTTCCTAAGACACATTTTATCAGCCATTTTTAGAAGACAGTATGTCTATGGATTTCATAAATTCAGCAGATTTGGTTGATGAGTATCTGGCATTTTGTCACACAGRTGGTTGCCTTTTTCCTTAAAGGCTCTCATGGTGCTGTCAGATGTAGGGTGGGGTAGTTTTTGTTTGCTATCTGAGCAAACTGAAATAAGTAAATGATTTTCGACTGATCCCGGGTTGAAATTTTTGGCATATTCAATGACACAAGCCAAGYTATTACTGAGTAGTAGTAGCAAAACAGAATTAATTAAATTTTGCATGTTTTTTAATATTTGGTTAATGAAATAATGTTGCACAGCTAGAGAGGCATTTCCCTTGTAGCCCCTTAGCCACATTCTATGTGGGTGGCTCTGCATGTTTCCAGAAGGAAATCCAATCCTGAAAAGGTGCCTTCCTCTCTCTCTTGACTATCCCAGGAACCCAATTATCCGTAGAGGYTGGAGAGGAGCAGACCATTGTCCCCTCTGCTGAGACTGGGCACCTTGTGGAATAGGAAAGGGCATCTGAAAGGGAAGGGCAGGCAGTGCCCAGCATTTGCCTCTGGCTGCCCTCTTGTCCAAGGACCACTCAGCCAGTAGCTGGTCATGGAAGGATCACATATATGTTGTAGCAGCCAGATCTCTATCACAAGGAGTTTTACCCTCAAAGAGGAAAAGCAGAATTCCTCCTCTGCACTTAGCATGGCAGTTTGCACCAAGGAAGGGTGGTTTGGTGGTGTGTTTGCCTTCTTATGTGTTGGGAGACTTTGCTTCATTGCTTACTCATGCTTTAGGAGACTTCTGGCCTTGTTGCCTGTAGATGTTGATGATATATTCCATGAGAAAACTGAAGTTGCGAGGACCTTGGCCCCAAATTTATCCTATCTGGAACAGCACAGTTCTCTGTTTGAATTTAATTCATTTTAGCAAATAAAGAAACAAAATCAGTGAGTTATAAAACATCTGTTTTCTTCACAAAAGCCCCAGTTCCATAACAAGCGACGTCAGGTAAGTATTTGTCCACAATTCAACACATCACAGGGTGAACAGCAGGAGCTGACAATATACAAACCATTTGATGTTGTGTTTCTACGCTGCTTCCTGGCAGACACCTCTGAGAGATGACAAGGGAGTATCATTTTTACATGACGGTGTTTCTACCAAACTGCTGATAGAGCCCTTGACAAGATCACAGGAGGGTCCGTATCATCTGATTAGCATTTAGAGAAGCTGGTCATCTGGGAGGGAACCGCAGGAGACCAGAGACTGCACCCTCCAGGGCTGAGAGAGGAAAGACTCAATCAGTGCTTGATAAGGCTTAGCAATGATAAATCACAAACAAAACTCCAGCCTTAGGAATTCACAGCACAATCTGTCATGAATTTCCTTCCCTTCCCTCCCTCCCCAATATCTGATGAGAATTTGACTTTTAAAATGGTCTCTGGCAGTACAAGAAACCAAATCACTGAGAACTGCTTTCTTAGTGTTCCATTTTATTTTGTTTTTTAATTTATCTGTTTCTTTTTATGTATGTATGTCTCTGGTATATTTATGCAACATTGTAATGTTAAAGTGAAAAAATCCCATGTGAAAAACACTTGCATCAGATTATAAACACTTTAAAAGAGAGACATTTGAAATCTGTCTAGGAGTCCCAGTTCCCCACTGAAGACGACTGCAAAACCCTTTCAAAATCACTTTGGAACTGACTTCAAATGAAAAGACCTCCTCTACAGGAGGTACTTCTGCTGGGAAGAGTGCTCTCTGCATGAGGTTTTTCAGCAGTTCTAAAAGTCTGTCACACTAAACCCTGCTAGCTACCCACAAATGCAGTGTGCAGGYATGGCGGTGTGGGTCAGTGCTGGAGATCCACAGCCGGTGCTCCACACTGTGCCTGTGGAGGAGAAGGAGCACTGCGGGACAGACAGGGACAGCACACTGACCTGAGCTCAAAGCACTCTGCTCTTTGGAATGGCAGCASTGCTGCAGCTTTGCCCAGGACTGTTCTGCTACGGCCCCTCTTCCCCTTGTTAACCATTGCATTGATGAAAAGGAAAAATGCAAAGATGTTTAGGTCTCCCTTTGCCTAAGAATGGTGTAAATAGGACATAACAGAGAGTTCCTCCCAACTATAGCACAGACAATCGCACATGTACATTTTCTCTCTCAGTTTCAGGGCACAGTGAGCRGGGGTGGAAGCAGGTTCTGATTTCATCTCTGTCTCTGGGCACAGGAGCCTCCCTATAGACTGTGAATCCCCTCCCCAGGACCTTTTCTGTGCCGCACCCCACATGAAGGTTGGAGGCAAATGAGTGCTGTTAGCTGTCTTTCACAAAAACCAGTTTCCTCTCTCTCCTCAGGGAGATGCTGGGCAAGCAAAGCCCACATGAACAGTGTCCCTCCCAGCTGCACGTCTGCTGCCCCTTGCTTCTCKGACACAGGCACAGAACTGAGGTTGAATAATCCATGTCTAGGCAGTTAAGAAGCTAAAAACACAGAAGAAAAATACCGTTAGAATGGACTGCGGAGGAAAAAAAATGGATTTGAGAGGGAATGGTTTAAAAACAAAAAAAAAAAAAAAAAAAAAAAAAAAAAAAAAAAAAAAACAACAAAAAAAGCAGACAAGAAGGAAAGAATTCTCTTGGAGAAAAAGCCACTGTGCTAATGACTTAGAAATTGCGCATTCACTGCTGCCTAGTTTGAGGGATGAATGGTAAGAACTGCATTGAGCCTCTCCAGAATTACACTTTTAAAAAACATTAAAATGTTGGCTAGTGGGCTTATGATSAAATCTGTGGGTTTTAACCCAAACCTGTGCTTCTGGGATATTTTGGGGCACTGTTGCACTGCTTTACTATGGTAACTTATAGGATGAACTGAAAAAAAGGCATAAATGTCCTTTCCAAGCTGATGTGAGAAAGAAAACTGTTTCCAGAGGGGAGCACTGAGGATCTATTTTTATTTTTTACCTTATCAAAAATCGTGGTATGACTGCCATAGTCTGCTTTACATCTGTAACAATTTCTGCACCATAAGAGCCATAGGATTCCTCCAAGGAATGCCCAAGAATGCAGAGATGCTGACATAAGCCCAATGCTGGTGTTAACAGTGTGCACTGCTTACCCTTATTAGACAATAACATGTGCCCTGGAGTGTCTTCAGGCTTTTGATTAAGCTCCCTGGGATTCCAGCTTTGTAGATGGGCCATTGTAAATGCGGAGGCAGAAGAAAGATGCGATTGCCTCTGCTCCAAGGGTGGTAYAACCACCTCTCCCTCCCGGCAGGAAGTGTTCAGATGCCCTTGATGACAATGGGCAAACAGACACTGTTTTTGTTTATTTTCTCATAAAGTGCTGATGAACAAACGAGGCAGAGGCATTAAGAAACTCATGCTGTGAGAAGAGATTTGAGTTTATCAGCTGCTTCTTGGCAGGTTAAGTTTTACATGGAGTGAGAGTATAAAGCAGTCCCTTCCTGAGTTGTGAGACTCCAGAGTTTTATATCACAAATAAGAGGGGAGGAGCCCTTTCCTGAGAGATTTTCTCTGTTCTGGAGTCAAGTTTGAATAACATAGTTGATTTTCTCTGATCTTCTTTGGTATAACATGATCATGAGACACATCGAAACTAGCTAGTCTATAACTGACAGGCAGTAGAGGGYGAGAGGAAACATCTATGGATAAAGCAAAAGCTGGAAATACTGAGSAAGATCTCCAACTAACCGGGTAAACTCTGCTGTTAAACTTCATTCATGTGACAGTCTAARCTTTCTGATGAAAGGTTGTGTTCAAAACAGAAATGGTTCCAAATACAGAACCACAGAGTATTTTGAGTTGGAAGGGACCACAAGGATCCTTGAGTCCAGCTCTTAAATTAATGGCTCATAGGAGGATCATACAGAATCATGCCTAACAAAAAGAGGCAATGGTGACCCTGAGTGATCACATAATTCCCATGCAGACCTCAGACCTGCCAAAGGATGAGGGCTGAAGATATCAAAAGTGGTAAGTAGCACACACAAGTGTCATTATTTCCCAATACCTTTACCTAGGACATCTTCATATATTTCAGCAGAGAACTCATAGTACATGGCAGATTTGGAAAACATTCTGAAAAACATTTTGTGAAGCCAAGTGGGATCTTCYCTCCAAAGCATCTAGGGCCAGTGGCAATGTCCACATGATCTCTTGTATAAAGGTGATGCCATATGGCAGGAAGCCATTTATCTGCCTTCACTGCTGTAGGGAGTGAAAATTGACAGGACAATGCTATCTGCAGGGCTCATGGAGCTGGGTCAAATCCTGCTTACCTTACTTATGTAAATAGTTCCCTGCATCTCAATAGCTCTGTGTTGTTACAAACTGTCCTGATTTGCACTTTGCAAACTGAGAGCAGAAATTACTTCCAAACCTTCCAAAGGGAACTTTTCTCTCAAACACAAAAAAAAGCTTTGTCCTGCCCAACCAAGTCGTCTACATGACTGTAGAAACCCAGTAGTGTTTAACAGGGAGTTTTCTTTTGAAGTTTGGTTGTGTAAGACAGGAGGAAAACCTTCCCTCCCAAGCATAATCCTGTAGTGTAAAATCAGCTTTATATTTATTTATTTTGACATTAAAACCACACTTTTTAATGCATATGTATAAGCTCTTAGGGATTTAGGTCTTCATCTCTTGGTGATTTGCCTAGTATTTGTTACAGCCCCCTACACAAGGGAACTATTTTTAAGAAATTCCACACTTTAGGCTTTGCTATTCCTTTATAATGCCTGGAAAGAGAAGGCTGGCGTGGGCAACAGACATTTAAACAAAATGTTCAGGAGTGGTTTTATAGACTACACAATCCAGAAATCAAACCTCTTGAATTGCTGCCAAGCCTTCCTCTCAGATTCACCTGAAATACTTTAGAGCTGGTGCAGGTCAGCTCTGAACTTCAGCAAGGGGTGTCCTGTGTCACCCCTAGGGATACCCTGCCATGCTGCACCTCCCTTTGCAAGTAGAAGATCTGCATGGTGAAGAAGCTCTGAAAACAAAAAGGAGGGTACAACAGTTAGGAAATGATCCTTGAGCACAGGSTCTGCATGTGCAATAACCTTCCCTGCTGCAGTCCTGTGCAGCTGTGGCTGAGCCCCTGAGGCTGAAGGCTGCAAGGGGCAGAACACCCTCTGACTTGATGGGATCACCAGCCCTGCGCTCAGGAGGGTGGTGCTCAGCATCCCAGCTTTTACCACTGCACTTCCACCAGTGCCCACAGCTGGGAAAAGGCTTCCACAGCTGGAAGTGTCTGGAGAGTCCCAGTCCTGGCAATGCCCAAATGCATCTCACCCATGAGGGACCTGCAATCGCTTTCTTTCATTGCCTGACACCTCTGGAGCCCGATTCCTTAATTTCCCCTTGCACCATACAACACTGACTGAGAAGAGTGAGAGGACTCATACATAGTCTCGGACTCGGGAAAAGAGATGTGGTCTGGAAGTTGATTTTTGAGATGTTTTGCTTAGCTGTTTAGGTATGCAAGCATTTCTTCTGAGTAAAATGCAAAATATTATCGTAAGATGGAGAAATTCAGATGTGCTCATCTGGAATTAAATACAATCTTGATTTGTTAATTTTGGCATCTGTAAGCCTGTGTGAAGCTGGAAGAAGAGGGATTCCTTCAGATCTGTGTATTGGCCTGGCAGAAGACTAAAGAAATYGAAATAGCATAAAACTGGGATAGGAATTAGTCTGCCTAAACCCCACACTGCTTTCTTGGACTGGCTAATCTCTCTACTGATGCCAGAAATTATAAGCATAGTGCTAGCAATCCACACCCATACTTTCAGGCAATAGACCAGTTGCTGGAGATTCCCCCAAAATAGAGTCCATGTCTGAAGGAACCCCTCTACATACACCCAACTGGGATGAGCATCTGTCCACCCACTTGCTGAACAGCTGTGGCAAAGGCAGCCTGCAGCAGCCCTTCAAGGTGAGTGTCCTTTGTCCAGGGAAGGGTCTCCCCTGGGTCATTCTTCTCCTCTTAGGGKCACCATCAGAGGTATGAACACCAAACCTGGCCTGAGAAATCACCCTCTGGGCAGCCATGCTCTCTCTATGCAGGTGAGAGTTTCAACACACTGGATGGGATCTGCCTCTGGGGGTGTCAGGGGCACCTTCCTCTTGCCAGGGCCTTTGTGGTGAATTTAAGAGCTTACTTGCAGAAGACTAACTCATCCCCTGCTTCTTCTGTAAAATTGAAGTGATTATCCACATTTGGATAACTTAACTCTACCGCCACRTAGGTAAGCTAGGCACCTAAACTGGGCAATCAATGAAACATGAAAATGACTCAATCTTTTCCACCAGGTGAAGATGTTCCACACAGAGTCCCTTGATCTCTGTTGGTGTCCCCTTTGTCTCCTCTGGACTTCCATTCTCATCCCTGACAACATGGCTTTGAGGGAACACTAGAAACAGGCTTGAGCAACTGCACCCCTCCTTCTCCTGTGTACCTGTATGAAGAAAGATAGCAAGAGTTTGTTCAACACATGGATTTACCTGCATGAACAAGCCTCAGGATTTCTTTTTTTGGAGGTCAATTTGTTATTGACATACATTTCCATGTATCCATAAACCCAAAAATCTATCTCAATGCAACAGATATGCACAGCTGAGTCAAGCCTGCAACATATTAAGCTGTGTCCCCTCTACTATGATTTTAATTGGTAGCTATAAATATTTGGAAAGCTTCAGCTCCTGAGTTCCCCAGCTCTCTAACTGCTTGTTTTATAAAAAGCAAACTAAAATAGAAATACAGAATGGTAATAATAGAGAGAGCCCAGTCCTACTGCTAATAATTTGACCTAATTAAGTTACTCTGTGGAAAGATTTATCGTGGCTTGTTTTTCTAGAAAAAATGCTCTGAATAATGAAGGAAAATGTCATCAAAGGGATCAAATTTCTAAATTATAATTTATGTCTTTTTCATTGCGCTTTGTAACTCTTAGAAAAAAGTTCCATTGTTTGGTGTTATCAGGAATTTCAGTGGGAACTCCCTAGAGAAAGGTGCAGTTGGCTCACTAAAAGGCTTTTCATTTAAAACATTACTGTTTTACTGATGGGCCCATACATGAGATAAGAAGGAGGGGGTGGTTTAAAGGAAACAATAAAATATGCCAAAATGTTCTGAAATTATGGTGCTGAGTTGATATTATTTTTCATTTCCCTTTTTTCCCCTCCCACATTGTCATATGAAGAACATGACCATATTTTCATCAAATGGACAATACAAATTCAAAGCTCTGGGAGGAAGGGGAAGTCTTTCTTCCAAACTTTCCAAAACCTGCAATCTGTCAGTAAAAGCAAATATGTTTATAATAGAGCAATTAATTAAAATTTTATTTACTGTAGAGACATGCACTTTGGTAATTCTTTCATTTGGATCTATACCCTGCAGAGCAACAAGAGCTTTCAGATTGGCAGAGGATGTTAATAATTTCAAGGAAAAACACTACATGCAATTAGTGGTACTTCTTCTGACTCTGTGTTGTGTTTTCAGTCAGTCCTTCCTTTCTATCACTTTTTCAAAATGACCATTTAACCACAAGCAGCTCATCCCTACTGCCCCAAACAAAACAGAATAAAAACATCTCAGCATTTTCTGCTCCGTTTTCAGCTCTCAGTCCACCCCTGTAACCATCCAGCTCCAGCCCAGTCCTTACAGGTAACACCTATTTTAAAAGCTGATTTCTAATTTTAACCCTAATCCTGTTTCTTCAAGAGCCTAAAAATTTTATGCATTTACTCTGCGCAAAGGAAAAGGCRTCTTATTCCCCCCATCTTCAGTTTGATTTCGTCAAAGTCTCGGCCTCTCTGCATGTTACAGAGCTGAAGGAATCAAAAGAGCTTATTTCCCTGTTTAATATATTCTTCATTGTATTCATATTTTGCACTGAATTTTTCAATTCTTGCTTTCTGTTCAAGACACACACTTTTTCCTCTTGCTGCCTGAAAGATTGAAGCTTATGTGAATTGATATTGAGGTCAATGCCATTTATGCTGATAACTCAAAGAAAAAAATCCTGCAGGTTTTTCAAATTATGAGTGGCTTTGCATAGTTTTGCAGAATAAAAAGACACAAGAAAGCTACTAGTCTTTGTATTTTTATGGTGAGAAAAGCATTTCAGGATTCCCCACCATACTTGCTCCCAGATTTTTAAAAGTAAGAACAATACAGTTTTATTTGCTTGGTAGTACTGRCTATTGTTAAAGTTACATGTTATTACTTGTTGCTGATGTCAGCCCCTTGAATTGATATTGCCCATACTGGTGGTTAATAATAATAACAATAGTTGCAATAACAATAACAATAATAATAGTAATATACTTTCCAGTCTTAAAATGGTGGTGTTTGTTTGGAAAACTATTACTTTTAACTTATTGAATTAAATTTAGAATGGGTATGTATTGGTCCTGAAAAGAAATCTCTTTTTTTTTCCAAATGTTAAATTTTTTGAAAACCAGCCATGGTCTGAAAATTTGATCTAGGTTTTATTTCCAAAATCTCAGGAGAGTCGATTCTCTCAGAACTGCCTCTGCTTCAGCTGTTGCCATAGACCAGCTCCACTCAACAGGTGTGTTACCTGACAGCAGCCAGCCAGGGYAGATTGCACCCAGTATATTGACTGTCCCCAAGTTTTAGGGAGTRAGACAACAGCCAGAAGAAGTGGGAAACCTCATTAAGGCCGAGATGATTTCCCTTTGACCATGGATTCTATCTTTCAGAGTAAGAAAAGGAATTTAACAGCGTCRCCAGATCAGACTGCAGGAATTAACATTTGTTCATCCCAAAATTCCCTGGTAGAAAAGAGAATTTAATTCCTTGGCTTTGCATTACGATAAGTGATCGATGTACAGGTTATGCTATTTCTGAAAATGCAAGTCTTCCCAGAAATTACTGTTCTTGTGGCGTTACTTTTTCATATTGGTAGCACTGCTTCCTTCTTAAACTGAAAAAGATAAATGTAAATGGGAAGGTCAAAGATTGTTGGAACAAAATGAAAATTGAAAAAGCATGCTTTTCTTTCTGAAATTGCCACTTTTGAGCTGTTTCTCAGGGTATATTTTTCCCAGCTGTATTTTGAAACAGCCTTCTGGATCAGCAACAGCTTCCTTGGTGTTGCTCCCAAGAAAAGTCWAGGTACTTCTTTAGGAATTTTGTGTGAGGTAAAATCAGTGAGAGAGAGAGAAAATGCTGAATGGGAGGAAGAAAACTGGCATTCAACCAGCATATAAGCCACAGTCTAATAATGGTCAAATAGTAGGGATAAGTCAGAAAAACAGGAAGGGAAACAAATTCACTTTCATTAGGAGAACTGCAGGATTTCGCCTGTAATACTATCTTCTTCCCTTGTGTTTGTGTAACTAACAGGCTCCATGTGAGCAAACAGCCCAGCTGATACCTCTTGTCGGKTGTTCCCAACAAGGCTCCTTCTCCCTAAGCACAGCTCTCCCATGCTAATTGATTCCACCTTCCCACAAGGCAGGATTTCACGACGCAAGCCCTTGGCGCGTGTCCGCRGCACGCTGTGGGATCCACAAAGAGCAGGCAGGAATTTTTAGAGTGCATCTAATGGCTTTTGCTTGCCATTAAGCTGATAAGTGTAAAAATCACTCTCCAGACGACTTGTGACACTTAATGGTTTTCACACGGTGCTTTTGTAACTTAATCATCTCCCCATCACCTTCCYGCAGACACAACCTGTGTGTCTGAGCTGCAAGGCAGAGCTCTGCTCCATGGCCCTCAGTGGCTCTGTGTTAGCTGAAAGGGTTTGTAGTGCTGTAGGATAATCCTCTGCCCTTATTTGTGTGCTTGCATTCCAGAAAAATATTTATTAAAATGTTATAATGAGAGAAGGGTAAATGTGATGTAGTTCTACAGGAATAAGCAAATCTGCTGTTTAGGCTAAAGATGTGTCTCAAACGCCATGAATTCATGGGGCTTTACTTGTATTTTTTACCAGGATTCAGAGAGAGATTCCTCATGTTCCTTTTCTGATTGAACTTAAATGCCAATACCCCATTCACCTTGACTGGAATCTGCTTTATGACTTAATTGCAGAAATGCTAAGACAAACTGTCTCTGTCTCCATCTGGCAGCAAATTCCATACTGAACACAGAGCACGGGGCTGGGTGTTCAATGGCCAGGACAGCTCCCTGTGAGGACACTGCTGGGGATCCAAGTGACACAACTTGCATGGGCCCAAGGAAAAAGGTAGTATTGACTTTGGAATCTGTCTAGTTGCCCCTTTAAAATAAGGAATAGAAGAGTAGATGGAGCACAAGSGTGTAACAGGATGACAGGAAAACAAAGCAAATGCATTACCATTTACTTAAACGCTCTAGCTTTGTTCTAGCCCATCCGCAGCTCTTCACTCAGGACATGGCTTCACCTACGACAAAGGTGAAGTAGTACCAGTCATAGTAACAGTGACTTTTCTCTGGAGGATGCCCCAGCAGCTCTAGCTCAGGCAGAGGGACATGTCAGCATGGGGCTCTGTCCTGAGAAGAGGGAGACCTGCAGTTCCTGGGGAGTCAGCAGGGTGAGGAGCGAGTAGGGATGAGCAAGGAGCAAGACCCCACCGTGCTGGGAGGGCTGGGAGAGTTACTGGGGTGCTGCCTGCCTTCCTCTCCCGCTGCACAGGCAGGTGGCTCCTGAAAAAKACTTCCATTTTTTTCTTCTCGTCACACCTTTCTGCAGTAATATCTAAGGGTTTAAAGGAAAATAAAACCTAATTGTATTGTCTTTATTCTAAAAGAAACACCCGGTCTCCGTTCTTGTTTTGGATTACTTAAATGCCACACTATGTGTTGCTCCATGATTTTTTTTTTTTTCATATTACTTGTTCTCCTTGGACTATCAGTTGGTCCTACCATAATCTATGGTTTTTTGTTTTTTTCTTTTTAAGATGGCTATATTCTAAGTTATAAGCTATTCCTTTGCTTTTTGCTTGCCAGTACTTCTCTCTGAAGTGTCAGCTTCCAGATTTCTCACAGAATCCATCCAATACCAAATACTGCTTCCCTGCTTATGAACTCAGARAATGTGGCCAAGTCTCAGCTGTAAACGATACTGCTATTGGCAATGCACCRCTCAAGGTGGTGAACTCTGCAGAGGGATTCTCTTTCTGCTATTTGTTTGTACAGTACCTAGCTGAAGGAGGATTTAATCCCTGCTTGGACCATTTCTGCACTAGCACATACTAGAAGCAGCAGTTAAATTGCTTACTCAGCCTGAACTTGTTCTTACCTATGCAAATTGTCAGACATTGTTCAGTGTTATTAACCACACCCATTAAGTGTGTATTTAATTAGCATGTGGACTTTCTGAAAGAACTGCAGCAATGCCAAGGTCAGCTTCTTCCCCACCCAGCAGCGTGTGCCTCGCTGGGCACAGAGCCTGGGGCTGTGTGGTCACCTCTGACAGCATTGGGCACGTCACCTGTGGTTGCCATTGTCCCCAACACCATGTACAGCTGTGTGCCCACCAGGTGTTTACTCCTGAAATCYTGAGCTTTTGAAACAAATCAAAATCGACCTTGTGTGCACAGTGCACTGGTCCATCAACAGTCTTCAGCATGTCACTGCTAYGTGAGGATTTTTCTTTCCTCAGCAATTACGATCAGCTGGTTTTCATGACACTTTTTCTTCCTAAAGCATTATTTTTATATTTGTGAACTGGTAGACTAGGGATCTGCTCTGCTTACAGAAGAGCTTATTTTTTTTGCAGCTAGTAATGATTGTTTATTTTGTCATAACAATGGAGATAAGATTCTGTGATCCTGTTCAGTTGTACCATGATCCACATCTTCTTAAAAACGAAAGAGCTGGTTCTTTTCTACAAATCTCTAAAAATTGTAAGCAGCTGGGGAGTCAAATTTGTGATATATGAAAACCAGAGTGTGAGGCTAGTGCAAGTAAAAGGAAAAAAACAACTCCAAAATAGTGATAAGAGCACTGGTTCAATCATAAAATTGTATGAAAGATGGCATTTCACCTCTCAGTGAGGTCACTTTGACATGGATGTGACCTCATCTTTTACATCGCATCCACTGTAAGACTGAGTTCCTAAATGAGGCTACTTATTACCCATCTAAATACAGCATGTGATTGTGTTTCTACCTCCAAATTTCACATGTTCATACCTTTAATGCTGTTTGACCATCTATCTATGCTTGACAGATTTTGGAAGGTTTTGAAAGTCTGAAATTAGTATGTCTAAAGACTGTATTTATTCTGCTGTGTCTTTTGTTGCGTTAGCAAATAGTTTTTATTATTCAATACAACGCTGGTAAATACTGGACAGCAAAAACAAGGAAAATCCATCTAAAAACCATAAATACAAAAACTAGAATGAAAATTAGAAGTTAAAGTCAAACCAATTTCAGTTTAGCAAAAATTTAACTTGTTTTGGGTTTGGGTTTGGTTTTGTTTAGGGTTTTTTTCTGGAATATTCAATCCTAATGGAATATTCCAGAAATATTCCCTAATATTCTCCTTCCTTTAAGAGAGGAAGGTGTTATGGAAATTAATGTGTTTGGCCATTAAATTATTACTAAAATGTTACTAAAATTACTGAATTGTTATTACTGAATTGTTACTACTGGAAACTGTAAATTTCATTCTCTATAAGTATTTGACTGTATCAAAACAAAGAAGTAAATAAGAACAGAAACATAACTATGTGCTGAATTAACTTTTTTAAATTATAAAAGTTATGGCTCTGTGCTGCTGACAATGCTAAATTTCCTACCTGAAATGGAAATTTCAGCACCCTTTGGAATTGATACATTCTTGAGGTTTTAAAGCTTCTTAGCTTTCACAGCACCAATTGGTTTATTTATATTTAAATCTTCTTTGCTAGACTTCGTTCAAGCAATTTTTCAGCTTTTTACTGTGTGGATAATCAGGCACTTGAATAAGTTGTCCAGAAAAGCCAGGTAATTTCTGTCCTCAAAGATGTTAAAAACTGGACTACACAAGGGCCTGAGCAACCTAATTTTAATGTTAGCTCTAACCTAGGGGCTGACCCTGCTTTGAGTGGGGAACTCCATGATCTCCAGAGATCCTTTTTAATTTAAATTATTCAATCATTTTGTGCTTCTATGGGTGAGTTTTAACACTTATGACAAAATATTGAAAGTAATTCAACAACTGTGTTGTCAAACAAGGCACATTTGTGCTCTGAGGATAGAAGACACTTCTTCCTACATTTTACTCTTTTTTTATCTTACTTCTGCCTTTGGAATAACTTTCAAGGGTGGGATATGTTTTGTAGTTGTCCACAGCATGACAGACACTCAAGGGATCTGCAAATACTCTCAGCTGTACACAAAAGGAAAAGAATCTAAATATAGACTCTTCCACAGTTAAGCTCTTCCTGCYGGACTTAAATTAATTTTGTTTTAAAAAGAGAAGGATCCTGTACACTTCCCATCATCAGATCCAAGTATAAGTGCAGTTTACATAAAATGCAAAAGAGCAGGAATCCCAAAGGAGTTTGGAGCATTTTCTTGGGAAAACATTGCCAGTTTCTAGTCCAAATTGAGAATCACACAGATTAAGCTGTTTTGTTAAGAAGCCAACACCACTTAAGAGTGACCTTCCTGGCTGCCAAAGTAAGCACCTGAGTAGAAAAAAAAAGCATTTCTGAATGTGGATTTGACGTTAAACTATGTATTGCAAGCTGCAGAATGCTGGCAGGCAAACACCTCTCCAATGGAGCCAGCATGTGGAGATGAGGGAGGAAGATGATGGGTTGCAGTTGCAGGTACCACGGCAAACAAGATCTCTCCTTACTTTTTAATTCTCCTTTTTTTTGGGAAGGGTTGAGTTTTATTTTGGCATTTGTTTGTTGGTTTATTTGGTTATTCATCACRTGGCTCTGTCTGAAACTCAATGCTTCTAGACCCTGTGCTGAGGTGTGGAGTCTGGCACAGCCTCAGCTACTGCAGTGGCCTCAGTGGCCCTCATGGATGCTCCTCCATACCTGGTCTCTGGCACCAAGTGGTCACAAAACAAAAAATATTGTGTTCTTTGGATCTCTACAGTACGTATTGAACCAGTTAGTTATGTCTGACAATTGTTCCCTAAAGAAAAATGTCATAAAGTCTTCATTTCAGAATGTAACTGGCCAGACTTCAAGGCATGAAATAGCTATTTTTAAAGATTAATTCCCTGTTCAATGGGAAATACTGTCCCTGTAAAAAAATGCTTAGGGAGAATGAGGAAGTTACACAAAAAAAAAAAAAAAAAAAATCTGAGTAAAAAAAAAAAAAAAAAAAAAAAAAAAAAAAAAAAAAAAAAAAAAAAAAAAAAAAAAAAAATCTGAGTAAAGTTCATTCCCTGTTGTGCTGTGGCACTTGAGTTTTGGGACCAATCGCTGTCAGGCGTTGAAGACAGCACAAAGCCATATGAGAAAAGCCTTTTTCCTTTGTACTTTCCAAGATAAAAGTCTATATTTCTGCTGGGTAAACACAACATTTAGATCATAGCTTTCTGCAAAATTACTTGGTAGAAAAGGAGTCACTCTACTCAGATGTAAGTGAAGAGCTTAAATCTCAAAATTTGGGAACTGATGCTCACTGTTCGCTACAGCTTATCACAGTGAGTGCTGACCTTTTTCATGGGCTAAAAATGAACTGACTTATGTTCATTTTTCTCTTCATTTTACCAGATCCATGATGAATGAATCTAACTGGGCAAAGCTTCCTACTACTTCTGTCTTCTCCCACCCAAAGCCATGYTGTTACTTAAATGCTTAAATCTGAGGTACAGATAACACACACAGGGGCTTTGTGAATTGAAAGAACACTTTCTAGCTTTGCTACCAYCCCATTTCATTTTAGGAGCAGCTAGGTAAGAAAATTCTTATCATCAGTTGTCTTTTTGCCGTCCTGGATACTTTGCACATGAAGACATTTTTTCAAGTATAATTTGATATAAATCAGTCTCTTCTCCTCACTAGGTTGTAGAGGGATCTGGTTCTGTGTTACAAGGTGGAAAAAATGATGGATTTAGCATACACATGTGTATTTTGTATGAAAAAGGGGGTTGATTCAGGGTTGCATCCCAAAGAACCACAAATGCCTGATCCTTTCCCAGCCATGTTCAGGATGAGGAGGCAATGAGGAACTTTATTATTGGGCAGGAGCCAATTGGGGAGGTTGCTAATTATTTCTTTTTTTTAGTCTCGTATTCTGAGGGCTTCAGACAAGTTTTTGTCTAGATGCTTTTTTCTACTCCTTTACCTTAACAAGTGCTGGGTTGATGAGTTATAAAGGTTTTCTTAATTTTCTGAAGGTCTCTATTGCACTGTTAGTCAAATCACCAATAATTTCTTTAATCCCCTGGGAAAAAAAGAAATAGCAGATGCAGTTTAACCTAAGTTCATATATTGAGTTTKCAAATGAAGTTATGTTTTAAAACCTATGTGTCTAATTTTTAACTTCTTTCCTGTTCTGTTTCATATGTGAGAGAGGATAAAAAAGTAACATTTTCCCTRTTCTGTTCATTGGGATTCACAAGTCTTTTGTTGGGCTGGATATTTTGTTCACCTTGTGATCCTCACACATTCCCTTCCCTACAGTTCCTTCTTTCCCCCTCCCTGATAAAATTGTGCTTTTATCCTTTTCTGAGCTGACACCTTTTAAGTGTTCTTTGGAGTGCTTTTTGTACTGCCACCAACCTTTCCTATGCCAAGTTATCCAGCTGCATTGAAGGGACCTTTGTGATTTCTCTCATCAGCCTCTCTACTTGCTCAGCAGTTGGTTTGTTTTTTTTTTTTTTTTTAATCTCATCTCATCTCTAAGTAAGAAATGTTAAAATTATTGGATAACTCATAGCACTTCTGCTGCCATTCAGGTGTGTAGATCTGAAGGTCCTTTTTCACAGAGCTGGGTGAGCACCACAGCTCCCGTTTTGCAGCCAGGGAATGTGAGGCAGTGACTGTGTGTGCAAGTATGGATGAAGGTGAGATCCCTGAGCTGCAGTCCTGTGCCCTGACTGCTCCTGCTGCTCCAGCCTGCCCTAAGCTAGCTGGCCCTGTGTCTGAGGAAATGAAAAGGAAAAAAATTGGACAATTTGTTCTCCTTGTACCTGCTCTCTCTGGTTTCAGGTRAGTGAGGACCAGCCACAGGCAGGTTATCTCAATGGCAGAAGCATGATTTGGCAGACTTGCCTTGGCAGACTTTTAAAGTTAAATTTGCTTGCTCTACATCACACCTTTCTTGGGAACATGCAAATCCCCTCAGTATGGCTCTGACAATAGTCTGATGTCTAGAGAATTTTCTGGATTGGGAAAATCTACTGGTGAAAATGACATCCTTAAAAAGATACTGGACTTGTTCTTTGTGGAAAATACTGATAACAATTTAAGACTGGTGYCAAGTGATTGATCATGAAGGGAATGCCCAGTCCAGCTACCTCCAGGAGCTGCAGTATCTGCAGCAGTTCTTCCTTTTGCAAACACCTGGAACAGTCRACCTAGAACAGCTTCTCTTCATCACAATTGCTGATTGTTATGGTCTATAATTCCTTTCTGGATGTGCAAAAGGTTTGCATGCCTGACATGCTCAAGTTCAGTGGATGTTAAAGCTCATTGAGAAGGTGAGGGAGAAGGTTTGTGCAATTTTATCTTTCTCATTACCTTGCTGCTCTTTCTTCATTTATCTCTGTTTAGTGAGGCAGCACCKCTCAGTGCCTCCCAGGGAGCTGAGAAATAAGGTTTGCACCCAAGCTGTCTCCTCTATAATCCCGGTAGCCCACTGTGTTTAGCTGGATAATGGGAGTTATGTTAACTCACCTTCAGCCAGGAAACCCAAACAGTTAATTTTTGTGACAATGTCAGCAAAGATGATATGGAAATTCGAAGAAAATCAGATTGGCACAATGCACAGAGTTAATGCAAACAGTATCATCACTGTGGTTTCTCAAGGTTATCCCATTTACTTGGAATAAATATTTACATCTAAGCAAATAAAGTGTATAATGTTGCTAATAATAAATAAATAAAAGGCAGCAGGGTTCTGGGCTCTGTAACTTCTATCACAAAGGCTCATTTGAAGTGTATCTCCTAATCAGGATCAATGCACCTAACAAAATCACATCCGGAATCTAAACGCTTAGAAAAGGAAGATTATCTTTCTGGTTTCAGTGAAGAGCACTCCTCCTGCCAAACTTGCACAGCAGCTGCCTCTACAGAGCCAGAGCTGATGTGAGTGCGCTGTGCAGTGGCTCATACAAAGAGATTTGTGCTGCAAGCTGCTCTCTGTTGGCCTTCAAGTCACTCTTTTCATTGCTGGGACATCTTCAGAAAGATTTTTTAGGTAATAATGCCACTTTCCTGCTTATCATTTGTGTCAGTTCTTCTGTTACAGCGCTTACAGACTCCATGCAGTCATATACTCTGACAGCAAATACACTTTCAAGTCTTTCAAAGATTCTGAATCACTAAAACCAAAAGATCTTGATAACTTTCAAGCTTTGTCCTGCATTACACAATGCAATAAAAGATTAGCAGTTTGGAGGTGTAAGAAATTTACTGTCATATCATTACTCTGCCATACAAATGAGACACTTAATGAGCAGTTGGTTCTTCCTGTTGTCACAAATACATTTATTTGGTTCTATCTATACAATTAGCCATTTTTGACAGKCATCTCCAACAGAATAATAACAAGATTATGAAAGGAAATGCTTGACAAATTCAACATGGCATAATCACTTTCCAAGAATATAAAATATTAAGAGCTAATAATTTTTACTGTAGCAGAAGCTCTTTTCAATTGCATTAACTCTGGTTCTTTTCAAATCTGAGGCCCTTGGCTCTACAGAACTCCAGCACTGTCCTGCAAACTTGTCTGGCATTTCTACCAACCTGCTCCAGGGGTGCCTGTTTCCAAAGCCTGTTGGTTCAATCCTTCCTGATTTAGCATTGTTCTGAGATCAAAGTCAGCAGTAACTTTTGGGGTTGATGTAGGCTATTTTGTGGTTTCATGCATGTTTGTATGTGCATGTTATAAAATATMAATGAATTATCAGTTAAATACGTATTGACATAAAGCACAGACAATAAAACTCAGGCTGGAGCCTAAATCTCATCCCTGAATTTCTCTTTCCCCTCCTGTGTCCTGGTCCCTGCAGGCAGTTTACTGCAGGAAGCTATACACTAATCAGCCTGTAAAATGCTGTTCTGGGGCAGATAGGCTTGGGCAGATAATAGACTTGCCTCACTTGACAAAAAGATAAAAGAGTGCATTTTGCTCCTCATTATTTCACTGGTTTGGGGAGGTGAGTTCTTTCCCTCTGTTGTTTAGACCACACAAACCATGCCAAGTGTCATGACAGGAGGGGGAGCCTGTCGATGTAGCCCTATAATTACAAAATTTCCATGCATGAGGCCAAAGGGGTGTTTTCAGTCCACTTCCTGACTCACTCATCCATAGATCAAAAACCCAAGTAAGATACAGATAAGAAAATGCCCAGGAAATGTAACATGCTCCATGCTGCTAATTCAGACCATCTTACTGTTTTTGTAGCAGCCAGGAGCTGCCTCACTTGGCACTTCTGTCTTGCCACCTCATTGTAACATCAGTGTTATAAAGGTTAGCAAGAGAAAAGTCTGCTGTCCTACTGGGACCAAACATTTTGCTTTCCTTCCTCTGGCCTTCTTTCTTAGCCAGAGTGTAACTGCATGGATGTGGCATCCTCTCCCTCTCCCTCTCCCTCTCCCTCTCCCTCTCCCTCTCCCTCTCCTCTCCATGAAATATTATTCCAGTTTAACTTTTCTACTCACAACTGCTTTCTTGCTGGCATAATCCCACTGAAGAAGCACCTTGCTTTTTGTGAATATCTCCACTGTAGTCTTAAGTTGTCTCTGTACACTACAAACACAGAACATGTGAACTCAAATAGCAGTTAGGAGTATCAGTCTCTGAGTATTTCCTTTCTTCATTAATACTTTTCAGTATTAAAGTCAAATTAATGCTGAACTGTTTCAAAGTCTGGCTGCTTGGAGCTGGGGTACAGCAGACTGGCCACCACAGCTGTTTAGAGACAGCCAGAGAGGATAGGGCAGGAGGGTTTCACTGGGATCAGCATCTGATCTGATCAGGCTGAYGATCCTGACATCTCAATTCTCATGAAAAGCACCATGGGCTTTTCAGCAAAAATGTGAGGCCAAGACCTTGGTCCCGCAGCTCCGCCAAGCGTGTGTACAAACTTTTCACCAGCGAGAGAGTTAAGATCATCTGTCAACAGCTCTGTCCCATAATGTGCTGCAAAGCCTGGCTGTGCTCCAGGACTAATTTTAAGCATATGAGCAGCTTATTCAAGTCAGTGAGAGCAGCAGAGCAAGCTGCTGGTTCCATGGGAAGGATGCTTAGGCACGGGTGCAGCTGTGCCCTGAGGAGGCAGAGCCAGTAGCACYCAGAGCAGAGCTCACAGGTTTGCAGCCCAGGTTCAGCCACCCCCTTCCCTACAAGCTCCCAAGGCGTGTTAGGTAATGCCAGGGCTGCTGCTCTGCTCACACTGCATAGGATTTCCTGTACTGCCCGGTCAGTTCCCATGCACCAGATGACAAGCATGCAGGATATGTCTTTTCCTGTATTTTTGCAGTACCACTGTTCCAGATGCTCAGGAGTGCAGGCTGGCAGCTGCCAGGAAAAACAGTTATTGCACACCTACAGATAAATCCCGCTGTGTGTACCAGGCTTACTGGGTGTGCACAGGGCTGYACAGATGCAAGTGTTTCTGTCTGAGAGGAAAACACAGTCAGAACCATGACCYGAGCCTATAAAAGCCTTAACTCCTTACATTTACTAATGCAAACACTCAAAGCAATGCCAGAATGATTTACAATATTACTGCTTTTTTTTTTCTTTTGCTTGGCATGAGTGATGTGAGTCTGTAAGTTTATGTAGAAATCATGTTGATCACATTTTTAGCAGCAAAAGAGTTTGAGAGTTTTCAGCTGTTATTGTTTGCGCTTACTACTGAAATGTTCCTGGATGTGTGCAATTATTAGAATGCTAATTTAGTTTCAGTTTTCWGAATTTTCTAGTGAAGATTATGTCTTCAGAGTTGATACCGTATGCCCATCTTTTATCTAAATCACTCGTTACCCAAGCGAAGGCCATGTCTATTACAGACTAGCACTTACAGAAAATCTCTTATTATCTAAGCACATTTAACAAGGTAAATTCCATATCTCCAGGGTCAGCTATATAAAGAAGGCTACTACATATTCAGGACACAGCCTACAGAAAAAGCAATGTACCCATATGGATCTCTATTAGAAATGTCTCATTCCTACCCAATTTTTTTCAGATTCCCATCTTCCCTTTTTTTTTTTTTTTTTTTTTTTTTTTTTATCTATAGTGATGCCACTCCAGCTTTCTGTCTTTTATGGTTTTTTTCTCTTTTCCTAATTAATTTCCAGAAGAGGTAATTTCTTTCCTTTCCTGAACGGCAATACTAACATTTTAAACCAGTCAAATGTACCAGACAAGTACTGCCAAATGACTGAATGATTTGTGTCCCTCATTATGTTGAACCAGATAGCTATTATGCTTATCAACTCGATTAATTCAAATTATTAATTCTTGCCCATGYCATTTTCCTGTGATCTAATAAATTCATTAGATACACTGAAAATACCCCTTGAGAAGCACTTTACTTTCCCCTTTCAAACACCAATGCAGGGCTGARCAGCTTTCAAAACTGAAGGATACTCCAGGGAATCACATAGGTTGTTATGGTTTTGGCATTTTAATTCTTGTGAGCTGCACCATAATCTTAACCAAAGAAACTTGATTGAATCCCCCTTGCTGCTTTAAAGGCTATGAATTAAAAAATCAAACCAGTTCATGCAGATCATAGTCAGAAAACACTGACAGTTACGAATCAGAACCAAAGGCTTTCTTCAGAGGTGTTTTCTTTAACTTACAAGTAGAAATTCAGGAACTTGTGTTATTGACGAGGAAGCCCAGGAACAATGGCTTTTTCCTGTAAGTATCTGCAAAGTGATGACTAAACAGGCACTGGACAGCCAGACAGTGATCAAGGCTATCTCCAGTGGGCATGCACTGGAGTTAAGGATGGCTGCTGGAAATTACGATGAAATTAGACCCTATTTATTAACATTTCTTGCCATATTCCAAGAAGGGGAAAGTCACAAGCCAACAACAGACAGTAACTGCTGGGAAAGGGTGTCAGAGTTATTTGGCAATAAAATACATCTTCATATGGTCTAAGCCTCTCGTGCAGCTGATCACACCTGCATTTCCAATTATGTTCAGGAAAAATAATTGTTGCCTTCTGCATGGGTCGTGTGGGCTGCTGGAGACAACACTTTTCTRGCTCACCCAGACCCTTCCTTGGCCATCAGTTCACCTTCTATCTCTTCTCAGCCATACCCTCATTCCAGGCTTCAGGGACCTACTGCTGGTCAYCCTTCCTGAGGTGTGAAAACATCAGTTGCTGACATCAGTAAAATGAATCTGAGTTTCTCTACGACTACAGGCAGAGAACATCGTCCTGCTAAAGGCCTAAAGGGCCCCAGCTGACTCTGAAAGGCCTCTCCAGGTGGGAGGAGATGTGGGCTGTTACCAGGGACAGACAGCAGCATCCTGTCTGCAGGGCATAAAGCAAGTCTGAAGGTCACAGGAGCTCCTCAGTGAGGATCCAGCTTGCACCAGAAGGAAMCCATGGGCTGTGGTCCTCAAGGGCAACATGAGGTGGATTGGGGGCAAACCTGTGTTTGTGCACTGCTGGTGAGGRTATTAGTAGAATATGCCAGAGAGTAAGAGCTTAATTGGAATAAGTACCCTTAGATCAGTCAAGATCAATTGAATAAAATACTTTTTTGGTACCACAAGGGATGGATGGTTAAAATAAAAGAAAACAAATTTATTTCATCCCTCTGAGTCTTGCCTTCTCATTAGCACTTTTTACAGTTCTTGAGGATTTTAATGATAATTAAATTTTTCCTCACATTCTGAGGATCTCCTTCTGGCCCAGCCCATGCTTCTTCTTACAGTCCTGTTTAGACACCTGGTTTGGGCATTGCTCTGACATTCCCAGCATGACAGCAAGTCATTTTTCTTTASAAATTAAATTACATTAAATCATTTGAAAGACTTTTTGAACTTGGCCCATTGTTTCCCAGAGAAATGACCGGTAAACAGATTTATCTGTCATAAATTTTTAGCTGTGTAATTTCTGCCCGTAAGTTTTGGCTGCAGACCATTTGCAAATAGCTTGCAATTAATATTGGACATTTGAGATTATTTGCTTTAGGCTACAAGAAATTTCTGCACTCTTAACTGAGCAAATATAACTCCTAGAATCAGGTTTCTYGTAGAAATTCTTGTGTGTAAAAAAGGCAGACTTACTTTCTGCAGACTCTTGGGTGTATAAAAGGATTCTGCAGCTTCTTTGTAGTGTGTGGTTGATCCTGCCAGGGGTTTTGTGCACTGTGTCTGCTCCAGAAAAAACACTTATACCTGTGCTTAACTTTAAGGATGAGATTGGTTCCCCAGYAGTCAAGTCAAAGATAGTTTGAGCRTGTGTAAGAGAAAAGGCAGTAAAGTTGTTTTAAGATTATATGATCAAGAAAAAATGGGTATCCCTTCTTGGTCCTTAAAACAATGCCACAGTGCTGGCCTTGCTCCTGACCTGGCCCCATGCTTGTGGCACCTCTACCCCTGCTCAGCTGCAAACCTGGGGGAAGCTGTGCTCCCTGCAGTCTCTTCACCTTCTCCATCACTCCTGCTGCTCCCCACCTCTGCCCCCAGTCAGTGTGGGACAAGCATCCTCCCACTGGTGTCCAAGGAGAACAGTTCTGAGATGTTTGAGACACAACTTCATTCTTATACCARGTAAAGGAAAAGGGCACACCATGGTGATAAAAGCCCTCTATTCGTAAAAATCTTTTCCAGGGTTTTTTCTTCTCCTGGTTCAGGATCATGCCACACAGCAGCTATTTCTTCATAGAATGAAATATAACTTTTTTCTGGTAGAAAAAAAATTACCAGAGTAACAACCAATTCTGTGGGGGTCTGTGATTTTTCTTAAGGACAATAACATTATGAAAAACCTAAGGTCTAAGGCACGTTATCAATGCCAAACTTTTATAAAACCTCAGTTAGAGGTTCTGCAACTCTAKATTTAATAAGTGGTACCTTAGGTAAATGCTTTATGCTTTACAAAATTCCTGTAGCACCACAAACACTGTCTTTGCTTCTCCTCTTTGCATTATAGCACAGCTAGGACCAAGGATAACACCTGTCAACACTGTCACCTAATGATGTTTCTCATTAATGTTTGAGAATTGTTGGGAGAATTTTTTTAAAGGCCATCCCATAAACAGCTYTGTACTCTGCCTTCCACTTCCACTAGAGCTGCTCACTACATTCTTCTCTCRTACCTTGATAGCCAAATCAGTTTATACAAATGGAGATGGTTTCAGTGACTTTGAATAAATAACACCAGTTAATACCAGCTCCAGCTTTATCCCATGACACTTCTCTTCCTCCAGTATAAGGGAAAACTTGACCCTTTCTAAAAGTGATTATCTCAGGAAGGCACCTGTCTTGATTTTTTTTATAATAGTCGTAAAATCTTACGGGAGTGCTTCTATTGTATGCTGTGGAGCCCGGTCCAGAAATACCCAGCCTAGGTGTGACCAACCTGAGAATGAGGATGCCTCTGGAATCCTGCTAGAAGCCCTCTCCAGTGGCACTACATGCAGATCAGCTCATCTGCAGGTAATATGGAATATTTTTAATCCTACTTCCATTGTACAGCCTCAGGATGCTGAGTCCTCCCTAAAATCCACTGTGGCTCCTAATTCCAGGGCTCTAGGCTAAAYGCTTGCACAATTTTCCAGCAATTTAAATTTCTACTCATGGGCAAAACTCATTGCCCCAGTGATTCATCCTCTGGCCATTCTGTGTGGGAATGACCATCTCTTATGATGTTGTCATGTGTTCATGGATCTGCTCTCYGTTTCACCATCATAAATGGCCACTAATCCTGCTGTGAGTATTGGTGTAGTAAGAGACCATGTKGGCCTTTTGGTCTGAGAGATCAGATGTCATGTGTTGGTGTAGATAGTCCTGACATACAGGAACTTTCCCAGCCCTTCACCAAAAGCCTTTGCACCCCTATCTCATCTTCATGATTCACAGGGATGTGGGATTTTCCTGGTCTCTGCCTTTTGAGCTGCAGCCTTGGGATGTCATCACTCATCACGCTGCCATAGGGAGGTGGGGAGCAGGGACTGCCCTGCTCCTGCCTGGTGCACTGGGGTGGAACAACTCAGCAGGAGCATGGCTTCGTGCAGGAGAGATCCCCGTTTCCTGTTTGCCCCCTTTTCAAAAGAAACCTAATCCAACAACAAATTAAAAAYSCCTTGCTAAAGCCTTTAGACTTAGKACTRACTTAACCTTGCARCAGAACTTAATCTTCCCTTTCCAAATGTGTTCACCTGGATKGTGACAGAAAAGGCTGRTGTTGCAGTAGAGAAGGGCTGCCTGTGTCTTTTCTCTGTGAGCAATCAGAGGGCTCCAAACCTCGACCTTTAAAAGTGTGAGCATATCCCCTGCTACAAAAGCTATTTCTATTAATAAATACATAAAATTAAGGGAGAGTTTGGGGTCCCATCATTTCACCTCAGYGTGCAATAACAGTTGTGGGTAAGCCCCATGTGAGAAATAAGTCCTCACAGCTGCTATCCTGTTAACTTTAGCTATTTTGTTATTTTGGCTAAGTTGTCAAAACGTTCATTTCCTGATGTCTGGGAATCTGGCTGAGCAGCATATACAGCACTGGGCTCTGCTGCTGGCTCCTGAGATAGAGGGAGGCTGGGCATGGGCTTTCAGCAAACAGTAATGCAAAGAAAAGAGTGCTCTTAGTWCCTCAGCAGCAATTTTATCTTATCTGCCCACATTGCTCTTTCCAAATCAAGACCAGCCTTTTTATTATTATAAACACCAGAGAGTGGGAAAATATTCCCTGAGGCAAGAAGCAACAGTTGAAGTAAAGCACTGTAGTGGAAACTGCAGCATGCAGCAAAATTGCTCACTCCTGAAGACATTCCTGCTCTCACTGCAAAACTCTCTTTTGCTCCTAATGACACAGCCTAGGGTCAGCTCCCCAAGTCCAGTGAGACCAGGTTGAGACACAGCTTAAAATCGTGCAAGGCTTGATGTCACGAGGTGCTGCAGCTGGGTGTCCAAGCTGTGATCACAGTGCATGTCAGCCTCAAAACTCTCCCTGCTTGTGAAAGCCAYGGGAGATACATATCTGCTTAAAACTGAGCACACAGGCTCCAGCTTCCTCAGGAACAGCAAGGGCAGGACTACTCAGGCAAGACTAAACTAAATCAAACCATACGTAACTGGACCTATGTGGGGACAAATCACAACTGTTGCTGGGGGTGACATCCAAACGAAATTCCCTTCTTTAGTGATGAAACCTGCATTCAGAAAAATGGGGTTTTGCCAAAGAACCTTTTTTAATTTTATGACTTCTCCCATCTCTTCTCCTCAGCTGTGATGATGTTGTTTTTATTGATTACGAATATCCTCATTGTTTTTACTCTTACTGTGGATCTGCTTTTTGCTCACTGCTCTATGTCTTRCAGTGCTGGTGTATCATTTCATCCCACATTTTCTCCAGCAAAGTGACTGAGCTGGCTGTAATTGGAAGATGTTTGTGAGAGTGTGGTCAAAGTGCACCGCACAGCACAGGATGACCTCCTCAAAGTCAGCCCTGCAGCTGTTGTGCTTCTTTGAAAAAGGCCTCAGTCAGCTCTTACAAATTTGCTGATGTTATTTCATTTCCATCAAACAGGCCAGAGCCCCAGAGCTGTCTCTTTCCCCATCTGCTCCTGCCTTCCCTGCACACCTCGCTGAGAGCTCGCTGGAAAGGTTTCCTCTCCATTTGAAAGCCTGCTGGCATTCTGAACAAGGTCACTGCAGCGAGCTGCTCACAAGCAGTCAAAACTTGACACGGTCTTGAAATGTGTTTGTATCCGATTGGGACTTTGCTTTTTAGTAGGGATGAGCTTTTTTTAATCAACAGCTTGCAAAAGGGAGAAAGGAAAGCAAAATTAGTATGAAGTCAAGGTTGGTGAAAGCTGTTTGCAGAATAATCCTCCAGACTGTGTGCCCTCAGGAAGGAACAGGAGAGTACAAAGAGGGAATCGTGAACGTGATTCAGTCTGCAAAGGCAAGTGACACTGTTGCTGATGCCAGTTCTGAAGATGATTTTTTGGAAAACAGGAAGTTTCGCAGGGAACATGATCCATTAGACTCAGCTGAGGCAGCAGCATTCTAGTGCAATTTCATGATTTACCAAATCAGACCTGACTGCTCACTGCCAACAAGGAGTAGAATTTATGCTTCCCAGCTTTTATCATAAGCTCACTACTCTCTAGTAATTGCATGATTATGGGTTGTGTTGGTGTGTTGATCTGATCTGATGGAAAGCTGTTTCTTGGAACTGGGTCTGTTTTCTGCCAGATGAACTCAATTGACCAACTCACTGTAACTGTATGATTATGTTGGTAATGACAACTTATGAAGTGACAACTTATGCCTGGAGGTGTAGCATGGGATTCCCTCCAGTGCTGCCTGGACCATGCTGGAAAAGGTGAAATATTCAGCTTTGTTTTCAGATGATATATCTGARGCACCAGCTGGCCAGCAGTACTCAGATTAGCCCAAAAAATGAGGGCAGTGTTGAAGGAGGGAAGGATYTGTGTTTCCTCCAGGACTGTAGTAYTAATGCTGGCCCTAAAAAGCCACAAGGATGTCTGGAGAAGAGGCTGGGACCATCTTTCTCAGAATCAGTTTCAGCCCAGCCCACATATGAAGCACAACACCAGGGCCTGAACCTGCTGTGTTTATGGGTAATGTAGGTAAAATTTGCTGTTTCTGGTTGAGATGAATACTACTCGTAAAACACAAGTCCCAAAGCAAAGTTTTCCACCAGTATCCATGCATGAATATCATGGTGAATGACTCTAGCTCAAGATTTTGAAAGCTGCCCATCGAGCAGATTTGGCAATTGCTACAACTGTGTGGTCAAAATCTGTTTAGCTGCCAGAAAAGATAACTTCCTACTTGTGCAGGTTCATTTTCCATGGCAGGGGCACAGCAGTTCTCACTACATGAAAGGAAGATGAGGATCAAGCCATGGCATCAGCAGCACAMCTCTGAGTGAGCGCACAGGTCTTGTGCCCATGCTGGCAGTGACTGCTGGGTACTTTTTATTAGCAAATGCTGAGTGTGAGTTGGTTTGAAAGKGTAAGGGGGAGATCCAAAGCCCCTTCTGCCTTCAGTGATGCTCCATCATCGCCTTCCTTTAGAGTTGTTTGGATCTAAGTATCACATGACTGCCTCAGTATCACACAACCAGCTATGTCTATGTTGTGGAAGTCCTCAGAAGCAGGACACATACCTAGGGAGATGTGATGTATTTATATATTCTGGTCCCTATCTCTTCAGTCTTCTTCTTTCCCAAAGGATATTGTCCWTACTGAACCACTGCAGCTTTTAATCCTTTCATAAAATACTCATTCATTCTGAGATTTGGCTGGGTTGTAAACCCCATGGATTCACWGAGGCCAGTGAGATGTCCTACAGCAAAATCAAAAGCTTCTGAGAAATGGGTGACAGAAACCACCATGAGTTTTCCCAACCCATAAATTTATGACCTTTATTYAAAGAAAAACCACAATTTCCATTTTCTTAACCATTTAAATTTCTTTTAGAACAAGAAACTGTGCATAAAATTTGGGGTTTGTGGACTTATTTCCCCCAAGTAGAGTTACTGATTCTTGTTAAAAAGTAATTGGATGTTTAGATGCACAAAACTTCCTCTACTGTTTTGTTGGGGCTTTTTTTTTCTCAGAGAGTGAGTTCTTGGGCAATAAACAAAATAAAGGAAGCAATACTTTCAAATTGTKTGAAAAACCACCAAAGATGGCATGATTTCTGCCCAGACTGGGAATTGGGAATTTWTCAGAACCATTGAAATTAAATGCCTTATGCCTTACTAATTAATTACTCTCCGATGACTAGAAATGAAATAGACTGGCAACTCTTACATTAAAAACCAGCTGAGGGGAAGCTAAATGAACTTTGTGATATTTTTCTTTTTTTGYCTTTTTTTTYAATCAGAGTTGGTAAGTACAGAAATTTCAACATATATTATGTTTTCAACTCCCCCTTACTTAATCTTTAGTCTTAAAAGCACAATGTGCTTTAGATGCCAATGGAAAAATATATAGTGAGCTTCATTGGGCTGGGATACAGAACAGCCTCTGCTTTAAAATGCATTATAGGAAGTGGGATGGGCACACAAAATAAGTGCTCTGTTTCCTGACAGTTTGTTTTCCGTCATTTTATTTTATCTACTCCTGGGTGTGCTTGCCACTGTACACTGTAAATCCATATTTGGCTCTTAGTTATAAGAAAGGATTCAAGGAGTAAAAATCAGATGGAAATATCCCCCGTAATGAAGGGGGCTATTAGAGCCTTTTGCTGCAAGRTTCCTTTTGTGTGTGAAATATTTTTTAGTCCTTGCCTGTTCATTATTCGAAGGGATATCTGAACTAGTGCATCCTTAGGGAATCATGAGGGGAGCAGAGAGAATGTTTACAATGAAAATGGTGCTTAATCTCCATGAATGACAGGAAAAGATTAAGCAAACGGCAGATAAACCATCTTATCATTCAGAAGTATACAYGCTGAATGCGTTGTAAAATAAATACACTGTTGGTCTTAAAATCCTTTGTGCATCAAAGGACCAGAAGCACAAAGAGGACTTATTCACCTCAAACAGGATTTACGTGGACTCTCCATCCRAAGATTTAAAAGGACTTCCATTGATCAGCCACTCCAGTCTAGCATCTGAGCTGGTCTGGATGGCCCTGTTGGACCTGGRAATTGCATCTGCTTGTTGTGCTGCCTCCACAGCCAAGGTGGTGCTGGCTGCAGCAGCTCTGTATCCGCACCTTCAATGTGAATCAGAAACCAGGCAAAGTTGCCTCTGTTCGCATGCTGGATTCCCTGGGCTCTACTATGACCACAGGGCCTTTATTTTTGGAAAGCCCACCATGGTGGGCCGTTTGTCACACAACACAGGGGTCAAGTCACGTAGCCAAGAAAGGTGGCTTGGGTCTTACGCCCTTTCTGGTAAATGGTCACTCAAAACTGTGTTTGCTAACACTGGATTAAGATTGTCAGGCTCTAACAGAACCTAAGAAAAACCTAAATATTTAAAGATCATGACCTCTGGATTGACAATGGTCAGTTTGAAAAGTATTTCATGGAAGAAAAAATTCAGTGCCTGTAAGACCTTTATCAAAAAGGTGARAGCTCTTGAGATACTTTTCTCACTTACATGTTCAGAAGATTGGCACTTCAGACACTGTGTTATTTTCCCGCTACAGCATCCTCTCTCACRACTACAGCATTTTTCTACCACTAAATATATTAAACCCACACACTTCCAGCCTTCATTAAATTCATCTTGCAGAGTCTTTTCTGGAGTCTGACATCAGATGGAAGTTCTTCCTTATGCAGTCCACTTCAAGTCCTCTGGGGTATAAAGGCTGCATTTCCAAAGTGCTACATGGCTGTTACTGAAGGGGATCACTGAGCTAAAGACGGGGGCAGTTTCATTCACCCCTGGAAGAGGACAATGTACAAACCCTTCAGTGTGGTATATAAAGTCTGCAGTAGCCTAATTTGCTGTTGTGTCATCTCACAAAGTAAATCTCTTCCAGCTTAAGACTGTCCCCAAATACCACCTCTGAAATTCGACACATTTTTCCCTTTATCAGAATGTCACTGTCTCTCACTGTGTGTTAATGTCCCCTTGGAGGAAAATGATGTCKCTCTTCCCACTGCATAAAATGCCCCACCACACTCACAGTAGAGGATTGTGTCTTTCTCTGTTGCAGTTTTAGAAGTAATGACTTCAGGTAGATAATTGGTAAAATCCARCCATTAAGAATGAAATCTTCCTGATGAACAAAAGTTGATGTTCTTTTTTTGTGTAAGTTCTTTCTTACATGGAACACTGACTGTTGTTTTTAAGAAAACAGATCTGTCATCAACTCATGGGTGAAATGATTTTTTACTGGCTGGGGGAAGTCCTGGTCCTGTGTGAGCGCTCATTACAGTGTAATCAGAATATCATATTTCAGATGAAGAACTACTCGGCATTTCTTCTTTCATCACACTGAACCAAAGTCATTAYCAACTTCAGAGAAATTAATGGTTACTGAATTTGTGTTACTGTCAAAAGGATTATAAAGCTGAATAATCCTATCAAAAACGTTGGTGATTTTTTTTCTCTATGTTTTGGCACTCTCAGGGCGAGTTAGTTTTAAGTGGCATTTTAGATACCTTACATTAACCAGAGAAGGATGTTCATGCAGAGTTTTCCAGTCTGCATCAGTGCACAGGAGGTCAGAACTGGACTTCCTTTGGAAGAACTGCGGCTTCTTTTTGGAAGGCACTTGCCATTCATTTTGCTACTATTTGCAATAAGAAAATCCAAGGCACTTCAGCATCTGGTACSTGAAGTACATTTGAACATAGAAACACACTAATGCATCAGGATTTTCTTGAAGCCCTCATTGGTAAGCTCTGGGCTTCCATGGCTTTCCAAAGTCACCCTGCAGAGTGTGTTGTGCTAGTGCTTAGTCTTTCTTGTCCTCTTGAGGAACACAGCACCGGGGACTCCTGTGGGAGGACCTGTTTCCACTGCTCAGTCACTGTCCTTCAAAGACACAGCCTGATAACAGCAAGTGGGCAGTAATTTCATTTGCTGCAGCACTAGAATATCAGCCATCTCAGCTGTTGGATCAATAAAGGTAAGAAAAAGTCCATGTTGAATTCAAATTGGACTGAGGAGACTTTCTTTCATGCCTGACCATTTGGAGACAGATGWTTCTTCTCCTGGCTCTGCCTTTTTWGGCTTGTTTTTTTTTTTCTCTTTTAAATTACCTCCTCGATGATGTCTCCTCTTCACACTCCAGATGTGGCTATTCTCTTTTCTCCTCTGAAACAGAATTTCATAAGGAATTATTCTTATCCTGGGAAATTTACCAGAGAAAAAAATGGGAGGCAGCAGAAATGGGATTGGGAATATAGGAAAAACTCCAAATTACTTTTTTATTTTCCTGTCATTCACAGCAGCATCTCCCTTGAAAGAAGAGGACAGACACATCTGGAGAAACAGGGCTCTGCTTTTGCACACTTGCTGCAAACTGTGTGCGCCCTTCTGCAGAGGCCAAGGTGCCCATCCCCACATTAATTCATCATCCTATCCAAAGAGGCAACAAGCCTGAGACTGCGTGGTCTTTGGCTCCTTTTTTCCTACTCAGCCATSCCTGCTGCACACTGCAATGGAAACACTGGTTTGTTTTCATTCACAGGGGTAGTTTGAACCCAAATACCTTCCCATCACACAGCCACCCTATGGGCCATGGAAACAGTGAAGCCTGGCCACGGGAAGGTACAGCCTGTGGCTGTGCTCACAGGGCCGGCGTGCAGGTGGCAAGCCCTTGAGCACAGGAGCCAAGGGTCAGGAAACATGTGGAGCTAAAGGGGCGGAAGAGAAAGTAGGGAGCCTGGGCTGAGTTTTCCTGATGACATGCAGTGCATATCCAAGAGGAAGACTGCAGGCTACAGAAAGTGACTTTCGCTGACTGCACCAGGCGAGTGTGGTAAAGCTGCCTCCTTCTGTGTGCTCTCCTGGCCAGCTGTGGCCATGCTTCGTAGGCCAAATGGATTAAGGAAGGGAAGCAGAATTCAAAGTTCTTTAGCAACTTCTAATCAGGATCTGTCTTTTTCTTTTTTTTCCCTGCCAGCTAGAAACCATACACCTGTATTTTTTCACTTGCTTCCTTTAATAAATGTATAATGTTATTATATACCAGTAGGTGTGTTATTCTCCTAGCATGTTTTGACATCCATACCTTGGATTTGACTGAAATATTTTCGCACTACTTCAATCAAAATATTTTCACAGGTTCACACCAAAAAAAAATCTAGTGGCTGAAATGATGAGAGAGGATAGCAAATTCACAGTTAAACTGTGTGAATACAGTAAATGACATTATAAATGAGGCAGAGGGAAAGAAATGAGAAGACAGAGGCTTATTCTACATAGTAACTGTTCATGCATCTGTGGACATTAGACAGATTTTTTCTTCACTGACACCTGTTGCTATATTTTTTGGCTTAAAAAAATGTGATTTTTAAGAATTTAAAAATGGCAATTTTATGCTTAGATTATCACCCTTTATAAATCAAATACTCCTGTATTTCTAAGTCTGAAATAAAATAGGTCTTCTTGGCAGGTATCAGTGACCCTGATCTCAATGTCTTCCTTCCTTGAACTGCTCCGTTACCTTTTTCTTGGCACATGTCTGCAGATGTCAAAGGATAAGGAGGTGTGTGATGCCAACACTTCAGTGCTGGCATAGTAGTTCCTGCAATAAAGGGTCTAATTTCASACTTATGGACAATTACTGCTGGCTCATATCCTGTGACTTTTTATGGACAAAAGTCCAAAATGAGATAATCTGAGGTCCATGATTATTCCATAAAGTTTTCCCCCTTTTCACCTAAATGTTTGCTTTCACCATTCATTTCTAATGGCGACAGTTGTGGCTTCAGGAAAAAATCCCAATTTAAGCCTGGAGATTTGGCATCCCTATCTAGTTCTGCACCTGTGYAGTTTGCACCACATCATTCTTGAACTCACAATTCCCATTTCCCTCTCCCCCACTGCCCAGCATTTCACTGCTGGTCTCAGCTGAAGATGCTGCTGCTGGATTATAACCTCTGCAGAGAAAGCAGTGCYGCAGAGGAAATGGTCTCCTGTGGATCAGTTTTCTCAATCTGTGGAGTTCTGTGTCCAGGGCTTGTCTGGAAAATGTGATACTAGCAATGGAAAGGAACAGAGCTGGGCTCTTTCCCTGACTGCTGCCTCAGCTGCAGGATGGTTCTCTAGGAAGCCCTTCAGCCCCTCCCARGGCTCTGTGCTTTGCTTATTGTTTCCTTGGCATTGTTAGCATTAATCAGCTCCCTCTGAATCTGGGCAGCAGGAAAAAAAGTGTCCCCATTGCTTTTTCTGACTGCTACAAGGAAGGGTCACCTTGGTGACTCCCACAATGAAAGGGTGGGAATGATAATGTATTTCTTACAAACACTGAATCAGCAATTCACTGAAATAAAACAATTTCAAAATGCTTMTCAGCTATGTTTACTGTGTAGTTCATAAATGTTATACTAATAGAATTCCAGAAATATTCCTGACCTCTCACGAATTACAGATATATCTGTGCATAAATATAAATGTATATATTATAGCCCCCATATGTATGARGATATCGTTTGTCTTTTTAGAATAWTCTCAACATAGTGCTAAGGTTACTATTATATTTATAAATCCTAAAATTCTCCTGAATTATGTGCAGGCTCTGAGCACTTCATCTGCCATTAACTGTCTGGCTCTAACTGCAGCCATGTTCAARCCTCTAGTAAATATTCCTCTTCTCTTCTAGTAGGATTTGCACTGGTGAAGCATTGCATCCCAGAGGGCTTCCTTTGCTGCCTGTGGTTTTCAAAGGTCAGACTACATGTCCTGATATTTCCTTTTGGCCTTAATGATTATTCTATGAATTTTGTGCATGGCTTGTTTGGGCGTCCCCCTCCAGAAAACAATGTGGAATGTATTTTTTAACCTTTGCTTGGTGACAGCCTTTGGTGACACAAACCCAGTGAAGAATACAGATAGTGCCTGGTCACTTCCTTTCCTTTCCTGTTGATGCTTTTCTTCTGGTCCCCACATTGCAACACATCAGCTACAAAATGTTCAGAGGATTCATTTAGCGACAGTCACAACAGAAAACAATCAGGAGGTGGTACAATATTTGCTATGGTGTTTCTTCTTGGACGAGAGATGTGAGAAAATAGGTGATCAAAAATAGTGTAATGAATCAGTCAGCTTGTTCACAAAGGCAAAATATGTAGAAAAGAAAGCTTTGGGTTTCTGACTTTGGGGTAAAGAATCTGATTGTGACAGTTGAGGTTGTCTTCTTCCTCAGGCTGTTGAAATGTGATTTGTACCCTGTAAAGAGAGTACTTCAATCAGCAAAGAAGCTGGGATATTTCTCCCTGTTCCTTTTCAAACCTGATTGATTTGTATCCTGGAAGGGAAGCCTTAACAGAAGCTGAACTCGCCCTTTGTGGAACAGTTCTTTTCTTTGGAGAAAATGATGGCCAATATCTCATGAAAGTGGTTATGAAGYAAAACAACAACAACAAAAAATTAACATGCAAGTACACARTTAGTTGTGATGAATTTTTACACTTTGTAAGAAAAAGGCTTTTGAGACATGGGTGTTAAAAATCAACTCCTGTATTACAAATTTAAAGGGTTTAAGCGCATTTAAGATATCTGCTGTGCAAATAAATTTTGACTGSAAAAACAAGGTTCCCTCAGTGTTGAGGGAAAATAGTTAAAAATAGTTCTTCAGAGGAATTGAGAAAGCCAGGTGTGTTAGTGCTCCAAAATGTCTTTGTAGAAAGATAGASTGATGGAAATCCCTCCTGTGTCTGTAGGAGCCCTTGCTGTGTCTTTTATGGATCTCAAAGTTCTTGATATTCCTCAGTCCCTAGATTGTCCCGTAGTACAATTCAGTTATTATTCAGCTATCCTGGCTGTGAAAGTATTTGGGAAGAAATAGAATTACTGGGAAGGAACCAGTTTGGAAGTTTCCCCAAATGCAGTTTAAATGGACTGGCAAGTGTTAGTTGGGAAAGAGAAGTCAYGCACTCTGTGCCAYTGGCTCTGAATTGGGAAAATCATCYGATGCCATTTTGAACCATCACTATAAAGCTCTGCTTGTACTTTGGCAGCTGTTGACACATTTCAGAAGTCTCCACCAATTTGTGGGCTCAGGTATGTCCCAGGAATTCCTAGCTGGAAGTAGGGTGATGTGAGTAATGGTGTGGGGGTTGGATGGGTTTGGATTTTTGTTGCTGAACACACAAAAAATGACAGGAAATCCAGCCACTTCAAGATCCCTTCCAAAAAATAGGTCTAGAAGATGTATCAGCTCAGACTGATCATWTGAGTTCTTCYAGCTGAAAAGAAATGCTGAAATGTWGTAGGCTGGATGAAATGTTACGTTTGACCCAAAAAAAAACCCCTTCATTTTTCAGCTTTTATATAAAAAAAACAGGAAACCACAAATTGTATTCTTATTAATTATGATTACATGGGACTTGAATAAACCTGAGAAGACTCTCTAATACCTATTTCTTTTGCAAGCYAGAATTAAATGTCATCCCTGACTGAGATCTGACAGAGCTGATCTGAAATGCCTCAATTGATGCCAGTCCCAGACTTCCCAGACAACATTATTCAGTGTTCAACTGCCCTGAAATTCAGAAAATGTTCCCCATTATCTGAGGTAAATCTCCTGTCCAGCAAATGAGACCAATTATTTCCTCTCTTACCTTTGGTGGCTTAAGGATAATTGATCAGGGACCCCCAGCCTGTCCCCGTTGGAAGGCTGTTATCACTCCTGTCCATCTGGTCTCCTCTTCTCCTAGACTGAACAGCCTCAAATCTTCCAGCTTTTCCATGTATGCTGGAATTTCACAATTTCTGACAGCTTTTTGCCCTCCTTTGAGTATCCTCCAGTTTCAATGTTTAATCCTGTTCTAAGAAGTGCTGGCAGTTTTTTCCAGTTCTTTTTTACAGCGTGACATGTAAATTTTGGGCTGGTTCCCTAGGGAAATAGAACTTACCTAATCATATTTTATGTCCGTCTGTTTAGTTTTTCTATCTACTTGACTCATCATTTTTTAACTCTTCTGCCAGTTTCAAGCAAATGTGACTGGTTAAATATCTTTCAGATACTAAGTCCGTATTTATTTCTTTTAAGAAGTGGTAAGGAGTAGGACAGACATCTCATTAGAGTGCTCACCAGTGAAAGGCTGCAGCATGATAAAATCCTTAGCAGACAATGAGGCACTTCCATGGCAGAAAAGTGCTACAAACACCCCAAAACCCTTCAGATTTTTCCTTATGCAGTATGGGACACACAAACACCCTGGAGTTGGGGTGCATTGCTTCAGCTCCTGCAGCAGTGATGACTTGTAAGAATATGCTGGATTGGCTCGCTCCCGGTCAGATGCATTCAAAATTTTTCTTTGTTTCATAACTGACCAGTAACATATCAATTTGGCAGATTGTTTCCCAAAGTTAGGCTTCCACTACCATGGAAATCCAGCTGTGGGAGGCCTGGCTTTSTGCCACTAGAAAGCCTCAGACACCATGCTATAACAAGTGGCCATTTCAYGTTCCCTGATGGTGCTGTTCCACATCAAACTCCTTCCATATTTGCAGGCACAAGGTCCAGAATCCAGGTTTTTGCTCCAGGACCTTCTTTGYGAGTAGTACGAGCCTTGTTTCCTTGTTTTCCTCCAGTGAATATTAAGGGGATTCACATAAAAACACAGCTGTTTGGACAAAGTATCCAAGGATGCTGCTTTCCATCCCTGCAGCACGGTGAGGGTATCCATGTGAACACAAATCTCTTCATGGGAGGGGATGCAGGGACAGCATGCTGCACCAGGTAGCTATTGGGAAAAAAGGATTTTGTCTTTCTCCAGCAGTTTTGCCAACCTAGGCTTTGAGACTTTTTTCAGAGACTTTCAACTTTGAGC
>NW_026623303.1:2568445-2582461 GCF_030028575.1 Malurus melanocephalus | reverse complement strand
GCTGTGACGCTGGTTTTCAGGAATTTAAGAAATGCTTCCACTGAGCAACTGAACGTGAAACAAAAAAAAAAAAAAACAACAAACTAACAAAGAAATCCACAACAGGATAAAAAATATTGCATGCCATTTCTGTGTGAGAATCTGTAGCTTGTCCCTGTCACCAGTAGCCCATCCATTAGCCAAACTGACTGGGGCCCAGACACTGAATTACCCTCTGCTTCCTGCTCAGAAAGTGATGCTTCAGAGCTGCTTCCTGCTGCAAGCAACAGAGAMATTTCCATAGACTTCAGCCACATAAACAACAAAGGCATTTGTCCCTTCTCCACAAAATCCTTGCTCCACAAAGAGTTTGGTTGGGAAAAACAGCTTGATGGGGTAAAAAAAATGAACAACTCCTTGAATGAAGGGTGTGTGAGACCCTGTTTTCCTGGCATGAATAATTATGCAGAGTATTAGGACACTATGGGGACAAGCAAATAAACAATGAAATAAATTGAATTTTTCAAAGGTGTGTCCTTAAAATTCCACACACATCCAACCATAATTACATACCTAGGAGTGGAGAGACATAGCCAAGGCACTTTAGACTAGTCTGGAGCTTGACTACAATGAACCTGCTCCTCCAGTTTTGTTACCATCAGCATCCAGCCAAGCTAGAATAAAGTTGCTCTGGGGATGTCCACACACATTGAACTCACACCTCCTGTTTATAGATGGACGAAGCCAAATACAAAGCACAAATCCCTAGATTCCAGCAAAGGTCTCAACATTTTTGGCCATACTCTGAAAATAGAGGCATTCAAATCTCTACCTTCAGGCAACTCTGACTGAAAATGAGTGTGTTTATGCTATCACATTTGTATTTCTACATCTGTTCTCACCTGAGACAGTTATTTCATTTCTAGCTGGAAGGTTAGATTTTGTCCTTTTTCATGCYCCTTGCAAACCAACATATTTTGTGGGGTCTACACATGAAGTAGGTGTTATGTCAAATGTATTTCTGATTTTGCATATCATTTATATGAAAAGTGTTAAATGAATACCGTCTCATTTTCTTGAAGCAGCATCTCAAATTTGCTTCCATGTTTGCCTTACCAAGGTTAATGGCTGTGTTGGGGAGGCCTGCCTGATGAAAGCCGTGCTATGGCCAAGGCTGCAGGCTGCTGCAATGGTGCAGTCTGCAGTGCAGACAGAGCTGCAGGGAGCATGCAGCCCTGCATTAATGCTGGGTTCTTGCAGCCGTGGCTGTGGCACAGAGGTGTGACCGAGGGCGGTGCAGCTGCTGRCTGCTGCATTCCGGGTGTGCTCTGCCTGGGATGCTGACCGCTCGCCAACTTGYGGAGCCACAGGAGCAGGAAAGCACATCATCGGTGTTGCCACGGCCAGCCCTTATCTCCCCCCAGGTTGTTATTTGGATAATTAAGCAAACAAAAGGCCGCTTGGCTGCTGCTGCTCCGGGCTGCAGTCGGGCTCCTCGGCGGGGCTGCCCAGAAGCCCGGACAGAGCCAGGGAGAGCCTGGCGGAGTCGTGACGGCTCGGGGACGAGAGGGGAGGGGAGGGGGCTTGTCCGGCTCCTCTGCTGCTTCTTTGTGTGTTGTTTTTAATGAGCTGTTGGCGATCAGAGGAGCAGATGCACAAACAAAGGCTGGCCGGCCGTGTTTGGCCAAGGCAAGGCTCGCTGCCCCCTCCCACCGCACTGACCATCGCCAGGACACGGAGCTTCCCCGGCGCGCCGGCTGCACAGACAGGCTGCAGGGAAGGACCAAGATTAGCCCGCGAACACACAGACTTCGGGATGGAAGCTGCTGTCCGAGGGGCTCTGGGAGATGTTGTGTGAGCTGGGAGTCAATCGGATGAAGCATGGGGTGATGGACAGGGTTTGATTSCATTTTGTCTGTCAGCTACCAGCTCTTCCACAGCCCTCCAGGTCCAGTCTATGCTGAGCTGAGATCTGCTCAGTGTGCAGGACAGCTGAACTTTCATGGAGTTCCTTCTGGCGCCCTGTTTGTTTGCTGGTATTGTCTAGCCAAGGCAGAGACACTTTTTTGAAGTAAATAGATTTCAAAAGTCTTAATGGGTTTTCCTGTTATTCAAGGTGAGACTTCTGGGAGAGTAGRGTATCTTTAGAAGCCATTGCAGGCTGGTTTGAGATCCCAGGAGGTTTTCCAGATTCACCCTGTCTATGGAGAGGGATTAAWTTCCATCCTGTACTCACTGGACTACATGAATATGTTTGGCTTCTCTCGCTAGCTCCCTGTGGTTCAGCCCTGATAGTCTCGGCTRCAAGCTGGACTACGCTAGATACTCTACAAGTCTGAAGGGTGACACAAAGGCTGTGCACAGATCACAGCCTAAAAGGCTGAATGAGAAAGCTGCCATTCCTTAAATCACTGGGGTTTTGGGTTTGTAACCAGACATCTGTGTCCCACAGCTATTACAGCAGCAATATATTTACATGAACCTTTCACTTGGATTTTAGGTGACTGTCTTTGTTCTGTGCTCTTGTCATTTTTTCTCTCAGAGGTTCCCCACCTTCCAGTGAAAATCCACTTGTGAAAGCCCCACTGAAGGTCAAAATAGAAAGATCAGTTTAGCAGAGTACATGTGACATCATACATCATGTATTGACCTCACATCTTTTCCAGTTCTGAGTTTCCCCAAATACGTACCATTTTCAATGATACTTGGCTCCAGTTTTCATTTGATCTTCCTAGAGGATTAGTCTCACCAATACCATGTATATAAGCAATTTGAATCRGATGAAAAGCCCTGCATCTGTTGAATGACCTTCCAGAGTAAAGTTATTCTTGCGCTTAAATGTTAACAGAGTTAGGGCCCCACTCAAGGAAGTCACCTTCTTGTTCTCATTGGTGCCACAAATGCCCCTGGTAMTACAGGGATGGCAATTCATGCAGTGAAGCAGCAGTTCCTGCAGATTCATTCTGGTTAAGATTGTACTGACAGCCAGGCAAAGTGCTGAAGGACTGTGTCCCATTCAGAAATTACAGTGTAAAGGCTGAGACCTCACCGGAATCACTCAGGGAGATAAAAACACTTTGTGGTTTTGAAATGTGCAGTTCCCTCTGGATGCACTCCAGTCACAATGTGCAAACTCCTTGCTGCTGGCTGCTCAGCTCCATGTGTGCCCTCATCAGGTTTGTGTGTTTGGAGGGTCAGCCCCTCTCTTTACTTCCCCTCCTTGGGAGACTGCAGGGGAGAAGGAGGCAGGGGACATGGCAAATGCCAAAAACTAGCTGTAGAGGGGCTAGAATTCATCTATCTTGGCTTAAATATGCTTAGGGCAAASAGTGGGTATTTGTTGCTATCAAGTTGAAGCACCAAAGTAATTTTCRACAATGAAAGCAGCCACCCCCATCCAATCCACTCACTTAACAGCAATGACTGTGCATGAAAACAGAGCCCAAGTGGTATTGCAGTAAGCTGTAACTGCACATCATCTGATTAAATTTTAGAAAAGTTACTTGTTAAAATCAGTATGGGACATATTTTCTACAGCCGCATTTTGGAAGCTCACCTAGGAATGCAAAAAGCATTAAAGTGAGCTACCACTGATTTTTCTGTCTTCTATGGATCTTGTAACAATTTAATGTAAATAGTTTTTAACTTACTCCTATAATTTCATTTTCTTTGTTGACTAGCTAAACTGCTTTTGAGGCAAACACTTCTTGCAGGTTATTTAACCCTTACTAATATTTTTTCTCTTTGCAGTCAAACAAAACTAGCATCACCACAAATAARGTTACCAAAACTGTCTTTTTGTTTAGCAGTAGATGCCTTTGGTTTTCACTAAGTATTGGTCACTAGCACACAAATGTGCAGCCCAGTCTCAGCAAAGTCATTAACTGAACTCACTGCCAGAGTTCCCCAAATCACTCAGCAATACCAGTGACCTGACCCACACTATGGTGGAGGTGGGGGTATTAATGAGGGCTGATGATATTCTGGTTTAAGACCGCATAAGAATAGCAAGTACAGTTTTTATTTGCATGGTGCTGATTTGCTGCCTCTTGAATCATGAGTCTTATTTGACTTTCCATGGATTTTATTTGATCTCTAGAAAAAAATTGGCTTCTCCCWTTCCCTGTATCTTTCTGTGAGCAACAGGGGCGTAATTTCAAAGGAAATTACAGTCTTCCCCCAGTACAGTAAAACAGCTGGAATTGCATTGCATGAAAAATAAAATCACCACTTTGTTAACTTAGTCATTTGTGGACAAGCTCCCATGCAGATTCGCAAGGAAAGAGGAAAATACAGCATGTGGAGGTAAATGTGTACACATATGCATGCATAGTGATGTACATAGCTGTATGTTTCTATCTGCCTTATTATCTGCATACCTCTCTTTGCTGATACATTTATATCCCCCGAAGGCTTCATATTAAGTGTATGAATACACATTAATAACCACCATGTGTTTATTTCTCCCAAAGGTCTACCCCACAAACTTCTCTTTAACAGTCACCAGTTAATTATTTTGATTTAAAGGTATCCAAGGGGGGGGGGGGGKGTCCATTTTTGTAAAAAAAAATCCGATCTTTTGGTGTGAGAGGGCAATGGGGAGCATCCCACAGAGGGCAGGCTGTGGCTGATGTGTGGTGTGAAGGATGCCTGTGGCAAGTACTTGTTGGATCCCGTTAGCTGTGATGTGGCCAGTTGGGATGGTGGTACTGCTACTCGATTAGGGGTTCCACGTTGTGAACTCAGCACTGATAATGCCAGACATTTCAAACCCGGGGGTGCAGTCGCTGCCAGCAGGAACATGGCTGTGTCGCACTGACAGTGCTTTTCTTTCTGTTGAGGCGATTTTAAGAAACCCCAAAAAAGCACGATGGAGCGCCAGTCGACGCTGAGTTTTACTGCCGAGGCAGCGGAGCAGGGAGCAGACAGAACTCCCGGTGCCCGTCCGAAGCAGAGCATCCCGTCGGGATGCGCCGRGGGCCCTGGGGCCGGACCGGGGGAGGGCTCATGCTGGGGGAGGCGGGGGCTCGGCCCCGGACCCCGCCCCGGGCACAAGAGGGGCGGCGCCGCTCGCCGGGGTCCCGCATCCCCGCCGGGCTGTGCGGGGCGTGCGAGCGGCTCGGCTCGGCTCGGCACGGCACGGCACGGCACGGCACGGCACGGCACGGCACGGCTCGGCTCGGCTCGGCTCGGCTCGGCTGCACTGGACGCGGCTCGGCTGCCGTCGGGCAGAGGATTGGCTCGGCGCCCCGCAGCCCCGGCGGCACGGGATGGAGCTCGGCGCGGCGCGGCTGCTGGCGGTCCTGCTGTGCGTGGCTCCCGGTAAGCCCTCGGGGAACCCGGGTCCGGACTGTCGGGGAGCCCCGCGGGACCCCGAGGAAGGGTGCGCGGGATGCTCGGGTGCGGAGAAGGGCGCGGGTGCGGCTTTGCTATGGGTTTATCGGCGCTGCCGGAGCGCATGAGGCGGTGCGAGCCCCCGGCTGGACGGGACGCCCGTGGCTGCGGGACCCCTCCTGTCCTGCTCTCTTGGCCTCTCTTGTCGGCCGCCTGGTGCGGCCGCCTACCATGGCACGGTGTCCTGCTCGCTTGGCTCCAGCATCAGCTGTCGTTTCCGAGAGCAGAATGTCCCTGGAGCCAAACGCGGGAARCCTGTCATCAGCGAAGAACCTGCTCGGAATGCGAGTGATTAAAGCACGGGGAAGTGCTGGCGAAACAAGGAATGTCCCGGTCTGGCCGCGCTTTCTTGTTGCCCGTTGTAGCCGGCCGAGCTGTCACGGTCGGGATTGCCGCTCGGCCCGGTGAGGCGGGATTCCTGAAGGGATGGCCGCAGCCAGGACGGATAGAAAACCTCTCCCCGTGGTACTCCCAAATGTTGCACAAGCTGGGCTGGTGCCTCAGAGCAAGCGCTGCCTCCCAGATCAGAGCCCTCAAAAGCACCAGTGGCTCCCGGTGGGTGCGATGCGAGCCCTTGTGTCAATAGTCTGGTGAAACAGAGATTTGCCTAACTGCTTAGGAGGAAAGAGATAACCTTAGAAAATCACGGGATGAAATGAATCAATGGGATCTCAAATTTGTGACAAACTGTAAAGTAGTTTATTCACATATTTAATTGATCAGTAGTCTCAAAGACGTATATTCCATTTATTATAAGAGAAGTTGATAATCCYCAAGGGAATGAGATCATCAGATGAAGGTTCACTTCGTTTCAATGTCCCACATCCTCTTGTTAGACCTTGAAGTTGGCAACGCAAGAAAACAGGAACTCCACCCTGGCTGGCTGAATTGTAGTGCTCTGCAGCTAGCTCCTGACCATCTGCCTTTGCTTCCTGTTATGACAGAGTTTTTKAACTTTTTGGGATGTGTGAAAAATCATTATTTACCCTTTGCTGTTAAGTGGGTGATGTGAAAGTGTCCACTCAATATGTGTTGCATATTCCTGAAAATAGTACTTTTCTGATTGAGTAACATTTACTTGGTTTATTGGGTTGATTTGAGGGGTTTCATACATGTTTTTGCAGGTTTATTTATTTCTCTGGATCACCCAACCCTTAGCATTCAAAAAGATGTCCTCACAATAATGGCAAACAACACACTAAATATTACTTGCAGGTAAGGACAAGTCTGTTCATCAATGATTTTGATGATTGGTAATTTACGTAGTGAGGTTTTGTACAGAATCACAGGTGAYGTGCTCTCTCTCCTGTCCTTACTCCTATTTTCTCCCCATTCCCTTTGTGCCTTCTGCCTCYGTTTTTCCTGTCAAGTTTTAGAAATTATCTGGGAGGGTTGCAGCAAGAGAGAGCTGGGTAGTGTAAGGTGGCTGGGAGAAGGAAACGTYGGCTGGGTCCTTGTGGATCCTGCTGGTGAGCCATAGTCTCAACACTCTCTTTTGGGTGCTTCRCCACTCAGATCCAGCAGAATGTAAATCTCAAGTGGCTTCCTTGTAGCTGTTAACAGCAGGTCGAGTTTGTGAATTTGCCCTAGTGGTTTGACGCTCTCTCTGTGTGAGGGGGTGAAGCCCATCCCTATCCACAGCCATAGAGATTGATGGAGCTRGGGTTCACCCCACTGCTGGCTCATATCACAAATGCGTGCTCCTCTGACATTTGCTTTCCCAGTGGTCAGAGACCCGTGGAGTGGTCGTGGCCGAGCAAGCAGAGCAGTGCTGAGAGGCGAATCTCCGTGRCAGACTGCAGCGATGGCCCCTACTGCAAGACACTCACTATTCTCAAAGTCATCGGCAATGACACAGGGGACTACAAGTGCCTTTACAGGGACAACCAGGCAGCTACAACCATTTATGTGTATGTTCAAGGTAAGTGCTTACACAGCTCTCAGCTGTCTCTTTCCCTAGCATCAAGAGAAAAAAGGGTTAGCAAGTGTCTCAAAACAGTTTTGWTGCTAAAATGTATTAATCCTAGAATTTTGGATCATATGAAACATTTTTCTTGTTTTCATGTTGAGTAATTAAATTCAGGTATGCTAATTGCCATCAACACAAAGCCTTTGTACCTATAATTCTGAACTGACCTGCCATATGTAGTACAGTCTGCTGTTCTTCACCCAGAATTCAGCATACATATCTCTGCTGAGCTCTGAGCCTGTCCTCATGAAGGCAGAGCTGTTACTGAGGCAGAGCGGGAGTTTCACATGAGAGAGGATTACAGAGATTGTATATTTGTTAAAAATTACAGATCTGATTCCATGTACAATTTGCAGTGATACCATTAAGAAAAATCCAAAAAGCCATCCACACCCCAAAACATACACTTCCATACATTTGTTGTCTGTGGTGGTAAAATCTATTTATGCTGTAAGAGCCCAGTTTTCAAACTGGGGCATTCAGTTGTGTTAGCAGCAGCGCAGCTGAGTGTCGCAGACACTGCAAAGCCTCCAGTTATATGCTCAGCTTCAGTAAATGCATTCATTGAGGCATCTGCCTTTTTGCACTGATGGCTTCACCCTTGTTTCCATATGCATCCTGTTTCCTTTTCATTGTTAACTTATAGTTACCATTTTGAGAAATGAGATGTAATTATGTACATGAGTTATCTTGTTTTATAATGCCGTGAACCTGTTTTTTTTTGGTCTGACTTTGAAAAGGATGCTGCCATCAGGGGAGCTGGTGTAACATGTCACAACTTTTAACTGATATTTCCGTTAATACTTGTGCAAGGAAAGTCAAGCTAGGGTGAATCAGTTTTTTGTCTGCAAAAGGATTGCTGTAGCAGGAAGCCATTCTCCAAAGTGCACTCTGCTGCTGAGAACTGTTTTGAGAATAATGATCTAAATCTGGGGGGTGGGGTGTCTATAAAAACAAGTACCTCCCCCATTTAATCTCATTATTTCAGTGTTTTATTACATAGAAAGTAATAAAACTGATTTGTAAAAAAATAGGGAAAGAACAAAACTGCAAAAATTTTCTCCATAATCATGTGGTGAATAATACCCATTTATCAATTGAATTTTCTTCTAGATTACAGATCACCATTTGTGACTTCAGTTAGCGATCAGCTTGGCATTGTGTACATCACTAAGAATAAAACCGTGGTAGTGCCGTGCCTTGGAACTGTATCAAATCTCAATGTATCTCTACATGCGGTAAGGAAAAAGCCTGCTATTTTTTCAAGAGTTGAAATCACTGTGGCATAAATCCATAGCTTGAAGTATAAATACATTTCTTAAAGACTTCTTTCCATCCTTGTGAGTTTTATAGTCTGTGATTACAAGGTGAGTGCTGTAACTTCACTCATCTGTGGCCCTGCACTCTCAAAGCATGTACTAATTGCCTGAGCTAGGGTGGTAAAATGGGGGCCCTGCAGTTATGGAAAATGCTGGAGGTGACAATTCAGGGTTGTTTGATTTTTGAAATCTGATGATGTATTCTATCAATATTATAAAACAGAAGTATCCAGAGAAGGTGTTTGTTCCTGATGGCAAATCCATTTCGTGGAATAATAAAAAAGGCTTCASCATCCCCAGTCATTTAATCAACTACGCAGGCATGGTCTTCTGTGAAGCTAAAATTGATGATGAAAGCTACCAGTCTGTGATATACATAGTTGCAGTTGTAGGTAAGCCAAAAATTTTTATTTCTCTATAGCCAATGCTCTTTTGCTTTCTACAGCATACTGAACCAATTACTTTTGGTTGGACACTAGGTTATTCAATACTGACAATGCAGCTAATGCAAAATGGATGTTGAGATTTATATCACTTTTCTTTTAAATGCAATGTATTGTGTTCTTTCTGGTTGATGGTTGGGATAAGTGCTTCTATTTTTAGTGTTTTACATAGATGCCAGGGGTTCAATTTTTTTTTTCTGACAATGCAAACCTTTTTCCTAAAATCACTTATCCACAATGCAAGTCACAGTTGAAGGAAATGAGAGGCAAGCACCCATCAGCACCAGATGGAAAGAAATTGCTCTGAGGGGGTACCAAGGGAAGGGTGGATCTGAAGGTGTCTTGTCTCTATGAGCTAGATGTCTTGTCTCCCTAAAGGCTTGTGTCCCAGCTTTCACTGGGATTTATGCTCTCCTGGTATATTTTGTCAGTTGTTCATCAAACCCCAGAAATAATGTGGTAATTCTGTGGGGGTTTAAGCCTGAGCTGAAACTCAGCAGCTATTGCTCTTTCAGCTGAGGACACAGCGCCCATTTCAAGTATCCAAATGGCTCCAACGCTGTCTCTTCTGGCTTGTCAGGAGGGCATGGCAGCCCKGCCCTCCTTACTCTGTGTGGAAGGCTTTTACTTCCCCACCAAATTCACAAGTCTTCACTTTGATTTGGAGGAAAATCAGAATTTCTGTAGAATTTCTGCATTCAGAATGTTCTGTTTTGAAATATTTTATTGCACAAAGCAATATGGATAATTTTTTGGATAATTTTGCTAACGCCCCACTGTTATTCTCAGTAAAGTTCCTGCTTACTGCTGGGAAAGGGTATATATCTCCTTTAATTTTGTATCTCATTAGRATAAGAAAAAGGTGTTTAAGGCACAGGAACCGTGTGAGCCACTGCTCCTTGCTTGTTCCCATAGCTGGAGGGTCTCTGATCCAGTGCAATACCTCCTGATGTGTTGCTGTGTGACACAGGTCTCAGTTGGAAAGTGCTCAGGGCAGGCACATCACTTCTCTCCACGTCCTTTGCACACCCATTATCGTGCTGCACTGGGGCATCAGGGGGCTTTTTTGTAGCTCAGGTTTCTGTATGAGTTTTGGTGAATTCACCTGGGAAATTTGGTCTTGAATACTGTAAAGAAACCTTTTCTTACACCCATGTTTTGTGTGTGCCTTCATCTTTCTCTAGGGTACCGAATTTATGACCTGACAATGAACCCTCACGATGAAGTAGAGCTGGCAGTGGGAGAAAAACTTGTTCTCAATTGCACTGTAAGGACAGAGCTGAATGTGGGAATCGATTTTAAATGGGACTACCCTTCCATCGAGGTAAAGCTGTAATAATTTACAGGTGCCTTCATCACARCGAAATTTGATTTGGTATAATGTCATTTCCCCCTTTGAAACATTGAGAAAGAAGATGATAAAACACAGTGAAATTTCTGGTWTATACAAGTGTGCAAAAGATGACAGAAGGAATAACAATGACATTTCCAAACAACACTTCTGTCTTGTGTCTGTTACAGGAAAAACGTGCCACTATTAGGGATGTRAAAACCACTGCAGGAGAAATAAAGAAGTTTGTGAGCACCCTCACCATTGACAGCGTGTCCTTAAGGGACAAAGGTCGATACACTTGTGCAGCATCCAGTGGTCGTATGAACATGAAAAACAGCAGTTACTTCATTATCCATGGTAAGACATTTTCCACTTCAGATTTGGCAGTTGTTTCAGATTTGGGATTCATTACTGGGATGCAGAAGGCATCTTGGTGATGAATCAAATGACAGAAATGAAACAATGGCAGCTACAGTATTTCTCTTGAAACTAGTATGGGATTATTTTTATAGCACAACCTTAGCTAATAATAAGATTTTAAAGGATGCTATAGGTTAGGGAAAGCTGTAGAATCCCACTGGAAAGTGAGCAGAAAAATAAACTGGTGAAAGCCTCTGATCCTCTTCTGCATTGACTTCCTTAAGGTCCTCTAAAACTGAATTTCTGTAGTGGGCTTTGTATAAGGACGGCCTATTTTCACTCTTGGTGAACTTAGGCTAGATCTTGGTGGCTCTGTGTCACAAGAGTCTGGGTCAGCATGAATGAAGCTAAGAAAATAAAACTTTCAGCTTTTGCCTTATGAATAGGTGAATCAAATGGAGTTTTGGTCGTACGGAAATGATRCAAGGGAAACAGCTTTGGCTACATGAATAGAAAAGTACAAGACCACATCCTACAGCCTTTTCTCAACCCCTTTGGGCACAGCCCCAGCTCCACTAGCTTACTTCTTGAAAAAAGTTGCCAGCATGAGAATGGATCATTTTTAATCACTGAGTCAGACAAAGTGGTTTATATTTTGAAGCAGACTGGTTTTCCTGAGGACTGATTTCTGGGGCCAGAATATTAATGGCACTTTTCAAAAGAAACAAAAAACTTTCAAACTTATTGTGGGCATAGTGATTCAAGATAAACTAAATTTTCTCCTGGGTTCTTTCTGTTCTGCTCTTCAGGAGCCAAAATGAGATCATGTGCTATACTGAGTATACCAGATACTAAGTCTAAACCATCCTAAATCTAAGTCAAAAGGATAATTCAGTCAAAAGGCTAATCACTGTCTTAGTCTGAATGCAAGTTTATAACTTATAACAAGTAATGTAAATAATTTCAAACTGTACTCTGTGACTGCAATGGTTCAAACACATACTGGAGAATAGCCTGAGGGATCCAACTTTATCACACTGAAGTTTTGAATAGTCTAATTTCCTGGAATAAGTATATTGAGAAAGTTTTATGGTATGTATAAATACATATATATATATACAGGTCTGACAGCTGGCACACTATGCTGAGCTGAATCTTGTCTCTGCTTTGCAGAGTTCCTCAGTGAGGAAACTGGTCTGTTCCTCTGTGTGAGGGAAAGACTAGGTTCTCATGATGGCATCTCTCCAGAGTCTAGTTTGGAGTCAGCTGTGCTTTACCAATGACCTGCAGTGCTGTCCCTAACTTCTATTTGTCTTGTTAGGTGCTAACCTAAATGGAAAGCAGTTTTGCTTTGGTCCATGAGGAAAAACCATTTAGTATAATTACTTTTTTTTTTTTGCTTTCCCCCTAGAAAGTCCTTTTATTCATCTGGAGAAAATGGAGAATGTCGTTGAGACAAGGCTAGGTGACACAGTCAAAATTCCTGTCAAGTTTAAAGGATATCCTCCACCAGAGGCTAAATGGTAAGAACTTCCATAATGCATTTGAAAAAGTGAGCTATTCTTAGTTAAAGCAAATCATTAAACATTCAAAGCACTCTGTATTTTCTTCAGGTATAAAAATGGAAAAGCCATCAATGCAAATCATACAGTTAAACTTGGCTATGCACTGATGATCACTGAAGCAACTGAAAAGGATGCAGGGAATTACACAGTTGTCCTTACAAACCCCATTAACAAGATGCAGAAAAGACACACATTTACCCTGCTGGTGAATGGTAAGTGGGGTACCAGCGGGGCCTTTCTTTCATGTGTGGATGTGRTATATTGCCATCCTTAGGCTTAAATTCCTCTCATAGCTATGAAGGTTTAAGTACCAAAGGAAAACAGCCCTTGAACCTCAGGCCTGGGAGGGTAGAGGTGACCTGCCTCTCCTGGCTCTAGGACGTGTCAGTCAAGAGGCTGCAGACTCTGGATGTTGTTGTTGTGATACTTTGTGTGGGGTGGGTTTTTGTGTTTGTTTTGGTTTTTTTTTCTGTATATTATTCTTTGCCTCAGTGTCCTGCTCTTTTCCTGCCCTTCTTGCTGGCTGTGCTGCTGGAGTCCTCCTCCACCCCGCTCCATCCTGGCCCTGTCCCGCCTCACCCATCCTTCCTGCACCACACAGGCCATCCCTGCTCTCCTGCCCTGCCCTCTACAACCCTCCTCCTCCTCCCCTACCKCCTCCTTTCTGCTCCCCAGGAAACAGCCTGTGCTTTGAAGACAGCAGGTCCTGAAAAGGGCAGTGAGGCTACGTGCAGTGGGATTTGGCCTGGGGAATAATGTGCATGTAATGGCTGGGAATAGTGGCAAGAGTCCAGGAGCTGCATTCTAAACCATGGAGTATTCAAGGGGAATTTTGTAGGAGATCCTAAGTATCCTGATGCTCAAAGTGGGGTTCATKCCTTCCCCACATATCCTCAGAGATGCTCTGAGTTGCACTGGGATTGGGCCATGGTGTGGATTGGTCCCCGTGGGTCTCATGCACGCTGGGGAGCCTTGATCAGGGGTGTGACCCTCTGCTTCCCCTGCAGTGCCCCCCCAGATCGGTGAGAACGCGCTGATGGCCCCGGTGGACTCCTACAAGTACGGCTCCACACAGGCGCTCACCTGCACCATCTACGCCGTCCCGCCGCCCTCCACCGTGCTGTGGCACTGGCAGCTGGAGGAGGAGTGCACCTTCAGCCCGCAGTGAGTGCCAGCCCTTGCTGTCCTCTGCAGCTTAGGGAGGTGTTGAGCCGTGTTTGTGTTGGGTTGGGATTTGTTTSGTGCCTCCCTCACCCAGGCTCGTTACTGAGTGCAAGCCCAATGGCCGAGGAAGAAAAGATTGTTGTACTTAATTTGCAGATTGCAGCAGGCAGGCTGTGCCAAGGCCGTTGTTGTTGGCAGAGGCGAGGGCCACCCGCCGAGAGGATCCAGCCGTGCTGCCATGGTGTTCTGGTGCTCTCCTGAGGGGCATTTCGGCTTGCACRGGGCTCCAAATGCAGCTGATCGCATGCCCTTCCCTCAGATCCCCCCATGGGCTGCAGGCCCAAACCCCCATCCCAAACAGAGGAAATTTGCTGTTTATGCTAATTACGTGTCCTTGTGGTGTTTTTTTCCTTGCGCTTGAGTGCTGAGTGTGGTGGTGCTCTTTATCTGTGTGAAAGTGTATCTCAGAGGAAGTGCACTGATTGATGTT
>NW_026623303.1:2549479-2568400 GCF_030028575.1 Malurus melanocephalus | reverse complement strand
AAAAAAAAAAAAAGGCCAGGGTAAAAAATAAAAAAAAAGCATTCTTCTTTCCTGTTGTTGTTTTTAAAATGATTCCACTAGTTTCTTCCTTTGGTGCCTGGTTGCTTCCTACACAATGGCTACTGTCCTCAAGAAATTCTTGTAGGGAGTTCAGCRATTTCTATGTCTCTCTGTCTTCCTTTGAGCTAAATCAACTTGAATCATCCATTTATGAATGGAGGTTTGTTCCCAAAATAGCTGTTTCCCTCCAACAATTCTGACTGAGCTGACACAGGCAGATTAATTAGGAAATTCACCTTTAGGCTTGGGGGTCCTTTATTTTAAAGAGCATGAAGGTCTCAGAAGGTTGTAGGGTGAAATTTAATAGATCTATTTCCAGGAGCTTATACTTCTCTCACAAATGTAAGCTGTGGCCATCAATGCATCTGACTTACAAATATCTGCATTTTATAAGGAGAACCCAAAATCACTGTCTAGAAGTACACATATTCCTCTCATGTAATGCATATGTCTCTACTTGTGTTTCAGGAAAGTTCGCTCAGGAGCCAACCCATATGCRTGCAAGAAATGGAAAGTGATTTCAGAGAGAAAGGGTGGGAATCAGGTTGAAATTAAGCACCGGGTTGTTACTATTGCTGGGAAAACAAAGGTGAGCAGATTTTCTTTTCTCTTGGCTGGAGATGATTAACTCTGTTCAGCAGTCCACATGTCTGGAAAAACATCACTAGAGACCAGACTCTTTTCACCCCTTGTTAAACTCAGGGATCTACTCTCAGCTAGCCGGGCAAGCTCCTGCTGAAGCCCAGAGGCAGAGAGAACACTTTTGGGTCGTTTGGACTCTCACCCGAAGTGAGTCTCTATTGARGAACAGAACTGACTCAGATTTTTACCTTTTAGTGGTCTGAAATTAGATGAGTTAATCTTGCCAATTAACAGTAATAGAAGCTGGAAAGACTGAAAAGCAGGAAAAATTGTTGGTACAGCATTTTTTAACACATATACCAAAGTCCACTTCCTGCTTCTTCCCGTTTCCTTTTACCTGATTGTTACACACTTAAGGACAAAAATGTAAACTTCAGAAGGGGACTGTTTTTCTGCCATGCCATGGATTTGTGCTTTGGAGGGATTTTTGGTTGTGCAGATATATGCAGAGGCCTTTGCTGAGCAGCTGAGGTGTTTGGGTGTTAGCAGTGATAAAGTATGAAATTGCTTGATTGTTCTTTTGTAGACTGTGAGCACTCTCGTGATTCAAGCAGCAAATGTGTCTGCTTTGTACAGATGTATGGCYACAAACAGGGCTGGGTCAAGCGAGAGAGTGATCTCCTTCCATGTGACCAGTAAGTGCACCGTGCTGAGGACAGATGTGTTAAATTGATGTTATTTTTGTCTGTTTGCTGATGAAAGGCACTTCAATGCTGTTTTCTGGTTCCTGTCCTTTATGGAATCCTTTAATTCTTTGAGATTTYAGGTTTACCTAGGATTTTCTTCAGGTAGCCTTTAAAGTTACCACTAATTTCAGCCAAGTGTTTAGTTCTACTAGCATCCAGTGGAGTGGCAGGCCAGTGAATGTGATGAAAGATGGGTACTGTTGCCCCCAGAGTGACTACTGCTTTTGCAGTCACTTAAAAGAGCTACAGAGAAATTGTGGTAGTGCCACAAAATGAGTAAAGACATGCTGTAAGACCTAAGACTAAAATTTTCACAACCACTGGCAAAGAGCTCCCATTTCCTTAGCAATCAGTCCCCATGTTCACATGCAAAAATTTTAATTTAATCCAAGTCTAAAAAAGAACTCTAAGATAGAGCTAAGAATCATTTTAGTTTGCAATAAGTTTCTACAGGAAAGGTAAGTGCATCTGTTGCACAGTCCTTCATTTGATCCATTTGGAATGGATTGCTTTTAATGAGATTGTACTCCTTAGATAATTGATTAGTTGACTGATTGATTGATTGATTGATTGATTGATTGATTGATTGATTTGGTGGATCTTTTTCAGTGTTTCTTTTCCTTACTTGCAACCAGATAGGATGACAAAAATCTGTATTTTCAAAAACACCTTTTCAAGCTGTTAGCCACAAAATGCACAATCAGATAGGAATTTATTTTACTTTTTTAACTTGCAGGGGGTCTTGAAATCAATCTCCAGCCTCARAATCAACTGACAGAGAAGGATAACATGTCCTTGCAATGCACAGCAGACAAATTCACCTTTGAGAAGTTATCATGGTATAAACTCAGTGCCCACGTTTCGCAGACTCCTTTTGGAGGGCTACCTATGCCTGTTTGCAAGAACCTCAATGCTCTCCAGAAGCTGAATGAGACAGTTTCAARCACCAATGGTGAAAATGTCACCTTAGAGCTCATCCTTCGTAACATCTCCCTCCAAGATGGAGGGGACTATGTCTGCATTGCTCAGGACAAGAAGGCTAAAACACAGCACTGCCTGGTGAAGCACCTCACTGTTCAAGGTACGGATCTCTTACTCTGAAGCAAAATGAGTGTTTGTTTATGAAAATAACTGCAGCAGTGGCAGTGCACATGTGTATTCACAGCATTAATGCTGCTGCTTTGTGTGACTGACTCTCGAGTTTGAAGTTGTGTCTAGAATTTAAACCTGTCATGAGTGATGCCAATATTTAGGCACAAGCAGTGCAAGCTGATAATCGGTCAGCTTTCCACACAAACAGTGATGACTTTGCTTTGGGACCTACTTGTCTGGGTTGATTAGGCAGATCCAGGAAAATACTTATACATATTCATGGCCTGTCCTGAATGGATTTTAATGAACCAACAGTGTCAAAATTCTCATAAGGACCTTGGACATATAAATGTGAGGGAAGCAATTTCTTAACTATTCCCTCTTCCCTCAGCAGCCTGAGGAAGTTACAAATTAAATCAGCTAAAGCAGGTTATATCAATACTGTGGAAATTTTCTTGGCTATTACAATTTTTTCATGTCATGTGGAAGTCAAACTATGATCTTAACATGAGCACTATGGCTCTTGGTGTAATAAAAGGATTTGAGACTTTGTTACTTGGACATGAACTGCTACTACTGAAAAAGATGGATCTTTTTCTTAATAATCAGTAATGTTATTGTATTTTCAAACCAACAGAGCCCATGGCACCCACAATTGTAGGAAATCTGGAAAATCAAACAACAAACACTGGTGAAACTATAGAAGTGTCATGTGCAGTGAATGGCATTCCTCCTCCAAGCATCATGTGGTTTAAAAATAACGAGACCCTTGTGGAAGATTCAGGTGAGGATTGCCCCTTTGCTATACTCATTAAAAAGCTTTCTTTCATGAGGCTGACTTCTGATTTTCACAATGAAAAGTTTCATTTTGGATTCTTAACAGAACGTGACACAAAAATAGCACAACTGAGAGCCATAACTTTTTTCCAGGTATTGTTTTGAAAGATGGGAACAAAACACTCACCATCCGYCGAGTGAGGAAAGAAGATGGAGGGCTGTACACCTGCCTCGCATGCAATGTCCTCGGGTGCAGTAAAGCAGTGGCTTTCTTTTCAGTGGAAGGTTGGTGTTAGCTTCTTTTCAGATTGTACATGAAATTTTTAGAATAACTAGAAGAAAAAATTTATTGGCTATTCTGATAGGAGATCTGAAAATATGTTATGAAATTTGTGAAAAGCCCCCTGACCATTCCTACAAAGGTCAAATTGGGTGCTGTCATAGCTGTCATAAGCCAGCTGTTGAGGTTGATGCTTCTCCACTATGTTGTTTAGAGCTTTTCAAAAAAACTGGATCTATCTTACTTGTGGTTGCAAAGAAAACTGCCAACCCATATTACATGCAAACCCCTACTACAGAGCTGATTAAACATGCAGGTATCCTGGGGCATCTCTGTTGTCTAGGTAACATAATTGTCATACTATGTTTTTTTAGCATAGTATGTTGTACCTTTTTAAGTGATGTCATTTCTCTCACAGAACCTAAGAAAAATATAGTGAAGACTTTTTGCAGTCTCTTGTGATTTCTGTCCCGTTTCAGTGAAACAGGTAGTGATTTTGGGTTAGGGGACTCCAGCCTTAGTCCATTCTGAAAGCAGCATTTGTGAGACCCATCTCTCACTTGTTCCAGTCCTGTTGTGGCACACCAAAATACAAGTTGCAATGACAAACAATAAATCCTAGCCAGAGGTTAGGCTGCAGTCTGGATATCTGGGACCACAATGGACTTTTCACTAAGAGCTACAATGAGAAGCCTCAAACTAAAAGCTTCTTGCTCTTGATATTAGTACATTTTCATACTTTAGTCACTGAACCCTTCACAGACCTCTGTCTTGTAAGTCAGGGTGGTTGTCTGTTCTGTTCCATTAAGGTAATTAAAGCAATATCATGTTATTCTTATAGGTTGCTTTAGGATATTTAGATGTTGGGCAAAATGTTTACATGGGGTAGGAATTAACTGCAGCTGACATCGATGTAGATTTCAGCTGATGTGGTGAATGTGGCTGGAGCGCATCTGTAGAGGTTTGAAATTGGTGTAGGACATACTGTTTCACTCCAAGAAATTATAGTGCAGCTCATTGGGGTCACGCAATGGAGTGTGCTACTGTGTAGGAAAATCTCTGTGGTGGGAAGGATGAAATACAGGAGCATGAAGTGGCAAACACGAGCTGAAGAAGAGAGCTGCTTCTGTGCACTGAAAGATGCTCAAGTGGTATCTGCCACCACTTTAGTGGAAAAGGAACGTTGTAAATAAGACCTTRTTATCATGTGTTCTTGTGGAGCCACATTTTTCATGCCCCAGCTGAATGGTGTCAAGAGACAAGAGAGAGATTGTTCTCCAGGTCATTCTCACAGCACTTTATTTTCTATATGATGGGGGTGGGTTTTTGGTGTCTAAAGAAAGAGTCATTAACTTTGGGTATTCTAAAACAATTATTTCTTTCCAAAATGTGAATTTTACTTCTTTATGTTTGCCAAAGGTCCAGACTGTCCTTGAAACAAAGTTGATACTGCAAAATTGGATAGCGTGTGAAACTGCATGAAACTATAATTTCCAATATAAATCCCCGAGTTTTGTTTTGTTTTGCTTTCGTTTCCTTGCTCCATGTTGCACTTTTAAAACGAACCTTCAGAACAAGGACCTCCATTCTTTACTTTAATGAATGAACAAAACAAATATGCTTCCAACTATCACTCAAATATTCATTTATTTCTTCCCAGGCGCTGAAGAGAAAACAAATCTGGAGCTCATTATCCTCGTTGGCACTGCAGTGATTGCCATGTTCTTCTGGTTGCTTCTTGTAATCATCCTCCGGACCGTTAAGCGGGTAATGAAAAAATTCTCATACTGTCCTATCAGCACTGGTCTTGCATGACAAATRAGAGCTGACTTGAGGCCTTTTGTGTTGCTTCTTTCCATTGTTCTTAAATCAACAGACACATTTTTTCTCTCCATGCCATAACATTCTTGCCTGGAACCGGGGGCACAAAAATTTGTTTCTAATTGAACAGGCCCTTACAAGAAAAAAATGTTTCATCTGGTTCTGTTTATTAAAAAAAAAAAAAAAAGAGAGAGAGAGAGAAAAAAGAAAAGTGCAAGTAATTAACGATGATCACACTCATGATGACATGGTGTAAGTCAATGGCAGCCTCGCATTTCTGGGAACTAATGACATACTCTGAAGTGAGAAAATGGCATTTTGCCTGCACATTACCAGCAAAGAACTGTGCAACTGCAACTAATACCATTTTCCAGGCCAACGGAGGGGACATGAAGACTGGCTACTTGTCAATCATCATGGATCCCGATGAAGTCCCTATAGATGAGCACTGTGAGCGGCTCCCATATGATGCCAGCAAGTGGGAGTTTCCCAGAGACAGGCTAAAGCTAGGTGAGTTTTCATTGCATGAACCATGTAGTGACACTGCAGCCAGCACTGTGCTGGAGGGTGTTTCGGGTCCTGGCTTGCCATGGGACTGCTCTGCTGCCTGATCCGTGGGTGGGGCTCCATGTTCCCATAGGATATCATGCATCCTATCTACAATTTAAGTCCTTGCATAATTTCCTCTATATGAACTCAGTTTTGAGTTGCTTTTTATTCTACAACTTCTGCTGTGCCAATTGAATATGCACTGTGTTCTCACTTCAAGGTAAACCTCTTGGACGTGGAGCTTTTGGCCAGGTCATAGAAGCAGATGCATTTGGGATTGACAAAACTGCTACCTGCAAAACAGTGGCAGTCAAAATGCTTAAAGGTAAAAACAGTGACTAAAACTTCAACTTGAATATACAATATAGGAATATTTGTCAGCACTATAACCATCGTACCAGTCATTGTAAAAGTTTAGCTTAACAGCTGTTACCACGAAGCAATGATTAGAGCAAGTGCATGCCTTTCCCTCACTGATAACTGGAGCAATGCACTGTGGTTTCCTAGCCACTGCTTTATAATTCTACTCAGGTTCAGAACACAAAATTGCTCCTGCATTCAATTTGCACATGTCCATTTTTGCCTTATGCATCCTCGTGGGAAGCTTTTTGCAAGTCTCAAGACAATGGCTTAGACACGCTCCAAACTGAGTCGTAGTTTGGAATAGCTTTCTCCTCACATTAAATCATATTATACTGCATTGCATTTGCCACAGAAAAGGTGAAATGTGCAGTTCCCAGACACATTGTTCTTAAAGAAGATGTAATTGGGCAGCAAAATGCAGCTGCCAGCAGCTGGGGGCTGTATTCCACTCTGTGCTGTACTGGCATAGCTGACAGAGCCCACCAGCCAACAAGACTCCTCGCTTGATGGGCTGGACACATAAGAGAATGGGGAAAAGGGCAAAACCTTTCTGTCTGTGATGCTCCTGACCTGTGTTGCTTTACCTCTTCAGAAGGGGCAACCCATAGTGAGCACAGAGCACTTATGTCAGAGCTGAAGATACTCATTCATATTGGCCATCATCTCAATGTTGTCAATTTGCTTGGAGCCTGCACAAAGCCAGGAGGTGAGTAACTCCTTAGTGGGTGAGAAGGTGCTAATGAAAACCCTATTTCTTCCCTTTCTGCTGCATAGACAATTGTGTTTCAAAATTAAGCGTTGGAAAGAGCAGTTCTTTAAAAAAAAAACCAAACAAATCTGGTAAGAGTGAGCAGGTCCAGAGGTAGAATAAGGGCACAGAAGCCCTGAGCTCTACATGCAGCTCCATCCCTTGGTTGTTCCTTCACTTTGCTTTTCTATATTTGAGATCCACCTTTATAATGGGCAGCCCATGTATAATAGACTTCAGAGCTGAGTCTAATACCAAATTTATAAGTTACTCCTACCCTTTATAAGTTTATAAGTTTACCCTTTATAAGTTATTCCTACCCTTATTCACCAGCTACAGTGCAACTGCAAGTTGTGACTTCCCTTCTCTGTCTTTGGATGGGCTGATGGGCTGTTGTGCTTTTGTGTGTGTGGGGGAGGCGAGATTGCAATTTGGAGTCCAGCTCTGGGTGGATGAACCTATTCCACTGTATAATTGGGGACAGATGTTTTGTTTAGCAAATCCARTGCTACAAACTAATTTGGAAGAAATTCAGTGTAAAGTAACTTAGTAATAATTTTTCAGGGAAGCTGACTTGGTGGCTTACTGTGGGATGAAAATTTAATTTGTAAAGTTCCATGACAGAAGTCAGTAGTTTAGGGAAACATAATCCATAAATATTTATTTCCTTGTTTATTCCATAATAAAATAGAGATGGCCATTATGTGGAAGCTAGGACGAAAATTTATCACCGCAGCATGTGCCTATTTGAAGTAAAAATACCACGTTTAGATTGTACTTAAGGCACCTCTGTCTGAAACCAAGGTTCATGTTTTAAATTTTCAGTACTTTAACCACCTGTACAAAAATGCATGGAGAGTCATGTGTGTATTTTATTGCAGATGAATGGTTAATTGCACTGAAGTTCATTCAAATACTTATGTCTCATCCTTACAATGTCAATGAACATGGGCTGTTATTGGCACTTCAAATATAAGCACACCCCTGAATTTTTGACATGTAGAATGAAGCCTGTGATTTTCAAAATTATGTGCTTTGTTTTCTTCCCTTGAACAGCAGAAAGATGAATAATTTCTGTGCTTTGATTAGATTTTATTTTTTTTTATTGCTGATATTTTAAAAAAACCTTTGGCTAGTGGAATGCCCTTTGAACTGTACGTATTTCTAGCCAGAAGTTATGCTGTGAGATAAGGTGGGATACAAAGGGTCTAAGAAATTGCTTGATGTGTTGTACAGGCCCACTCATGGTGATTGTGGAATATTGCAAGTTTGGAAACCTGTCAGCTTACCTACGGAGCAAGAGGAATGAATTTGTCCCGTACAAGGTAAGGAGTCAAGGTTAACAGTAAAATGTCTGATTTGGTGGGTTTTTTCCACRCACAATGTTTCTTTTTCTAGTGCAGACTGAAGCAGGAATCCTTGGGGACGCTGAATGTCTTAGTACTTCTCATGGGAATGAGAGATGGCAAAGACATCAGAGGTCATCTAGTCTTTCCCCTGGCCCCTGCAATGTAGCTGTTTTGTTATTGTTAGCTTAAAATGTGCAAAGGAACTGGGCTTCCACTATTTCCTTTGGCAGACTATTCTACACTTGGCCGTATCTTTCAGGAAGTTTTTTCTGATTATCAGCCTGAATTTTTTCCTTTCTCAGTTAAGCTCCAGACCACCTTAAATAGCTGCACTCCTTTCTTAGTGTACATACCCATCAGATATCCATAGGTATCTGCTATCACGTGATTATCCTTTTGTCCCCTTGGCTCATTGCTGAACGAGGCCATAAATTTCTTTTGCTGTTAATAGTTTTGTGTAATTGATGTAGCTTGTTAATTTGCGTTCAGCTTTTCAACTCCCAAGTCCTTTGCTAAAAGGAGCTCCATCACAGCACCCACTCTGAACCCTAATTTGAAAGATGGGGGAGGATGGAGACTGGCATTTTCAAACTCATTTCTGGGCACCTCTGAGAGGAGTCATATTTTTGGAGTGGATCCATCTGGAGGATCCATTCCCTCTCAGGGTCAGATTGCTGTATGAAGAACATTGCTGTGTGTACCCARCACTGAGGGTCACCCTGGGGTCCCTACCTTTTTCAGCCCACACCCTGGGCTGTGCTCTGCCACGTTGGTTGACTCCAGTCCTCCTGCAGCTGCTGCGTCTAGATCAGAGCTCCTTGCCACTGCTTTTCAGTTCTCCAGGGGGTTATTTTTCTTTCTCCTTGGAGACATTGTTTACTATTTTATATTGGCAAAGGCAACTCTGCATCTTCTTGTGAGGTAAAAAGATAAACAAATATCTGAGAGGCCTTGAAGGAAGAGACAGGGCTTCAGGAGGGTGCTGACCCTTGCTGACACAAGCGGCGGGAATGGGATTTGGCAATGTTAAAAACCAGCCCTACCAGGGAAAAAAAACATGAAACCAAAGCAGGAGAAAATGGAAATGTTGTGAAGGAAGCCTGTGGGGCTGGGTTGCTCCCTAGAGACATGCAGTGGCTCAAGGAGAAAAGGAAGTAAGTCAGATTTTGATGGCTGCTAGGATTTTGGCCAAGGTASAGGTTTAGCAGCAGGGCCTTTGCAGCGGCAGGAGGTGCAGCCATAGCAGCAGAGAGGCTGGAGCATGTGAGAGGGTTTGGCAGCATCCATCCACATGTGCTTCAAGGTGGGTGCTGGGGGCTGAGCACACCAGCTCCTCAGGGTGCATTTAGTCCCCAGCACATGGAGACGGGGCTGGAGTTTTGCTGGCAGGATGGGAAAGCAGGTGAAAGTTGTGCTGTGGAGTGGTAGAGGGTGTTCCAGCTGGCGAGCCCATGGGGTCATGGGTTGGATTTTGCTGGTGGTGTCAATGTCCCAGCCTGGTGCCCCAACCAGAGCTGGCTTGGAGCAGAGCAGCCCATCACGCCTGCGCTGGGTTGYTCTCCTGCCGTCCCTGGTGACCTTGGCACAGTCCGTAGGGAGCATCGGTGTCTCTCCAGCAAAAGCTTCTGGCATGCTTTCAGCTTCTGATTTTTCTCACCCTCCCCTCTTATTTCTAGACCAAATGTGCCAGATTTCGGCAGGGGAAGGAGAACTACGTTGGTGACGTCTCTGCAGACCTGAAGCGACGTCTGGACAGCATCACGAGCAGCCAGAGCTCAGCAAGCTCCGGCTTTGTGGAGGAGCGGTCCCTGAGTGATGTGGAGGAGGAGGATGGTAGGATATGTCTCCTCCTGGTGTTGGAACATGTGTCATTGGTGGGGCTCACAGGGGACACTGGGGTCTGTGTGGTTTTTGAAGCTCCCTCCAAGCTGTGTACGGGGGCATTTTCTGGATGACCAAAGTTTCTGAGTGATGAATTATCTAGATCAGCATCCTAAACCCCTCAGCTCAATCCCAGACAATGTTCTGCATGAAAAGGGTTTATTTTTAGTGTGATGCCTTTTGGAAATGTGTCTTTTTAATGGCCCAATGTCTTCAGGGAAAATTGCAGAGCACAAACCCCAGAGGCAGTACAGAGGGATGTATCAGGATGCTAACTGAATTTCCTTAATGTTTGCTCAGAAGTTAAATACTGTGAAATGCTATCTGCTTTGCTGCTTATTAGCAGAGAGCTTGCTTTGCCTTCCCTCGGCCCAGGTGGTCCATCAGGAACAGGAAGCCTGAATTACCCACTCATTGAAATCCTCCCCGGGATGCACACATCCTCTGCAGTGGTTTCACTGATGCGTTTGCCATGTCCTCCCTTGGCAGACAGAGCAAAAAATGCTCAGTGCTGTTGTTTCAGAGGCTGCTAATTTCACCTAGGGGTGGGATCAAACTAGTTGGGAGGAAGGCCATAGCTCTACTGCCTGTACCTCAACTATTACTAAAAGTCATTTAATGCAAAGAAAAATACCAGTGTGTGAACAGGGAGAATGCAGTTTCAGTGCAATCTAATGGGTAATGTCACACATGCACTTCATGCATTTCCACACCATTTTGGTCCTTTTCCAGTACTCCCTGGTGTAAACAATGACCCTCTGAGCTGGGATGTTACAAGAAGTATGTAGATCTGAAGCAGCCCTTACAATGAAGTGTTGCAGTTCTTGGTACCTATCTACTTAAAATCAAGAGCTGAGCAGAGTCACAGAGTTGTTTATTTCAGCAGGAGCTAAATGCCCTGGTATCTTTGGATATTTGAGTACATTATTCTTCCAGGTCACTAGAGGATGAGGTTAGGGTTCTTCTACACTAAATTAGCAGGGCTTTTTGCCAAATTCAAGTCTTTCTCCCCATGGCATATTCTTTGCTCATAAAGACTAGGTGTGGCCTCCCTCTCCTTGGTTTCCAAATTCATCTGCTSAAACCACAGAAAGCTTTACTGTCCTAGGAACTTGTGAGCTGAGCTTCAGTTGTTTTTCTTTTGGGATTGTTTTGCAAATCTTTCTTCTGGTGGGAACTCTGGAAACAAGCAAGAAGGRCTAGGGTATAACCCATCGCCTGAAAGTTTGTTTTGCACAAGTAAATGGGTTTGATGTAAAATGGGTAGTTAGTGATAATTGTATAGCCAAAAAATGTGCTACATTTGCTTTTCCAGTCCAATGTGGCATAAGGTTCAGATGGACTTTTACCTAGCTAGTAGTTATGTGTGAAATCAGTGACAAAGGGCATGTTTGACTGATTGTCATGTTTGTCACCTGATTCTTTGCAGCTGGTCCTGAAGACCTTTGCAAGAACCCTTTGACCATGGAGGACCTCATCTGTTACAGCTTCCAGGTGGCGAGGGGAATGGAGTTCTTGGCTTCACGCAAAGTAAGGAACTTCTCAGGAAGAGTGGCATGTTATTTATTTGACTGTAGGAAGCAGTGCTGTAGGTCTGGAGAAGGAAACAGTGTGTTCATCTTTGGACTGGCAATCATCCGCAACATTTTCTYTATGCTCTAAGATATACCCAGATCATTAATGCTACAGAGTGGAACAGCCCATGCATTTATTGACACAAATGTCAGTGATCTGTGTAAGCTTCATGGCTCACAGTTCACAGAAGAATGGTTAAGTGGTTGGAGGAGGGGAGCTGATGTATAGGGATGATTAAAGGATTTAGGGACAAATCCCTGGTAGCTGGAGCAAGACAAGAGTAAAGGATTTTGCTCTGAGGAGGTTGCTCGTACCTTGCGCRGTGGGATTGGAAGGGTAGTGTGAGGAGAAACGATGCTCAGCTGGGAAACTTGATGGATAACTCCATGGAGAATCTCTTACCAAAGATACCCTGGCAGTCAACAGCACTTCACCTGCATTTTGGGCTTCTAGAAGTGGTTTGAGCCTAAATATGTAGAGCTCGTTTTTCAAAGGRTGACAGTTCCAGCAAGAGTGAGGAATTGCATGCAGCTGTATAGAAAAAAAACCAACTTAGAAATGGGAAAAGAAAATAGAAGTGGGAAATACAACACTGCTCTAGAGTGCAGGCTAGGTGTTYGAGAGCAGACTTCAGAGTCTTTTTCTAAAAACATGCTTTTGACTGCCTTTCATGCATCCTGATTGATGTGCATATGTAAAATAGCTGCTTCCAGAATCCAGAGTTTCCATTCATAGTAGAAGCAAATCTGTAGTCACTTTCAGAGCCTGATTTTTTTTTACTTCAGGCTATTGAGTCTTGAGTTTTGAAGTGTTTGGGTTGTTAACTAAGCTGTTGTTCTGCACAGGTGGAGATGTGGACTTCTTTCTCTGTAGTAAAGCTTAGTTTGTGTTGGAATCCAGTCAGCATTTTAGGGTGGTGTTTTTCAGCGAAATAGTGGAGTACACAGATTTRAGCGAAGCTAAGTAAATCTAAAGGTAATCAGATCTGAACCTGTTTTGTGTCAGCTCCTTAGGATAATTAATTAGCTAACTTCAAAGGCCCTCTCTGCACAGTGGATAAACAGATGTATGTTTGGACTTGGCAACACAAGTCTCCCTGAGCCAAATCAGTGGTGACCATCAAAAAAACACTTAAAATCAGCAAATGTTGATGCTGAGGTTTCTTTTTCTTAAAGGTTTTAAGAATTATCTGGCCTTTGAGGGTAGGAGAGCACATACGTGAAAGAGATCAGCCCTGTGGACAGAGCTGTGACGACAGGCAGCACATGAAGTTGTTTACTTCTCTTTGCAGTGCATCCACAGGGACCTGGCTGCTCGTAATATCCTCTTGTCAGACAATAACGTGGTCAAAATCTGTGATTTTGGCTTGGCTCGAGACATCTACAAAGACCCAGATTACGTCAGGAAAGGAGATGTAAGTTTCAGATTTTCTGTTTGATAGAGAATTAATATGAAGTCAGGACTTCTTTTTTTTTTTACCCCAAAGGGTTTTGTGTAAACTCAGTGTTTTGCTAAACTGTGATACCATTTTGTTTATGAAAATGCTTTTAGGCTAGACTACCCCTAAAATGGATGGCACCAGAAACCATTTTTGACAGAGTATATACCATTCAGAGTGATGTATGGTCCTTTGGAGTTCTGCTGTGGGAAATATTTTCRTTAGGTGAGTGACTTTAATTTTACTGAGGCATGTCTCCACAAAAGGATCTAAAGAAAACAGTCAAAGTGTTCTTGGATCCTCTTTAGCATTTTCATTTCTTTAAAAATTCCTATTTACTTCTCCATCAAAATAAAACATTCAAATTTTCTTTAAAATGCAAATGTAAATGCTCCTTCATACAATTTCAGCAAGAGATGATGTGCCTCATTTACTCAATCAGTTGCTTTTTTCATCATAAATATAAATTGTTTACATATCCAAATATATACCAAATTGTCTTATTAACACAAACCATAAGCAAGTTATTTGCTTGAAAATTAATCCCAAAATTGAAGAGTTTAATGTATTTAAATTACCATTGCTTTCATTTCAGGTGCATCACCATACCCTGGCGTGAAAATCGATGAGGAATTTTGCAGAAGACTGAAAGAAGGAACGAGAATGAGAGCACCAGACTATACAACACCAGAAATGTGAGAAACTGTCCTTCCAGCTGCCCACATTTACCCCACACTAATAGCAGATGCCAGGAGCATGCAGTAGATGCTGGTATTTTAATTGGTGTTGTCATTCTAGGTACCAAACAATGCTGGATTGTTGGCATGGMGATCCCAAGCAGAGACCAACTTTCTCAGAGCTGGTGGAGCACCTGGGGAATTTACTGCAAGCCAATGTCCGTCAGGTACATGAACTGTATTCTCTGGTTGCTAAAACCACTGCCTGGATCTGTGCTGTCCTGCCAGCCACCTCAGCATTCCATAGCTGGGTGCTGTGTGCTGGAGCTGTCAGGGAGCCTGGGCTGACCTGTTACTGACCAGCAGCTGGGTCTGATCCGCAGAGTGACTTATGGTGTAAAGATCTCAGAGGTTGTGTTGCAGTAACCAAAAGCCACTCTGTGAGTAAGGCTTCCCGTGACACTGCTGCTGTCCTTGCTGGGGAGTTGTTGGCCCAGGCTCAGTTCCCYGCTCTGCTGCTGCTTTCTCTGCACGCTGCAGATGCATTCCAGCAGGTAGCTCCTGTTGATCTCACTGTGCCAAAGATGGTTATCGTGGTGTATGCGAGGGTGTGGGCTGTGATGCTTTTAATGGCTATCCTGGAAAACAAGAATACAAGGATTTCATTGCCTGTGAATGCAAATCAATGAATTGAGGCACGACCTGTGTGCAGGCATTGCAGTGAGACACCACTGTGACTGGGGCGGGGTACATGGGCCTCACTTCCAAATTCTCCATCTTATGGCTTCCTCTTCAGTCACTATGGAAGTGGACAAGGCCATGGCATTAGATGTGAGCCCACTGGATGAAGGAGGCTGGATTTGGCTGTGTGCTCCCCTATTAGACAAACTGACCCTTTCTAACCTACTGGTGATGATGGCAATTGCCTGCCCTTCTAAACTACCTGGTTCATTTCCTTTGTGGCATTGGGATTCAAAAATTACTAAAATCTACTTCTTTTTTTTCTTTTTTTTTCCCACAAAGACATCAAAAAGAAGTCCAGTTTACAGTATGTCATATAATTTTTTTAAAAAAAATTAAAACTACTTGCAAGTGGTTCTTAGTAAGCCTCCTTCTTTTTAATGTAGCTCCTCCTGTAAAGGTGGCATACTGTTCATAGTTTAATAAAACACATAGACTGTTGGACTGATGAATTCTCCACATTTGTGAATGTATCTGTCTATGTCTGTGTGTCTCTGTATGTCTGTGTGTCCCTGTAGCCTATTTAATTTTTGTATTTCTTCACTGCATTCTACAGGATGGTAAAGACTACGTTGTCCTTCCTTTGTCWGTATCACTGAATATGGAAGAGGATTCAGGTCTGTCTCTCCCAACTTCACCTGCTTCCTGTAGGGAGGAAGAGGAAGTCTGTGATCCTAAATTCCATTATGACAACACAGCAGGAATTAGGTATTTTATATGGTGGACATCCTACTGGGGCCTCTGGGCAGGTTTTGTTCATGCTGGGGGAAGGGAAAATGAAAGGAAGAGACTTCAGCTGCCTGGTCCATATTTAACCTTCTCCGTAGGGACAAGAAGGAATTTGTAAATCTTTTGTAGGCAACTGCTAGTTTCATACCTTCCCAATTAGTGATTTTCTAATTTACTTTTAATGTTGCTACCCTTTCAAGATTTTGTATCCTCATTTAAAAACAAAGAAAGCCATGGAAATATATGTTGTTTTTTTTTTTAAGAACCAGAACACATAGAAGGTTTCATTGATCTGATTCAGTTGTGTTCACAGTCTCGTGTTGCAATTGCCTAGAATACTAATGATGATAGATCTATCATTAATAATCTCGCTGGCATTTCTCTGCCTAAAGTGAACATAGCTCATGAATTGATAGCCAGGAGGAACGTGACATGAATAGTGTTGTCACGGTTTTTGTCCCGCTTGCTTCTGGTGGGCTCCTGAGGCACCCACTGTGGCAGATGCTGTTTGGTATCACAGCAGAGGTGACTTTGCAGGAAGGAGTTTGTACTAATGCACTTCAGGGGTTTATGATGGACCCTTTGAGGACCTCTGGTATGGGATGTAGGGGAGAAAGGCATTTCCTCATCCAGAACAGCCACTGAGATGCTGGGAGCCCTGGATTGCTGAAAGCAATCTCAGAAGGACGATAGGAAGAGATGGTTCCACCCTCAGGCTGGAGACAGATTCTTGGCAGGTTCCATGTGGTTTCCACAAAGCAGACCCCTCTGCCTCACTGCTTGTATCAAACCCATCACAGACAAAGTTCCCAGTGATTTGGGGTACAGCAGATAATACTTTTCTGTGGTCTCAGTAAAGACTACACAGGCACAATGCATTTCACACTGCAGTTGAACCTACAGTCCTGCAGCTGAACTCTCAACCTCGTGTTTTAATAGTGGGACAGTTCAAACTATAAATGTTTAAAAGACAAAAAAAGCATGATTTAACACTGAAAACTTAGCACTTATTTTAATACTTCCTATATGGCTTTTCCTGGTCCCCATTTCCTGTTTTGAACAGAAGAAAAAGCACTCTGTTAATCTTTTAAGGAGAATTTGAATCTCCTTTATTCATCTTACGGTATGATAGGATTGTGAAAGCATTAGTGGAAAACATGCTAGGAGAGGCAAAGTGGGAAGGTTAAGACCTTCCTAGGGGCTTTATTCTTCTGTTCTGTTAGCTGAAAATTATATTTTAGGCATGGACTTTGCTATACAGGTAGCAGAAAAGATCGATGTGTTCAGAGGTGTCTTTTTCAACCTTCACAAAAGTACCAACTCTGAGGAAAGGCTAATAAATATAATGTCTAAAGCAAATCTGGAGGAGGGTAGAAAGCATAGGGAAAGCATGGAGAATATTAAAGAATATTTAGATTGCTGATATAAATTAAAATCAGCRGGATCTCCTAACATCTGCCATATTTGCCATAGGAAATAGGTATTCAATTTCTGAATCTTAAAAGATTGTTGTTTAAAATCAGTCAGGTGAGGTGTAGAAGATTTAGTGTAAAGTGTAAAGGTAATGCCTACTCTTAGAAATAACAGAAAAAGTGTAATTCTGGAATCAGTTTAATTTGAATCCTGGGAACAACCCTGGAATAAGTTATCTGATAAATAATGGTTAATGCCTACAGAAAAATAAATTAACTAAAAATGGCCAGCATGGATTTGTCAAGAACAAATCAAGGCAAAGTAATAAAAGTTTAATTTTTAGGGAGAATAATTGACCTGAAGGATAGCAGAGAAGATGCATTTTGGTTTCMTGTAGACCATTCTTGTCCTTTTGTTTAATGGGACAACCTAATACAAAATGCAAAAAAAAAAAAAAACCCGGAAATACTGTCAGGACATCAGCTGAGCTCTCTCTGCCAMTGGGCAGGAGTCAGATTCCATTCCATGCATGGCCTCTCTGTGCCTACTGTGTTTCCAGTCCTGTTTGCTCAGTAGTTTGGCCTGACCAGGAGGATCTCATTCACTGTAGCCCTTGTAGGCTGGCTCTTGTCTGGGCATTAAATGATTGTTCTGTGTCCCCAGCATGAGGACAAATTTTATTTGCAGCAAATACTTGGGTTTAATATTTGAAAAACTTTCTAAAATGTGATTGAGCACCTGAGCAGGCTACACAAGGAAGTTGCAAAGTCCCCAGCAGTTTAAATAAATATCTTTTGGATATAAGCACAATTCAGCACAGCTAGACTCAAAGCTGAGAAATGGGGTGAATGATGCTCTTACTTGTCTCCAGCTTTGCACTTCAAGGTTACTCTACTAACTCCATTGCTTTTTCCTCATTAGCTGTTAAGAACCTGAATTTGTCCTGTTTGACTGGGACAACGTCCATTTCACTCCATATTCACTCAGGCAGAAAGCTGAGCATGCCGTTTTGTTTGCTGTATCAGTATCTCCATGAAAGTCAATTTTATTTTTTTGTCCAGTATTCTTTATGGATGTTATCCTGAACCAGAGGGCTTCTTTCAGAGAAGAGCCTTCAAGAGAGATTTAGCACTCCRTGTCCTGATCCCCACGGCTTAAGGGCAGCAGTGTGCTGAGTCTGCTGTTGTTGTCCTAGGTCCAGCCAGGGGTCTCAGAAGTGCAGTCCAAAGGAAGAGACACATGCCTGTGCTCCAGGCTCCTCTGTTTATTATACTTCTAAGCAAAACTTGCAGGAAGTGTAGCCCTCCCGTGTAACTGAGGAAAGAAGCTGTTTTCTCAAAGCCATTTCTTAGAATTTGCTCAGAGATCAATATTGTGAGGAGCAGAAGGTCAGAAATATGCCACTTTCTAGGCTCTTCATCCCTTTCAATAAATAGGTATTTTGAAGTTTGCATAATATGTTTTGACAAAAGGATTAACTTCTCTGAAGAGAGATGAAAGGATTCTGATATCATTCTACTGTTTGCAGCCAAGTTGTGAATAGTGGACACAATTTTTTTTGTTTTGTTTTCTTTGCAGTCAATACCGGCAAGGTAGCAAGAGAAAAAGCCGCCCTGTGAGTGTGAAAACATTTGAAGATGTCCCATTGGTAACCACTGTAAAAGTTGTTCAGGAGGTGAGTTTATCTGTTCATACATATTTTCCTTCTGTTGATTTGGGTTTTTTTTTTTTTGGTGTTTTTAATATTTTTCCATTTAATGCATTTCCAACACCTTTGCAGGAAAACCAGACAGATAGTGGGATGGTTCTTGCATCTGAAGAGCTGAAGGCATTGGAAGAGAGTGAAAAACAAGTGAAAATTCCCTTTAGGTAAGTCTCAGGCTGCACATAGTATGTCAGAAAACTGATTGGTTTGTAAAATTGTTTGGAAGACAAAATCTTTTCTCARAGTATTTTCAAAAACAGAAAGCAAAATTGTGCCCAGTGTGCCTGGTCACCTGCATTTGGTACAGGAGAGGAGAGGTAATGCAGCTTTTGGAAGCCTCAGTCAGCACCCAGAAAGGAYTTGTGTTCATCAGCTGCAATAGCATCAACCACCCC
>NW_026623303.1:2523420-2549375 GCF_030028575.1 Malurus melanocephalus | reverse complement strand
AAGTTTTCAGGATGTACCTGGGTGTATTTTCAGAGCGTTGTGCAGGGGTTTCATTGTGCAGCTCACAGGAAGCACAGTGGTGTTCATGGAGCTGAAACCTCATGTATGGTCTCTGAGAGCTTCTCCACAGTTCTTTCTTTTCTTCCAGAGYAACTTCAGTGCAGGCAAATATACAATTGCACCACAGCTGAAATAAAACCTCTAAAAGCTTTCTCTCCATTTCATCTGTGGTCGCAATCTAACTCCTTGTATCATCATAAAATTAAACATCTTTTTCATGCATTAGCGAAGTTAGGGCATATGAAAAGGTCTTTTCTTATAATCAAGTGCATGTTTTAAAAGGCTTGAAGCCAGGTTTAAGCACAGCCTTTTGCTTTGCTTGTTGCTGTGATGGARAGCAGCTGCAGCAGTGGCCCACCTGCCCTCCACAGCTCTCTCCACAGCCCTCTCAGCCCTGGTTCTCCTTGCTTTTTGCAGCACGCTGGTGCCCAGCAAGAGTAATGAGTCCGTCATGTCCGAGGCCTCCAACCAGACGAGYGGCTACCAGTCTGGCTACCATTCGGATGACATGGACACCACTGTCTACTCCAGCGAGGAGACTGAACTCTTGTGTGCCCAGGAGGCTTCGCCCCCGCTCTGCCGCGCCCACGGGCTCCCCTACGAGAGCCCCGCGCCGCTCTAGGGTGAGGCTCCAGCTCCCCCGGGATGTGCCTGCATTGCCTGGAATGGTGGTATTCAGGTGTGATGTACTCAAAGACAGCATCCATGGGACTAAGAAAAGACATTTATTGTTCCTGAAGATGATGCAGAGGCATCTGGCAGCAGAACTGCGCTGTGCCAKGCTGGGGGGTCTTTCCCCAGGAGACACGGGTGGCCGAGGGTGCAAAGCCCTGGCTGTGGTGTGTGGGCTGTGCCAGCCCCGTGGCAGAAGCTGACCCCAGTGATACGTAGAGCATCTGCCTGATGCAGGCAGCATCACGGCATTCAATCTAACTGTTTCTACTTGTACGAAATAATGGCACATCCCTGCTTTTGTGGGGTTTTTATTGTTTGTTTTTCCCTTTGTGGCTGGACTCCAGGAAGGAAACAGCACGACACTGGCTTTTTGTTTCTCAGAGTTATTCCTTGCTTGTACCTTCACAAACAAAAAAAGGAACCTCCAGCTCAAGGCTCTGGCACTCACTGATGGCCTGAGACTAAACATAGGCTGGGCTAAATATAGGTGTGGGTGATGGTCTCTGTCCTTGGCAGAGGAAAAAGGCTGCTGTACAAGAGCTCGTGAGCTGCATTTTCTCAGTGAAGGTGGTTAGCAGGAATATGGCAGGGCACTGAGCCAAGTGATGGCACTCAAACAGCAGGGCCATCCATGACCTCTGAGGATGGCTCTGCTCCCCTTTCATCCCCAGCACCCTTGACTCATGCCAGATGCCTGCTTGCCTCTSAGCTGCCCAAAACTGCTGCAGAAAATACTCCCCTCCCCCCAGATGACCACTTGGGCAGCCTCTGCAGGTAGGAAAGGCCATGTCATTATCCTAGGAGTGCAGGAAGCTCTCTGCTTCTGGTGGGGCATCCTAAGGGCACCCTACCTTCTCATCTCATCCTCCTCCCTCAGATTTAGGGCTGATTCTTTCACTTTGAAAATTCCAAGTCTGATTGCAGTGGCAGAGATCTCAGTTTATGTAGCCTTGGGAATCTGTKACTGGTTTCATGGCAGCTCTGATCTTCTCCAAGTGTTGAAATTGTGCCTAATATTTGGACAACTTCTTACCTGTGCTCTTGTAGTCCCAGAACTCTACTGATAGACACAGTGAGGACTGCAAGATTTTAAAATGTAAAGCTATTTCTACTGAGTTCTTTTTGTATTTTTATAAGTATTTTTTTGTTTGTACTTACTATAATGTCAAATGCTGGGAACCATGAATATAAGGCATATACAGTATTTATAGCCTCTTTATGTAGAAATAAATGTAATATATTAAAATATAAATCTATATTATATAACAGATACTGTATTATTCACACTTTGTATCSGTGTTCTGTAGTATTGCAAAGGTCACAAAATTTTTTAATAGCTAAAACTTTTCAATTTATTAAAAGGGACWGGAAATTTAGAGCTGAGGGCTACAAGTAGGTCTATTTTCTTTTGTTACATCCTTTCTATTGACAGTGAAGATTCTAAAGCACTATTTATCTCAAGTCTATGAACATTTCAGCGGACATGGGTARTAAAGAAACTTCAGTGATTTTTAGCAGTTGGCAATAAATACCTTTAGAGGAATGGCCAGAGGAATAGTACAAGCTGAATCTCCTCTGAAAAAGTTAYTATGTTCAGTTGGGAATGGTTGATCTATTGTATTGTGGCTTTTGCCTGGGGAGTGGCATTTTCCCTTAAAGGCTCACTCATCTTTTCCCACTTGTGTTCCTTCCAGCTCACTTCTCTCAGATTAGATGTTGTCCCTGCTCTTGTGCAGCCCAGTCTTCCTTTATTTTAAATCTGTACTTAAAGCTCCCACCTTTTCACTCCGTTGTCCAGTTTTTGACTTTCTCCTCTGCTCTATGTCAGTCTCAGGGCAAGGCTGTCCACTGCTGGGCTTTCAGGACTCAAAATCATAACAGCTTATCTGAAAAAAGAAGTGCAAAGGAAGTTAAGCAACAAACTGGAGACTTCAATTCAGCTTCTCTTTATTGCAGTTTGAAATAAGACCTTTCTAGGCTACTGCAGAGTGAGAACACTTGTCTAGGAAGTGAGAGATCTCACTACTAAATTCCTCTCAGGCTGAATGTGGGACTAATGCCTTCTATATATTGCATGCTTTCCCCAAATACAAAGCGGTGGGATGTCAAGCTGCAAATGTTTCTCCATTGCTCCCCTAAATCTAAAGCATTTTACAGACAGGAAATCAGGAGCAGTGAGGTCAGACAAAAAAAGGGAGAGGCTTCCTAGATCATGTGTAAGGGCTTCTGGGAAGGATTTGTATGTTCATGTATATGTTTGACATTTGTCTTGCTTCCCAGATGAGAGTCTAGCCAGCAGAGAATGCTCAACAGACAATGCTACATCCTTTAACATCCCCCCTCTGCAATATTTTTCAATATCTTTAATGAAAATGCTCTTCTATGTATTATTACACAATGGACATAAAATACTGACACTGGCAGCACCTTGGTGAGCCACATGTTGGGGAGTCCTGACAGTGAGGTGGAGAGGGAGATCTGCCATGGGTATCCATCTGCCTTAGACCTGCACTCCCCAAGGTTTGGGATGTTCAATTTAGACACATAATTTTGTAGATATTTTCTCCTCTCCAGCGGGGTGTAACCCGTGATATATGCCACATGCACACGGTCAGATGCTTCCCTGTGTTTGCATTGCCTCTAAACAGCCATGCACCACAATGCAGACTGATGAGGTTTTAAGATACAGCCATGTCAGTTACTCAGTTCACACTTACAATCCTTGTCAGCCAATTAAACTCTCTTCTGGGTCCAAATAGTTTTAAATATGCCTGGAAAATGTGGCAACTATCACACACCTGCTTTAGGAAAGGAAATTTGTTTTTTTTCAGAAACAATCAACCCAGACCATATATTCACTGTCAGAAGCAAGCAAAGGTCCTACAAATGTGTTCATATATTTGGCATGCAGTAACACAATTCTTTTTTTAAGCCATGGCCCTTACATCCTTTAAAACACCTGGACTTTTTGTTGTATTCTGAATATAGCACGTTCAGCTAATCCCAGTCATGCCACATCTGTCTTTGAGATGCTTTACATTCCAAAAAGGATATTTTCARTGAAACAACAGACATACAATGCACAGATTTGCAAATGTCTTGCAAACCATAGCTTTATCTCTATCCTGCAGCCATGCAGCAAAATGTCAGCATTTGGATCATCATCCTTATCCATGAAATTCAGCCTGGATCTGAGCCCAATGAGCTACAAATAGAAGGGACACTTACGAGATTGTGTATCCAAACGTATCACTGTGAGCAGCTGGGTAGGAGTGGGGACAAGCAGTGATGGGATTGACTCGTTCAGAAGAGCTGCCAGAATGAACTGTAATTGCTGGTGGGTTAGGATGTGGAGATCAAGCAGAGCCMTACCAGAAACAGGCAGTTTCAGGGTTTGGAGATGGCACATGTCAGCTCTTATCAATGTAAACACAGCCCACCTGAAGAATGCAGGGGTGTTCAAGCATGGTAGGCAGGTCCTTCTCCCTGCAAAAGATACTGTAAAATGTATCTCATCCTCTGCATGGAAATGGCTTGACAAATCCAGTCCTTGCCTAAGCCTTTCTTATTAATGCATCTCCAATTGCAAACAAGTGCATTTCACATGAGAATAGAAGTGTTGGGATGATACTCCATGTCTTCCGATGTGGTCATTCCAAAAGATCATGCCTGGGGTTTTTTGAGACTTTTGAGATTTTTGAGTGCTTATGAATTCTAAAAGCAGTGTGTGACTTAAACCATTACAATCACAGAGATGATTAGGGACAAAAATTTCATCTTAATGGCACCTCTTTTTATGGTCCTAAGGCTGCAAAACATAACTGGGTAGCATGGATAGCCTCCAGATATAAAGCTGGAATTTGCTATTTTTATGTGAAACATTCCCAAACCGTGAATCATCTGAGATTTCCCCTCATCACTGATACTTGAGTACACACCCTGTGTTACCTCGCAGTATGGGACCTCACAAAGCAACAGCAAGGGCAAGGAAAACAAAGTTAACGTTTGTTCTTTCTAATTGACAAATTTATTAGGCACAAAAGTTAACCAACAAAGACCTTTTCTYTGGACTTGAGCCCTGGATTTTTATTCTGCCTGGTAGAGTGCTGCATGCTGTGTTGTAATATATGTTCTCTGCTCCTCAACCTCTGACATTCAGGCTGATTAAGTCCCAGAAGGTCATTGGGAAACATAGCAGGAGCTTGTAACATATGGTGCTGATAAACATCTCAGTATCAGAGATAAGGAGCTGGTCAATGTAATCTTAGGAAGCTCAGGTTTTGTTGCCATAAAACTGTACAATGTAAAGCCTAATCCCTACACAGGTTTAATTGGCTGTTAAACGTATCAGATTCATGATGTAGGGTGTTCTGGTTACCTAGACATTGTTCACTGGCTGCCACCAGTTGGTTCAAATGTGAAGTATCTCTGCCTTGCAGCTTGTTAGGATGACATGTTACGGTGAATGATGGCTGCTCTGGAAATTTTGGAGCCGAGTGGGGGGGAAATGAATTCAATTTCCAGACTCAGCTGTCAGACACAGCCCCTGTTGCCAGGTAAAATAGCAGTGCAGTGTGTTTTCCTAAGTCCTGGTCAAAAAAAAAAAACAACCAAACTTTTTTTTTTAAAGATGAAATATATTAAATGAAGTTCAATTATCTATTCCAAGGAGAGCTGAAGCTGTTCAGCATCCTACAAAGCTGTTTCCCTGGGCTCCATACTGTTGTTTCTTTCAGGGTAGTCATGCTAAGTGGTGTGATTAGCGATGGTTTCACAAAGAGGGTTTTGTTTCTCTAGTAGTTTTCACACTACCAGCAGCAGTATCAGTGAGGGGTCAGCAGCCTGGATTTCTGCTTGGCCCAGCATCGCCCACGGGTAGTGGGGCACAGAGCAAAGCCTGTGCAGCTGGCACCAAGCTCCCTAGCAAGAAGCCAGCCCCCTCTGTATGTGCTGAAATCACACCTTCAGCTGCAGCATCTCCACACCTCCTCAATGCGCTGCTGGAGTGTCTTGCACTTCTGGGTGTATTCCACGACTCCATTGTGTCATGTACCGCAGCACAAAGGTTAYTGGTCATTTCACCTCTTTCAGACTCACTTGAGGCTGAAGATGCCAAATTGTTTTCCACCACCCAGTGTACCAGACCCTSTCTCTGTGGAGCCTGGCTAACTCTGCAGCTGATGGGGGCCAGCAGGCAGATGTGGTGTTGATTTTGGGACTGACACTCTGCCTGGACTGGGCAGTGCTGCACTGCGAGGAGCAGGGGAGAGGAGCAAAAGACTGAAAGAAAGGTTTAATAATTGTGTACATCCTTTTCAAATATGCATAGRTCCTTTTACAGGAGTGTTGTGCTTTATCACCAGGAACTGAGGAAGAACAAAGAGGTTTTGCTTGTTAGAGACCTTCGGGTTGGGATTGGAAGACACCAGCACTGCATACTACCAGTTATGTAGAGGCTTTAGAGTGCACATTCCATGCAGAAATAGGGCCCCTTTATTCCTAGGAAGGATAATTCCTGATGTTTTCTAGGGTTTCACTTGTAGGCTCACTCCATTTATTACTCTGTTCACCATGTTCAGGATATGTTTGAGAGCTGATCAGCTGGGCAAGGCATCTGAACCAGCAATGGACCCTTGTGTTTAATATGCTTTGATGGATTTTCCACTTTTTGAATTCATGTGTAACCCTAACATCTGTTGCATGCAGATTTTCACTTTCACCCAGTACATTGACCAAGTTTCCCCAAATAATTTTCTTCATGTAATTTAGGATTTTATGGACAGTTATAGCCCCAGTCCTTCCCTTCCAAGTCAGAATATTCCCGTAAAATCTGTTTGCATCCCCSCAAACCTGTAAATAGGGCCCCTTGGTGGGAAGGTGACATCTGTCCGGCATGATTCCCAAGCAGGTCCCCACAAGATACCCRGCTTCCGTCGGGAGGAAGGAGGGTGTGGGACAGCCAGCACAGGACCGTGTTTTGTCACCCAATTCGCGTGACGGATGTGCCRCGGCATTGGCGAGCATCAGTCAATGTCAAGAGCTCTCTTTGCCGGCATCTCCTCAGCGTTGTTGCTATTTTTGGCTGGTGAAAGGTTTCCAGGGGCTGGGCTGGCCTTGTCTCCCGTGGGCAGCGTCGCCCCGTTCCCAGGCTGTTTGTGCTGGCTCCTGGCTGGCTGCGGGGAGGGATAACAGCAGAAGGTGGGGGCTGGATGGCTGAAATGCAGCTCAAACAGGAGCACCATTTACCACCAGGAACCAGCAGAACAGAGGGAAAGCCAGGCCTATCTTATCAGTTACTTACTGAGTTAAGACTCRGGGGTATAAAAGCTCTCTTTAAACTCTGGGTAATACCCCTAAACGGAGCTCTTAGGAGATAACTTCACCAGCAGAACTTTTTTTGGTGCACTTATGTGTAGTTTTGCATTACAATAACAAAGACATCTTTATATTGTCTGATAAACTTCTTAAACTGGCAACAACTATTTAGCATTTCAGTTTAGTTAAGTACKAAAACAGCAGGGAGTGTGCAGCTAAAGCAATAGAATTATTAATACAAGTTTGGCAATACTATCAGAACAATAGTCATTTCAAGCCTGCTCCCAGGCTAATGCTGCTAATTTTTCAGGAGGATTATTAAGTTTTATTAGCAATTTGCTTCTCAGTATAATTATATAGCTATTAGAGAAGTCAATGTTGTATCATGTAGAGTCCCTTAATAGTTATAGTTTGTTGAGTCTGTTATGGGGCCAGCTTTGAAATCAAGTAAGGAGGAATCTTTATCATTCTGCTGAAACTGGGCTTTGCCTGATGAGATAGATTTCTTAGACACTGATGAAAAAGTTTCAAAATCTGTCCTTAGTCTTAAATCTTTGCATTCAATTGACAGTTTTACRAGTAGACTGTAGAAAACCATTGCTATTTGTTTAAACATTTTCCCCYCATTCTGACTCCTAAACATCATTAAAACTCCTGACCACTACTAGCTTTCAAGCAAATCAATATATTCATATAAATATGTATATTCAAATTACCGTGTCATAAATGTTTGTCAGTTACTCCCAAAATTCACTAGCCTAAAGAACCCTTTGCCACAGAAGTGTCTGTGACAGACTCCTCGTCTGAATTGATGAAGTGCTTATTATTTTTCATTATATGATGCTTTTTCTTTTTTAAGAGCRTTTTCTAAGGTTTGGCATATTACASTTCATCACAGCTTAAATATTATGGTAAAAAAATGCAAGGTATATCTCAAGCAGCTCTCATGTCACACAAGCTGTACTTGCATCACATAAACTTCCAGTATAGCTCAGCCAGCATTTCTTGGACACTTATTCTGACATTAAGTGTCAGAGCTGGGCAGTTTATTCTCCAGAAGAAACTGCATAACTTTGGCTTAGGACTCTCAGACTTAACCCTCACCCCATGTTGACTGGGGGGTTTTTGTGCCAGCAAAGGACAGAGCTGGCTGAAAACAAATTGGGGTGGGGTTATTTGGTTGGTTGGTTGGTTGGTTGGTTGGTTGGTTGGTTGGCTGGTTGGTTGGTTGGTTGGTTGGTTGGTTGGTTTTCTCAGGTTATTCTGAACTCAACTCCCAGGACACAGTTTGCTGAGCATCACAGCCATAGAAAGGGACGTGGCAGCTTCAGGAGGGAGAGCTGAGGGTGCTGGCAGAAGAAGAGAGGAACAGCTTCAGTTCTCCCTCCAGCTAACACTGCTTGTGAAACTAAAGCCATTGTGACCTTTCCTGGAGGTGTCAGTGTGTCTGTGTGGCTGTGAGCTGCAAATGGGGGAGAGGCACCCACTACTCCCTTCTGGGGCATTTTTTGAAATGGTAAGAAAGGCATTTTCCCCTGTCTACTATGTACTTGTTGCTTCTTCACTAGCTGAAGCGACATAAAATAAACTTGGAGATATTCCTTTACACACCTTCAGATGTGTAAAAGTCCTTATTGAAAACATTCTCTGCATTCCTTTTAGTTGTGTTGCAGAGAATAAGATAATACAGAGAATAGAAAATACTTTGCTCGCTCCTCACATACGTTGTGCCTTACAGAAGTAGAATTATGGGGAAAAACTGTTTTCTGTCTCTTACAGCATAAAAACTAGTGAGCAACCATTGTATTGCAAATACACTAATATGGTTTTCGTCTGTGCTCAATAACCTGTGAGRTCCTTTTGCACAGGCTGTGAAAATTTACATCTGTTGAACAAACTGTTGAGCAAATTAATGGAAGAAGAAAKCATTCAGASGTACTAAATAYATAAAACACCATCACAAGTTCAGGAAATCTCTGGGCTGCAAATCGTGGGAAACTGAGACAGGGTATTTGGGAGCAGTTTTCTATGTGCTTATCCTGCTCTTTAACTGTTCTTCAGCTTCCACTATCGACTGCTAAAGCTTCTAGAATGGTATACTACAATATGACCTCCTGAAGCTTTTATAAGTGAACTTTTAAGCTCTTATTGTTAACTAAAACATTGTCTTGACACTGATTCTCTGCAAGAGTTAGAATTTTCAGGCTGCATGCAAAAGATTGTAAATGTGTGTTTTCCAACACACGCTTAAAGTGCCCTGCACTGAGCACTGCTAAAATTGCTCCAAGTCGTTCCAAACCCTTGGAAAATGAGCATGTCGCCAAGGAGAGGGTGAAGGGCAGTGGACCCGACACTGTAACCTCACAGGAGTGGCTGCAGCCTGCAGTTTGATTTCAGTGATGCTTCATCACCACTGAGTACCAGCCACAGGAGTACCTCTCGAGTACCTCTCGCAGCAACTTGTTGAAGGGTCATGTAACCTCTGGGTGAGAGACTTTAGGCCCTGATTTTCAGCCTTTTTGCTGCAAATAAACACTGCATTCCTGACATTTCAAGTACACAGGCAGAAWGTCCTCAGCTCCATCAGGCTGCTGACATGTTGTGCAGAGGAAATCTATTACAGCCTCAGGAACTGATGGGTTTCCTACTCATTCTCAACAGATTGACTCGTGCTAAATATATATATCCTGTATTTCCACACAATCTTCGTGAAGAAGTCAACCTGTTTACTGGTTTTTTTTTTAAGACGGAAAAAACCCAAAAGATGAATGTAAATTGGTAACTTACAAAGGAAAAACTAAATCACATATTTCTTATCACTCCATGCTTGTAGATCAAAGTTCATGGAGCACAACACACGACCATGCTCACCAATGCACAAAGAGGCAAAGCTCACTGACACCACTGGGATGCCTGTGTAGTTGGTAATTTTACAAGGAAAAATTACCTTGAGGCTAAAGCGTGGAAATKCTAAACAACTGCTGGAAGCCCATGGCATGTAAACACTTTACTTTGGTGTCTTTGGATGTTGCCTTGGGGCATAAACCTTTGTGAGACAGTCAATGGTCTGGCCCCAGGAAAATCCCCAGTGACAAAGCACAGCCATACACTGAGTGCAGCCATGCAACTGCTGGGACCTGTGCATCCACAGCCTCTCTGCAGACATGAATAACTGCCCTGAGTATGAGCCTGAGCAGAAACACCCTGCCAATGACTGAATATGTTTTTTAGAGAGTCCAGGGAACCAGTTTTCTCTGAAGTTCACAGCATTTTTGCCCTCATAGAAACCTCCTCCCTGTGAGGAACATCATCCTGCAGAAAGAGCTGTGTGAAACACTGTCCTCATTGAAACCCAGGAGTCTTTCACCTTAGATTTTAATCCAGACAATATTTTAAGTGTTGCTGTTTCTGCAAGATTTCACGAATTGTGCACAGAAAAATCACCTTTCACCGGCCTCACAGTTTCTGAAGCCCATGGGACAGTATCTGTGGAAAAAAACAAGGCAAATTAGACAACAATAACCCAGGCTTCTCCCTACAGAACAGCAGTCCCTCCCAAGGCAGCTAAAGGAAGCAACAAGCCAGATGAGGAAGGTAAATTTGGGATCTGAAAGGAAAGAGTCTCTGGTATTTATAAAAGTCAGAGGTTCACACGGAAACTTGGTTACAGCGCTGATCCTCTCCAGTCTATTTCAGGACACCCAGCCCTTTTTCAGCTATAGTATTTGACTCAATAGTGCTTGAACATTTCTCCTCTTTTTAACTCTTTAAGTGGAAAACTTTGTACTGATTTGAAACAAATTGACAGGTACATGAAATGAGAGCTGAGTGCCGAAATACATTGCATGACTAAAAACAGAGAGAAAACCGAACCACACCTTCAGCATGTGAACTCTAAACAACAAAGCCGTTTGACCCATCRTGGTCTTCTGTGATGGACATACCCACAACATCAAAAAACAGAAAGGAAACAGCCTGCAGTAGGCACTGTGATGAAATGCAAAGAATGCTGATGCATGCTGCATTTCAAATGTTAATATTGTCTGAAAGAACAGCATGGACTCCATTTTATGTCTTCTCCCAGGACGTTGGGATAACTGAGRTTGGAAGGCACTGCCAGTCTCTACTCCAGGCTGCTGCTGAAGCACCGCCAGCTCTGAGATTGGATGAAAGCACACTTCACCACCCGCTTTGAGACACTGACAAAGATGTTAAACACAAGAGTTTACAAGACTGACACCTGTGGTACCAACTTCTAGGTGAAGGATGACCTATTAACCTCAAAGCCTCATTATCCAACCAATCATTATCCACCCATCCAGACCGTAGAGCTCTAACATGGGATACAACATCAGCAGCAGMCTCACTACAGGCTCAAGATACACTACAGGCCTTCCCCTCACCCACAGAGAGTTATTTTATCACAGGAGAGAAGCAGGTTCATCAGGCATGACTTACCATTCTTCAGTTCATGTTAACTGATACAAATCACCTTCATTCCCTTTTATGCCCAGATATATCTTCCAAGAGTACTTCTTCTAAAATTTTCCCAGGGATGAAAGCAAAACTGAGTGTCTGCAGTGCCCTGGGTTGTCCTTTTTGGCCTTTTTTGACCGTGTGTGTGTAGCATTTGCTTTTCTCCAGTCATTGGAGAGGCCTCTCCCAGTTTCYATGACTTTTCAAGGATCATACAGAAGGACCTTGCATCTCAAAGGACTGAAGCTACAACTTCTGGAGGACCAGAATCACTTCAATCCTTTAACCCCAGAAAGACAAGAAAATCTTTTGAGGTAGTTGGTCCTCAACCATGTGAGTTCTTCTGGGGGCTACCACAGGAGTCTAATTGTTTACATTTTCTGTTCAATAAGTCTATATGATACTAGAGGAGAAAAAAAGGCTCTAGCTATGATGATTAATAGATGTCAAACTGCAAACTATAGATGACACCTGGCTCTTAAATTTCTGTGCTCCTGTCCRGGTGATATGTTGCCTCAAAGGAGCTAGTGCTTTCATTTAGAGAGGATTCCATACYAAAACCTAAGAAAGAGTTGGATGCATCAATCCACACAACATGCCTCAATCCACAGGAAATATATCTACATATGCCTAAATATTTACAGCAGGAATAACTGGGAAACTAGTGGGATGTGCTAATGAAGGAGGTGTAGAGCCATTTACAACCCAAGTGTAAAACGTGTCTATCACAGACTCACGGATTASGCTGAATTGGAAGGGACCCACAAGGATCATCAATTCCAAATTCTGGCCATGTACAGAACCATCCCAAAGAGTCATACCATGCGCACAGGAGTGAACTGCTYTTTCCATCCACAGACCACTGTAACATTTTAGCAATTAATGCTGGATTATCCATCACTCATTTGTACTTACGACTGTTCATTCTTGGATTGTCTGCCTTAAAAGTTTGTACTCTGCACTGACCTCTGTGAGCTTTTGGTTTCAATCAGTGTAGAAAGCAGCAGCTGTCCCAGCCAGAGCCACACTTACATCCTTATGTACATTATCCCATTACATAGACCCTATTGCCTTTCAGGTACTGGGAGCAGACCAGTCCATGCAATTTCACAGGTAGCTCCTTGGAAAGCACAGAACAAGTGCCTGGATCCTCAGAACTGCTCYACATGCAGCTGAGATCAATAGAAAAGACATGTCCAGTTTTGATTCGGCTCAAGATTTTTCTGAGAGCCTTTTTCCAGTCATGTGAGATATTATCCTGGGAAGGACAGGCATATTAGCAAAAATCCTGCTGTGTGGGGAGTACACTCCCTTGCAAATACTGGTGGAGGCATAAAAAAGGTGCAGGCTCAAGTTYAATCTATTGGAAAGTGCATGAGCCTTTTGTCATCCTGGAGAATATCTCTTGATTTTGCCATTGTGCCTGGGTAATTTCTAGTGAATAAGTACTCTTGGATTTGTTGATCAGCAGGAACTGACTATAAGGCTATGTCTGCATTAGGATAATTCAAATCTGCAGCATGGTTCAGGAGCTGATGCCAAGGACTCAGTAACCACACTGGAGGTGGGAAGAGGAAACAGCTTTGAGCTGTTTCTAATCTGACTTGAAGCCTGAATGCCCTTAAGCAGCTGAGGCATGTCAGTTGTGTTTCTAGAGTTCATCTTTTTGTGTGGTGTCATCTGAAGGGATCCTGGTTTATACACCCTACAATGTGACCAAAGAATTCAGCCATGAGCAAGAGTGGAAGATTTGTTTCCAAACCGTTCCTTCAAAAAGGAACAAAAATGCTGAGATTAGTACAGCCTGAGTTACCCACCTGGAATATTGGTCTTGACTGTAGCAGTTTCCATATCACTGTTAGTCCAGGTCCCTCTCCATGTCCAGACTTTTCCTACGACTTGTTAATATAAGCCTTTAGCTTTTCTCAACAAATTGGTTTGAACTTTCTAACCTCAAAGGTTAAGCCTGCTGCTCAGTGAGTATCTCATATAATCTGCCTTTATAAACTGGAAGAATGCCTGTGTCATCCCAGCTGTAGATGTTTGTTCCACTCCTGGCAGGATTTTAAAATTGCAGGTTACACCTGTTTATCATCTGGAATGAGAAAAGCAACGTGACTCTCTCTGTAGCAGCACTGTGTTTATCTGACAGCTCAAGCTCAGGATCATGAGATCCTCAGGAGACCATGTTTCAACTTGGTATCCTGATTTGTGGCTTCTAATTGTTTGTTTTGAAAACAGAACTGTCACCAGCATCCCTTGAAAACAGAGCTCTGGGTTTTAACTGTGTTGTAGCAGTCACTTGATATTACTGCTAAAATGAGAGAGCATGTTGGTGTTAATTGAGGTCAGCATCAAATGTGTTTTATTGGCTTCTGATTGCTACCATTACAACCATTCTTCCTACTGCTTGCTTTTCTATAACCTCCTGCTCATCCATTAGGTAGAATATCAGTTAAGGAGTTTTCTTCCCATCATAATGAATAGGAAATGAGGGATAATAAGAAGGTCAGCTTCTGCTCCTTGAAATTAATGCAAGTGTTGTCTTTTCACCAGCATCATATCAAGCTAATTGTGCTGAAAGACATATTAAAGCTTTTCTCTTCTTTAATAAAAAAAATAGAAAGAAAGGAAGAAAATAAAGGAAACAGTCAGAATTATGCACTTAAATCAGTCCTAAAATTTAAAAACTATTATTCCAAAAAGGAGTTGCATAGAGGGGCACATGTCAGCACTGGAATAATCGTGGCTTCTGGTCGAATGATAAACACTTTTCCCTGCTTTGATTTTGGGAAGACATCCTTGTTTCTGGATGCCTGAAAACAATCACAGGGCACATAATTCACAAGTACATTTGGATGTGGTTGTGTCACAGGGAATTTGATATATAATAGAGGGATGAGTTGGACAGAAGTGCTGAAGAATATCATATCATTCCAGGCCATCTCAAGCAAGATCCTGAGATGCTGGAGGAATGAATTAGTATAGGCTAACCTTCTACAAAGACCTTCAAAGAACCAAGGTGTCCTGCGTCTCTTTCTGCTTCATGATTTAGAAGCTATGCTACATCCCTTTCCAAAGCATTTGGTGAGTTTCTCCAAAGAAATAGGATCTTCTTTTTCTATCACCTGTTGATGTTCCATGAATCCATACTTAAAGGGTGCTTTGTAAGCACTTTAAAGGGTTTCCCAACATCACATTCCTCCCCAGTTAAAATACAATTTCTTCTCTTTCTGCTCCCATTAGCTTTTATTTGTCTGATCATCTGGTTCTGTTTCCATTTTTTTAAGTCAAGTACCTGTGGTGTTTTTACTCTTACTCTGGTTGTTTTGATTTACTTTGATTCAGGTTTCAAGATTTTACAAGAGAGCATAAGAGGAGAGAAGTTTTGCAATAACCCAACTCACATTTGCATGGAGATAATGGAGTTTGAATTCATGCTTGAACAACCCTTTTCATGGCCCTGGTGAGTCAGGTGAGAAGTCATCAACCATGGGCTCAGRGATGAAGACAACTGGCCTGGGAAAATGATGTCCTTCACCTCCTGAATGAAGTGGGAACAGGTAAAGATGATTAGGCAGARTAGCAGATGATACAGTTCTGCCCAGCTGGCCCTGCTCCCCAGAGAGCAGTGCTGGAGGAGTGAAGTGACAAAGAGCAAAAGTGGTGTGAAGGATGACTTCTGTTGGCCAAACTTGGCATGTTACARTCAGATCTTGAGAAGAGATCAGGCTTGGGAAAAGATAAAAAAGTGTAAGAGAGTGTCCTCTCACTCGGTCCTCCAGCCACTTTGGATAGTTGGAAGCCTCGATTTCTTTTGCCTTTATTATTTATTTCCACACAGGACTTGTAGCAAATTACCTGAGAAGCATGASCAGGGTGGAGCTCACTCTGGCTGGTCTGGGCTTTACATCCCAGCCAGCAGGGACAAGCCCCAGGCTGACAGTGCTGAAATGAGATGTGCTTGGAGGGACCAGGTTTTAGCATCGAGCCATGCCCAAGCACTTGCAGGAGGAGGGTAGCACAYGGATTAACTAATTTTCCTATCCCCATTTGGATATCATCAACACTCATTTGTCCTGGAATTAAGCTGAATGCTTTTAGAATAAGGCATTGTGTTTACCTGCTTAACAAGATGACTGGCAATGACCTAATCTTGAGGTGTAATACTTACACAGTAAAAAAAAAAATATCATTAACTAATAAAAAATTGCGATTAATGGCAAGAAACCATGATTCATTAATAGAAAAACTAAGCCCAACTGAAGAAAGGCACCTTAAASAAGAGTTGAAAGAGCCTTGGAAGAAGAAAATCATCATTCATCTTCGCACGTCTTTTGATTGAAGTTGTTTTAGGGATCACCTTTCAGAAGGAAAACAACCATAGCATATAAACCACTTTGGCCATTGTTTACCCAAGGCAAAACATGGGGACACAGCTTAAGTGTGTATAAACATTTAATTTCATGGGGAATTAGTCTGTATTTCAGGGATCAACAGGGCAGCAAGGTACAATGTTCTTCAAGCTGCCACTGAAACTCAGAATGCCTATGACGAGGGGTTTTGTAGAATTTGTAATGTTATTCAGAATATTTATCTTTGTAATATTTTTTCTGTTCTGATACTGAGTTTTTACCTGCAACAACACTCAGTAAAAGCTGAGGTAACAGTGCAGAATATTTATCCTACTTACTTATGACTTGTAAGGTTAAGCTAATTCTCTGGGGGCTCTGTGGTCAGTCTTTCACATCATGACCTACAACAACATATTTTAAATAGAAAAGTAATGCACAAAAATAAATATAAAAGAATCAAAAGAAAGTTTAAAATTTACCATATAAATTTTATATTTCAGGCAAATTTAAAAGTAGGAGAGGACTGGCTCTGCTTCTGTGTATATGGCATTAAACATGGAAAAAAACTCAACAAGAACATCATGGTTGTTACTTCTAGGAAGCAATCTATTTTTAATATTACAAATGTTTTCCTGTTTTCTTTTATCTGTGATTTCTTCAGAGCGTATGAAATTCAAGGGTTTAAACATTTTTTTCCCCTTGGCTGTGGTATGCAATCACAGAAAGAGATCAAAATTTGTTATTTATTTTAAGAAAGCCTCTGCACTATGTCGGCTGGGCAGGGTAACATTGATAGGCTTCGTGGTTCACAAATGTCACCCTTGTCCTAGGTGAAAAGCTACTGCTGCTAGAAAGCTCTGTGCACTGTGAGTGCATCCAGTGTACGTGGGATACATGTTCTGAGACTGAGAGCAGCCAGGATATCTACTGATCTGCAATTAGATTATCCATGTTATTATTTTTAGTTCTTATTGAGTTGGAAGCAAAGTGAGCTCAAAAAGAAACCATCAAATGGCTCCAACTGAGATCAGTGATAAACAATGTTTTTTTTCACACAGCAAAAAAGCAGAGTAAACACAGCCCAGGTTTGCTTTGGTGGCAGTGCTTGTAATACAGCAAGAACATCCTTTTCAAATGCTTGTCCAGACTGCTGCAACAGGCAGGGTGTGACGTGTGTTAAAGTGACTTCTCCAGGCTTTGAACAATCCGTGTGGTGTCTGCAGCAGAGTCTGGAGGTGCCAGGGGAGCAAAGAGAGATATGTACACACATGGCTGCATGTAGAGCAGGTAGCCATACAGATGGGCAGCTGCCGTATGGGGTCCTATAGATTAGGAGGAAAACCCAGTGATGGAGCTGCCTTTGTTAGATAGTGAATCTCTATGAGAACATCACATTTCTTGTTTTAATTTGACAAGAACTTCAGTCACTACAGCCAGTTAAGATGCTGGTATCAGGATGCAGCTTGATAGTTCCCTAATTTTGCTTTGCAAGCTCCTTTCTCAGTGAGGGATCCTATAACTGTTCCTGAAAGCTGTTTACTAGTTTTGCTGAAAAATGCCCAAACAGTGCACAAACCACTTTTATAAATAATCATGTTTGAATTTGTCCGTGTCTAATACTATTCCTGTTCTTTACTGCAAATTCAGAAGCTGTAATGATGTCCAAATGGACGTTTGAGTTTAYCTCTGAGATGTCCAGTTTTCAGCTCCAGTCAGAATTCCTCAGTCTCCAGAAAATCTTTGTCTTGTGACTGCACTGTTTACTATTCTTATGCAATGTGTACTCAATATTGAAAAGCCTACAATTGTTATTTATGCATCCATACTTAGCCATAAAACTGATTTTCATGCACTCAGATGCTTCRTCAGTGTCCACTTCAGAGAATGGTCTGCTCTCGTGATGCTCCATCCTCTTCCATCTGATAATTTCATTCATTTTGAAACAGAATTGTTGCCCCCTGCAAACAGAGTTAAATTGTTTTCTGGTCCTTCAGCTTTGCCATGAGTCACACCAGAGCTGATTTTCAGCAGAGCTGGAGTCATTAGGCTCATTATGATCTGCACCCATCTTCCTTGCTAGCACCTGCTTCCTCTTCTGATGCACTACTACAACAAAAAATGTAAGTAAYATGGCAAATTCCAGAGCCATTCACAGTCATCTGGCATCCATCCACTGACCTTGGTCTGCAAATTGAAGACCAGCTGAAAGACCTGTGAGTTGGTTCATTGCCAGTTTATCCTGGAAATCCTTGGTAGCTTTCTTCTCCGCTATGAATATGTGACTTTGCTGGTCCTCCAGCAGCTCAGGTAGAGTGATCCATTTCCCTCCCAGCCCTGAGCCCCCATGCCTTTGTCTTCCCTCTAAGCTGCTTCCCTGGGTTGCTCACACTGCTGGCTGTCTCTGAGCCACTCTCTGATGGTCTGTCCACAATCCAGGAGGCTCCGAGTGTTCTGAGGGAAGTACCATTTGTGCAAAGGCACTGACAGGCACTTCTGCTTCTGTCAGTCTTCCAAAGACAACAGTGCATAGAGAACAGCAGGTTTAACAGCTTCAGGAATGCCTAGATGATGGGACAGAGCACACACTCAGCAAGTTTGAAGGCAGCAGTAATCAGGAGGAGTGGTTGACACGCCATATCATCGTGCTGCCATGCAGAGGGACCTGGGCAGGCCAAGAGAACAGACTGGCAGGATCTTCATCAAGTTCAACAGGAGGAAACTGAGAGTCCTYGGTGAAGAGTAACCCCAGACATCAGTACAGGCTGGGGATGGAAGGGGTGGAAATCAGTTCTGCAGAGATGGCCCTGGTAGACACCAAGCTGAATGTGAAATGGGCATTCCCTTTCAGTCTAGAAATTCAGCATCCCCCTGGACTGTACCTGTCTGCAACAGGCTGAAGAGGGGATCTTACCTCTCTACTCATCATCAGTGAGATGCATCTAAGTCCAGATCTAAGTCCAGATCTGGGCTCACCAGTTCAAAAAGCACATGGACGTACTGGAGTGGCCACAAAGGGCTACAGAGACAGTGAAGGAACTGGAGCACCTCTCATATGAGGAAAGGCTGAGAGAGCTGAGACTCTTCATTCAGCCTGAAGAAAGGCAATCACAGGGGGATCTCAGCTCTGTGTATGCATAYCTGATGGGAAAGAGTGAAGGAGATGGAGTCAGGCTTTTCTCAGTGGACCCAGTGGGGAGTGAACACGAACTGAACCAGAAGTTTTTCAGGATATTTTAGAAGTCATCCACAGCATACACTTTTTTTTATTGTGCAGTCACTCAACTGCACTTGCACAGGTTGCCCAGAGAGGCTGTGGAATCTCCATCGTAGGAGATATACAAAACCTGACTGGGCTGTGAGCAAAATGGCTGCGAGCAAAATTCCCTGAGCAGAAGGGTTAGACTGGGCGATCTCCARAGGTCCCTGCCAGGCATGYCCATCCTGTRATTCTGTRCTCTGTGCAGTATCTGAAGTGGGATGATTCAGTCTCTCTCCTTTCCATGGTTAGAATCAGACTAAGAACCAGTCATAATAAAAATAAAACTGATCTGATGCTTTATTGCTGTGGATGACTTCTAAAATATCCTGCAAAACTTCTGGTTTCTTTTGGGARATATTTGTGGTTTTTTCTTAAATCCTTGTAGGACCTTCTTTATGCCAGCAACAGCCAGGGCAGGTTGGGCAGAGTCTTCCTAGTGCCTCCATGCTTCTAGTCCATGTCAGGCAGGCTGCTGTCCTTGCTTTTCCAAACTGTAAGTGCTGCAAGGAGGACTCCCCATTTCTTTAGGAGTTACATGATTTTATTTATGCTTTAAAAACCCACATGATCCCAGGCAAAGTACCTTTCACATGCCAGTTTTTGTGAAGCCTTAAAATACTGTTTGAAACTCAGCTAAACAGGTTCTTCTTTAAATTCATACATCATGGACCAACTTTAATCATGTGAGAATCTCTACTGGCTGTTCATTCTTGTTTCAAGTGGACCACAAAGTTTCGTTACCTTTCCACATTAAACCAGTCACAGTTTTTGACAATAGCTCATGCTATTTGAAACTCAGATCTTCCCAGGAAAATAAAATCAGAGATCAGATATAATCTTGAATTCCCTTAGAGATACATCACCTGGGTTTTCCTGAATTCAAATAGAAAAGAGTTTAGATTTTGTACCCAAAAGTCTTTTCTCAAGTATAGGACTCCTCTGATCGACTTAGCTCCTCTGGAGGTCAGTGACAGGACACTTCACTGTCTAMTGCTACTGTATCCTTAGTATTAGTTGCTCCTGCCTTTCTGCTCCTTTTCTCCCAATKGCCCTTGGCACTACGAGGTCACTTYCTAGGACAAGCATGGGATATGAGCCATAGAAATATGTGAATGCTTTCATTAAAGCCTTCTGTGGACTCCTGTTTTACCAGTGTCTGCTTTGACCTGACTGACTAGAGGAATTAAATGACTTCTTTATGTTTTTCTTCAGTAAAAAGAGACCAGATTTAGGGAGGAAATCCAATATAATATAATAATATGATAAGGTTTCCTTTATTATCATGGACCTGGTTTTGACAAACTCTGGACTTGGTAAGACCCAAATGTCACAAGTAAAGCTCTGTTCCTTAAACCTCACCTACTGACAATCTCTAGAGAGACTGCACATTCAAACAAGAAATTACTAATGACCAGATATACAAAGCATTAATCACAGAATATTCTGAGTTGGAAGGGACCCACAGGGATCACCAAGTTGCGCTCCTAAGTGAATGGCTCATACTGGCATCAAACAACTGAACTACTCTCAGGGTCATGATTAACACAGATTCATTCCAAACAAAAACACACTGAAATGTCAATTATTAAGCAATAAAATGGACTTTTTTTCCCCTTTTCACCACTCAGGAGYTTACACTGTAGAAGTAACCCAAGGCTGTAGCTGATTGTAAACTATGAATCTCCAACAGCAAACATGTAGGCACTTACCACAGTCATTTAATACAAAATACTGGTCTGCACCAGCATTTGTAAATGACTTTCTGTGATTGACATTCTCTGTGTATGTCTTAATTTTTAATTCCTTCACTTCCATTATCTACAAGTAGTGATTTTTCCATTATAATTGTAAAGGTACAGCCAAAAAAAAAAAATTTAAAAAGCAGCATGAAACAAATRGCCACTGGGCAGGAAATGAATCACTGACTTCGAGTGTGCTAACTACAGATACTGCAAATATACAGAACTACTTTGAAAACTTTCCAAGGACAGTGCTCTGTTAAAACTATAACATGTATTCTGAGGCAATGAATGTATTATTACACAACTCTTTGAAAATAAGAAAACAAATGAAACACGCAGTAAAAAAGCCCAGSGATGTGTTTGGATGGGCTGGTACCAACTACTCTCAAGTTGCTCTCTATAGCCAGATCTCTGTTCTCCTTTCTAGGAAGGACTCAGTGGACTGCTGAGTGAGAGTTACATTAATTCTTGCCAGAAAATTTGTCTTTTTTTCCTGCACATCAATTTCAGCCCCAAAGGATACTGCAGTATTGCGCTGAAATATTTTGTCAGAAAATATGTGATAACTCTTTTTTTTCAAAAGGAGAAGTCTTCAAAAGGCTTTTCCCATGCCCTTTTGTAACATTTGGTGTTTTCAGATCATGTCTTTGGCCATTTGCCAACATATTGACATTTTATATAACATTTCCAGTTTGATTTGCTTGATTGGATCCCATTTGTCTGAGAGGGCTGAAGATGCATAGTTAAGATCAAAGATTTCTCAGAAACTTTTCCATCTCCTCTACTCCTGTGTTGTAGTCAGAGTAGAATATTGAAAGAAAAGCTGCTATAGACAAAATTTAATCCTAACTTGTCCTCATTGATTCAATTTAAGTGATGGGAAACACCAGCAGTTTAAATAGGATCTATTTCTTCCCAACATTTTACACTGTGTCATTAGTAGGAATTACGTTTATTTCATTAAGTTTTTAGGTATGTGCAAAGGATTATCTAAAAATCAAATCCAATATTGACCATCTTTCTGAGACTTCTTCATTGAGACTCCTGCTTGAGCTGCCCAGATGTGGCCTGGATAATAGGTGACTCAACCAGGGATAAAAAAACTCAACCAAGTAAAACATCTGTGGTTCATTTTGAAAAACATCATAACAAGTAGTATAAAGTGTGAAAGTTCATACAGCTTTATTTGAACAGCCCAGCTCRGAACAAACCTGCTGTGTTTTTTTTCCCCTCAACTCTCAGCACAGAATGAGGTTTGTCCCAGCCGTTGGAATTCAGCTGGACCTGCAGCTGGCTCAGCTCTCAAATGCAGAGCTGCTGGAGAGTTGTTATTCAAAAAAAGCCCAAGGGGAGAAAAAAGCTGGTAAGTAACAGCTGCTCTATATTCAAAAGAAAATTTTAAAACTAGCTAGTCCAGGCTGTGGGAGAGGGTCTCTTTTCCAGGAGGCTCCTTCAACGCACGGAGGGAGGAGCACCGTGCACCGCACTGGCAGCGTGGAGATGGCCACACCATCACAGCAGCTCAGGCCCTTGGTCACACATGTCACCTCTGTCCAGCTGCCTCTCCTGCCTGCTGGGGGGAGGCAACGGCTACCATGCCTTAAGGACCTTCCATGACTCCTGGAAGGTGAACAGCCTGGCTTTATTACTCAGCCACAGAGGATCATTATTTCACTGTAATGATTTGAGACATGTATGAGAGTTTCATGTTTCACTGAGCAGTGTTTGGGTGGAGTCAGAGAATGGTACACCCGTGCAGATGGGGTGTGATGTGCATCTGCCTCTGGGGGCTGCTGGGGCTCTCCCTGTCACCCACAGCATCCCTTGGCACAGCCCAGACCAGCAAGGATCGCATGCCTTCAGCTCAAGGCAGCCAAGCAGGGYCTTTCCTTCATCTTGTCTGTTAGGTTGTGTTCAGCCCATGGAAAAAAAGGCACCAGCTTCGATCTCTGAGTCTGTGTACTCAAATATACAAATTGAGATACGTGAAGGACACTCTGGAGAAGTCATAACAGCCTCATACCATTGCACACACTGATCTCCTGCTCACCTCCAGTGCCTTCTGCCCTCTCAGAAATGCCTCCCTCACTCCTTACAATTCCTTACAATTTCTTACAATTCCTTACATTTCCTCCTGGACTTTTATTTCACATTTGTCCACTCTGGTACACAGCATCAAAAGCCTTTTTTAATTAAGTCATCACTAATAGGTATTGCAGAATACAACACATACTACGAATAAAACTAAGATAAGCTCCACCTGGATATGGTTACCATAGAGATTTTAAACCTCTCAGTCTGAAGAAATGTTTCTCTCTCAACCAGATGTCTAAGAAGTGCAATGAAACAACTTAGGTTTGYCAACCACAATGTAGAAACAAAATTTAGGTGACACGCATGCATGTAATTCATTTATTAGCAAATATTTGCAATATGAGATTTAATAAGCTTCTAAAATATAAGCTATTTATGCAAGGTTGTGTAATTTCTCTTCATAACTTGGATACAGAGAGAAAACAGTAGATAAGCCCCTAAAAATGAGAAAATAAAGAATTGATATGATGCACCAATTGACCGGAAGCCAATGACAGCTTTCAGAGTGAAGTGACAAAAGAAGAAGAGCAGGAAAGGAAGGTGATCTCCCCTAGCAGCAGTGGTTTGGATGGATTGATAAAGATGTAGTTGCCTACCAGTAGACCAACAAATACATAGATAAATGCAAAGTGACAAAAATCTAAGGAAGTTTTTTTGTAGCATAATTTAGCATGCTAAAATAAGAAGGGTGGATTCTGCACCAAATGAAACCAAATCCTTATAAACTAAAGCACCTTCCTGCTAATGCTTTTTCTCAGTACTGATGCTTTATAACATAATATAGAAAACTCTAACTTCAGTGGATCTTCTTCTACCTCTCTGATATATGTAAAAAGCTTACCAAGAAAAAGAATATAAATCTTTTGCAATTAAAATGTTATTTATGGAGTTGCACTGTTTGTTGTTTAAAAATTTTGTATCAAAGGCAGGTAATTAAAGTTCCCTAAACCCAAACTGCATTCATATCTCCCAGTGCTCTTGTACTACTCACTGCTTGCTCACTGTCCTGTAAAACTGGTCATACCTSATTCTTACTAAAATGTTTCAATGTGCCAGTACTATAATGAACCATGCTATAAGATCCACATGGCCATAAAATCACAGAATCATACAACAGCTTGGATTAGAAGGGACTTTAAAAATCACCTGGTTCCAAACCGCTTGCCATGAGCAGGGACATTTTCCATTAGATCAGGCTGTCCTRCCCTTGTACACTTCCAGGGCATCCACAGTTTCTCTGGGCAACCTATGCTGGTGAMTCACCACCCTCACTGTGAATTTCTTCCTAATATCTCATCTAAGCTTACTCTCTCTCCATTYGAAGCCATTACTCCTTGTCTTATTCCTACATATTCTTGTCAAATGTCCCTCTCCAGTTTTCTTCTAGGCTCCCTTTAATACTGGAAGGCTGCTACAGGATCTCTTTGGAGTCTTCTCCTCTCCAGGATGAATAACCCCAGCTCTCTCAGCCTGCCTTCACCAAGAGGTGCTCCAGTCCTCTGTTCATCTTTGTGACCTCCTCTGAGATTGCTCCAACAGGTCCATGTCCTTATTTTGTGGGCCCCAGACCTGGATGCAGCCCTCCACAGATCTGGGATCTCACCAGAGCTGAGMAGAGGCAGACTCACGTTCCTCAACATAGTTTCTGGGATGATTTCCTCCATGACCTTGCTGTAGCTCCCAGGTCTTCCTTCTTCCCTTTTTAAAAAAATGACAGCTATATTTCCTCTTTTCCAGTCAGTGAGAACTTCACTATGAAGACTGCCATGATTTCTGAAATATGATGGATAGTGGCACAGCAACTTCATCTGCCTTTTTGAGACCTGAGGAKGTATGTCATTAGTCCTATGGACTTCTGCACCTTCAGGTTCCTTACGTKGTCCTGATCTGTTATAGCAGGAAATTCTACATTCTCTCAACCCCTTCTTTCAYCTGCAACTTTGTTGATGTGGCTGGAGCATGTGCTGGTGAAGACTGAGGCATAAAAGTCATTTAATACCTCAGTCTACTACATGTCCTGGGTGATGAAATCTGCAATTTCCTTTTGGAGTGTGCCCATGTTCTCTCTAGTCTTCCTTTTATTACCACCATATCTGCAGAACCTTTTCTTGTCACCCTTGACACCCCTGGACAGATTTAATTCTGCCAGTGCTTTAGCTCTTTTAGTCTGATTCCCAGCTGCATGGACAATTTCTCTGTGTTGATCCCAGGATACTGTCCTTGTTGTCACCCTCTGTAGGTTTCCTATTTTTGTCTGGTTTTCCAGGACCTGTTTGTTCATCCATTCAGGCCTCTTGTCTTTTTTGCCTGACTTYCACCTTGTTGCATCACTCCTGAGCTTGAAGGAAGTGGTCCTTGACAATCATTCAGCTTCCTAAGGCCCCTCTTCTCTCCAGTTTTATCCCATGGTGTTCTACCAAGTAGTTAAACCCCATTTTCTCATGTATTTAAGTAATTCAAACTTATATTGCTAATGCAGCAATGCAATATATACTTTTACTCACTGCATCCAATAAYCTTAAATAAAGCATTTCAAAGGTTGTCATGAAGCACAAAGCATATACAAACAAAATACACTGGTATAAGTGCACTCCTTAATCTAGAAAGTCTACAGTTGCCACACTGCCCTTAATTAAAAATGGACTGGAGGCATTCTCAGCACCTTTKCTTCCCTTTGCTGCTTTAATTTTCCAAAGCAAAAGGAAAGACAGACAGCAAGGCAAGCTTTCTTCGGGGCTGCAGAGCCATCTAGTGTTGGAAGGACAAGGTTCTCGCATACATAATTTCTTTCAGTTTCCTCTTAAATCCCTAAATGTGTTGTCATTCCATATCTTAAAGAAAATTTATTACTGTTTCTCAGGCTCCTTTTTGTTCTCTGCATTACTTTCTTTTCTTTTCTTTTCTTTTCTTTTCTTTTCTTTTCTTTTCTTTTCTTTTCTTTTCTTTTCTTTTCTTTTCTTTTCTTTTCTTTTCTTTTCT
>NW_026623303.1:2432268-2522914 GCF_030028575.1 Malurus melanocephalus | reverse complement strand
TTTCTTTTCGTATTTAGAAATTGGGCATGAAGGGACTACCCTATACCTGTACACAAACTTTGGCACATACTACTTTTTGTATTTGTTTCTTCCTCAGGACAGAAAAGCTGGAGGAATACAAACCAAGGAAATACAGGGATGGATCTCTGCAAAAATTCTTCTGTTAAATGCTCCGCAATACCTAAGGGTCAGTTATACTTCAGCTAGCCCTAGTAGATGTCTTAACCCTAAAAACATCCAGAATATCTCTGTTCCAAAGGTAGGAATTCCATAGTCTCTCTGGCCAGCCTTTCCCCTGTGGTTGTTCATTTTCCCTCGGGAAGTTTGTCCTCAATTCTAGGTTCAGCCCGTTTCTTGCAAGTTTAAGTGGCTTTTGTCCTTACTTGGAAAAAAAAAAAAAAAAAAAAGAAGCACTTGACCAGTGCTGTCTTGGTTGTATCATTTGCCTGCTGGTGGATGTGCTTCCTCTTCTGCTTCTGTTTTGTTTGGTTTTTTTACTCTTAGTAATCCTTAGTGCTGTGACATACATGAGGCAAAGTGCAATTTCTCAATTTATCGATTTATCAATTTATCCARATCTCTATTTCTGTTCATTTTATATAGCATACACACATGTAAACCCTTTGGGCCTTCTTTGGTTCTCTCTGTTTATAATGTGACCATGTCATATGTGATCGCCTGAGCATTCCCAGCTTTCAAAGTAGATGACAGCAGGTCCTACTCCACCTTCCAAGACTCACCTGCCAGGCAAGCCAGGAGCTGGGAGACCTCTGCAGCCAGCAGCACTGTCAGCTCTTGGCTCACTGGTATCCTCCCATGCTGGTGAGGCTGGAAGCTTTGTGGTATCCAAAGTGGAAGAGGTATTTGGATCAATACATGAAATGTCTGCAGTGGTCTGACAGTGTGGGTTGTGTTCCCTGAATGCTCTGCCCAGCAGGCTTGTGCAGGATCTGGTGGCACAGCAGATGCCTTTGTGGACACATTTTTGATCAGTTCCAAATGCCTGTCTAACTCACAGCTTAACAAAAATCTCAGTCTGGAGTTCTTAATGGCACCGGCAGTGGCCTTCCCACACTGCTGGAATGTGCAGCCACTAATTAAAGACCAATCCCAATCCCTGCAGTCTTGTGCTTCCTCGCTCTCAGTAGCCTTTGTTTCATTTTCCTTTAGCTTTGGCAGGTCACAGTTCTGATACAGCTCCTCTCTTAATTGATGCTTTTTGTATGGCACCATGGTAGATGCTTTATTGAAACCATGACACAGCAAATCTGCTGGGAAAACCATGTGTCTCATCAAAGGAAGAGAAACAGTGAGTGTGGCACTTTCTGCCTCTCAGTCAGCCTACACTGCCTTTTCCTAWTTGTAGCTTACCTTCATTTCTTGAATTACAGTTTCCCCCTACCAAGTGACAGCTCTTAGGAGGGTAAAGCCCCTGTACTCAGGCCAGTCCTAGTCAACACCCTTCTTGTAAAGAATAGGGTTCTTGATTTGGGATATTCCTCAGTAATCACTAKCACTTCTGGTCATGAACAGGAACCAGCTCATCACAGAAAATCTGCACCAGTATCASTGGCATTGAGGACAGTGTTTGTCTGTAAAATAGAGGCAGGTAGTGCTAGGGAGTCCTACGGCCACTGCTGGCTGGATTAACCCACCAACTCAKGTGTAGCTAAGAGGCATGTGTGAACATGCAACATGTTTTCAGCAACCGTGGCAGCATGAAGAGATGAATGAAATTTATTCCGGAATTAATAGTGAAGATACCTGTCAAATCACAAGCAGCATTTGGAAAAGACACTGAGATTACAGCAGTAGTATAACCACCACTCACACCATCCGGTACCAAGCTCCAACCTCTGCAAAATGTCAGGTTGTGTTTGATCTGTCTGCTGTTACTCAGGCACTAAGAGCCTGGTGTCACCACGGTGGGTGCCAGAGTTTCCCAGGAATCACATTTGGTTTGCAAGCAAAAGCTGCTTGGGCCATTTGATGTCCTCAGAGAGCCACCAGTGGCAGAGAGTCATCTCTCTTCTCACCAAGGCACATTTTCATTCCAGCATCGTTCATCTCCACACAAAGACCTGAGCCACCATAACGAGGATGGCAATTTGCTCCTCTGGATGTGTCCCTGAGATAGGAATTTCTCTCTTTTCTCTGCACCTGAAGGCTGGGTCACAGCCACATGATGCAAGGAAGTCTGATTAGGTCATGTGAGATGTTCAAATGCTGTTTGGCTGATGGCAGAGCCCTGTTTCCCATGAAAAGGAAACAATGACTGGACTATACAGTCTATAGTCTTGTGTCCTTGTTCTCTGTGGGGCTCGGGGCTGATAGCAAGAGAGAGGATATGGCGGCAGATCATTGCTCATTTTTAGCAAAAATCCCAGCATTGGAAACACAGTCTTTTGTCTTTCAAACAATGTCAACAGCAATACTACAGCCCCACRCAGTGGGTGTTCCCTTCTGCCAAGACACTGAAGTGATTGTTTCTGAACAAGCATGGGTAACCAGAGCCCTGAGTCTCTCTGAACTAATAAAGAATTATTGGAAGTGTGTTTCACTGCCATKCTTCTGGAGCTTTTCAGCTGCCACTCTGCAGCAAGGTGATAAACACAATCCCTAGGAGACTCTCACAACCTTCCTCCATGCTGCAGCACATTCTGCAGAGCTAAAATAGGACTGTTGAAACCAGTTGAAACTCTGTCTCCAGTCTGCACACTGCTGCCTCTCCTACATTGCAAGCTTGAGCTGTTTAGTGAATTTTGTGCTGTCCTTCAGCCTTTTTAAGCAAACAAACAATTCTCAATTTAAATGAACTTCAATAAATGGAGCACACCAGAGGCTCAAATTTAAAAATGCTTGGGTCAGCAATGAGGTGGTTGTTGTATACAATGGAGCAATAAGAGAGAGATTACTCTTRACCTGACTTTAGGTGCCTCTGAGGTATATTTGCATTCCAACTTGGCAACTAAACACCATTTAGAGTCATCAGAGTTAATGAAATGCAGAAAGCAATTACTCTTGCCTAAAGCAGTTGACTAGATTTACCCAGATGGATTATGACACCTCAGCAGACAAATTCTCTGGCAGGATTGTCAACTCCCCTTTAAGTTGAGATGCCAGCAGCTCCTCTGTGGTCAATGGCTAATGTTGGGCAAGATGAACGTCGTCCAGATATCTAATGCCTCCTCATGGTGACCAGGTACAACTGCTACAAGAGTAAATAAGAAGATGCTATGTTGGGCTGGGGCCATTCTCACCATCACTCTGGGCTTCTGCTGTGTGTCACTGCAGGAGGAGGTGACCAGGAGCAGGGCAGGAGGAAGCCAATGGCACTTGGGCAGAGGCACCTGTGACTTTGGCATAAGGCTCCAGAGGGGGTGAAGAAGATGCTGACCACTGACCACACCAGAGCCCAGAGAGGCTGCCCAGTGTAAGGGGCTTTCAAAACATGGGTGTGGCTCCCAGAAGCAGCTGTACTAATGTGCAGAATAACCAATTACAGAAAACAGCAGTTGTGTTTTTCTCTTCATAGGGCTGTACTTTTGTCAATTGCTTACAAATTAAAGCTCACCCTTCCTTGCATCTYCCTTTTGCAGGACTTTCACATGTAAACAGTAATCTTTACTGCCCTTTCTCAAGAGTCCCCTTTTATTTTTCTCTCTCTGTTGATTGCAGGAGCTGTACAAGTCCTGAAGTAGAGGTATTCCATGGTCACAGCCTAATACCAAAGCCTCTTTTTCACACTTTTTCTTAGATGGAATGTTATTTGTGCCTGCTTTAAAACAAACAAATTGCCAACAAACCAAAAAATAACACAATGAAAAGTATACCTAAAGCAATATTCAGTTATGGACAATCCTATTTTAAAAAACAAGTGGAATCAGACAGAAAACATTAGCATGTTTAGGCTGTTGTCCCAAGCAGTAGCAAGAGATTTAATTGAGGAAAAGCAGCCCATATTGTGAAAAACACTGCGTGACTGCCTCACAGACAAACCTAAGCAGTTCTTTGATGAATACTGCCTCATGGGTTACTAATGTCAGATGTATAAATAATGCYATCCCGTGCTCCTGAAGCCTTGTTTCTCAGCAAGAAGCCTCCCTAAGGGAAATGCTAAAGAGAGCAGTTCAAAGATTTACATAGGTCAGGATGTAAACCTTGACGGAAGCAACAGATTTCCCCAAGCAAAGAAACAGGAAAAGGAAAAACAGCAGCTTTCCTTCTTCTGAAAGGGGAAAACAGATAAAGGACCCTGGTGGCTCCTGCCAAGTTCTTGCGCCTGCTGTGCTGCAGATAGTCCTGCTTTTATGGGCCACAGAGCAGGGGCCATTCATTATTAGAACAGAATCAACTTCTTTTCTATTTATTTTTTCCTTTTGGAATTATAAAAACCGGCTTGTGGGAGAGCTAACACTTTGGGTCGCTGWATCCTGCCAATAATGGTCAACCAACAGCATTAAAAAACAGCAGCAGGAACACAATTTGGTTGTCTGAGCTTTCTCTCTCACTTCCCTCCAGTAATTATCAGTCTCTGTAGTTGGATAATTAGTGTTCTAGAGACAGAGTGCATGGCCTGGCCAGGAGCCACGGGTCATAGTACCCTGATCTCCCCAGAAGCCCCCACGGCCAGTGGTCAAGAAGTGGCATGGCAAGGATATAGAAAAATGTCAGAACACGTGCCTTTCCTCAGAAGCCCTTTCATCTTGATGTCTGGGCACTTTCCCATGCAAGACGCTTCAGTGGAAAGCTGATTCATATCTGTTTACAGCCAAATTCAACCCTGTAAGGCCGACATGTTAAAAGCCAAAAATGCTTTGGTTGGAGGAGAGGTTTTCTTTTGCAATAACAAAACGTTGGACCTTTGATGGTCTACTTGTCCTTTTACCAGTTTTATATCCTCTGTGGCATGGGGGATGAAACTAAGTGATCTTTAAGGTCCTTTCCAAGCCAAGATTTTCTCTGATTTCTAGGACAAAGTAGGGCAGTCCTCTTCAGTTAATAACCAGGAAACGTGCATGCCCCCAGCTCCTCACAGCACAATGAAGAGTTTGGTGCTTTCCAATGTTTTGTTGGGAGCTCATGAGAACAATCCCAAGAGTGCCCTGATGCCCTTGCACGTTTAACAAGCTACAGGCAGTGGGATTTTGCAGAACCACCTTCCATGCAAGCTCTTGCCACAGAGAGGCAGCCTCCACCAGTCAGTCAGAAAGAGGAAAAAAAACCAAAAGACAAAACCGTGACTGTGAAAGAGGAGCTTTGCAGGAAGCGTCAGTAAATGGAAAATAGGGACGGGATAGGTGTGATGTGGGGCTGTGCCTCTCCCGAGATGTCCCTGTGCTCCATACCTCACGCAGCACCTGAGAGAAGTGTTTTACACACAGGAACCAGGTTAAGTGCTCCTGACCCGTAAGGGCAAAAAGTTTTATCGGGTTTGAAATGGCATCATTGTGTTTGCAGCAGCTGGTTCTCAGGGTACCCATCCTGATGGTTTCTGTGCCCTCTCTGAAAGGCTGGGGACATTCCTGAGCCCACCTTCTGCAACCAAGGACCTTGCTGGTGGAGACCACCCTGTTCTAGCACGGTGGACTGTCRAACCAGAGCAGGAATAATTTATTGTAAATAGGGATTTGCTAAAACCATGGAAACTGTACATAAATTGTGTTCATTATATTGAAAGACCAAGTTGAGGACTTGCTGTTTCTTTTCCTAACATATATGGACCTTTGTTTCGGGTTTTTTGGTGTTTTTTTTTTTTTTTTTTTTTTTTTTTTTTTTTTTTTTTTCCCCCCTTTTGTTTTTTTTTTTTTTTTTTTTTTTTTTTTTTTTTTTTTTTTTTTTTTTTTTTTTTTTTTTTTTTTTTTTTTTCCCCACTGGGAACTTTGTGATATCAACATTTCTGAAGACAAAGTCCTTTGCTTTCCACATGCATGTCAAGGATGTTTTTCTATTAAATTCCTAATTGTATCAATGAGGTTTACTCATTGTTTCAAAGCATCTAGTAACAATTAGCGTGCTGATGATCACTGATTAAGAAAAGAAGGGGGGGAGGGAAAGTCTAAGGTAAATAAATCAACTTAAAAATTATCCCTTTCTGCAAACAACAGCTGCACAGGAAAAGGAAGACTGTTAGCCATCTTTCACTGATGCACTGGGCTGATCCAGTAGGTGCATTTCAAGTACTCTGCGGCTGCAAGTTAATATATCCTACACTCCACAGGAAAGAACCATGCAGGAAAACAAAAAAAAAAGGCAGAACAATTGTGTGAACCAAGTGCCCCATCTTATTCTGAAAACATCTGTGCTTCTGAAGGCTTCGTTCATTCATTTGGTTTATTTGGTGCAAAAGCTGTGTGAGCATTAGCACCTTGTCTCGGATAATAATAGAAAAAGCAAATGTTGCTGTAGAGGTCCTTTTGCCTTTTATTTGGTAGTATGTGGACTTGGGAAACAGAAACCACTCAGGGGCTGAGGCTCTATGGGTGCATGATGAGATCTGGTATGGGGGAGGATGGCTGGGTATGTAATGCTAGGACTAAAGAATGGATGAGGAATGCCAGGAGTTTTGGAAATAATGTTTTATGGAGAGCCTCAGTTTGGTAAAAATTACAGGAATGTTGGCGAAAAAGACTGCAGGGTGAAAAAAAGAGATGAAATGCAGACTCATAAAGTTTGGGATGATTGTGGCACAAAGCTTCCAAAAAGCCAGGATTTTACCATTCTACATACCACAGTTTCCAAATTCTGACATGCTCAGCACAGGACTCTGAGTTGACGCTGAGGAGTACTCCACAAAGGGTTAATGGTGAAAGAGCAACTGCTTCATTCTTCGTAGATAACACAACAAAGCCTGGAAATGCAAATGCATTCAGAAAAAGTCTTTGAACAGGTTTTTTTTTTTTTCCTCTGAAAGTTGTTATGTTATGGAGATTTAAGAAAAGTCCRCACTGTTTATTGTCGAGTGTTTATTACAGCAGACGTCAGGAATGGCTGACAAGTTTATATAAAAAATTCCGGATCTTAACATTTTCCCAGTTGTTACTTTTCCTTTCCTACTGCTTCATCTTTGCAGAAGAAAGGGATTAAAGTGATGTATTTTGTCGCACTTTTTCCTGCAGTGAATTAACCCTTGGTCAACAATGACAACGAAGACAGCGCAGCTCTATGGAAATTAACTTGACAGCCCATAAACACGAGAGCCKCTTGTTCACTGGATTTCATTTTAATAGGCATTAACAAGGTTTTTGGGTTAAGTAARCAAACAGAACTAGCCCTGAAACTATCATTTCATTTCATAGCCCTTTTCACAGGGATTAGCTATCAGTTTGAAAGGCCTGTGAGGCTTCATGTGTTTTTTTAAATCAGATTGTACTGAATCCATCACAATTCCCTGTTGCTCTTAAAATGCTACAAACAAGTAAACAATATCCATTGTGGATGCTTAAATTTCTTGGTACGTGTCAGATTTTTAATGAGAAATCTGATGTTGGAATGGTGCAAATGTGCACTGCTCTGCGAGGGTAGATGATGCCTTTTCACAGATCTTAAATGAGAATCTATTCTGTGACAATAATTTTACTTGAGAAATTGTCAAAGGTACATGTACAAGCTTAAGGAAAGCTAAGCTTCTTTCCCCTTCTCTCAAATTTTAGGTCCAGTTAATGCCTGGGCTGAACTTGAATTGGTTACAAGCCCTCTGGGTCGGGGAACCAAGCTTGGGTTACTATGCAAGTTAATCAAAACAAAGCCAAAGTGACATCTCACTACTGGCCTTGATGCTATCATTCAGCTCCTCCTCCTCAACTATCTTGCCATCCCAGATGTAACACAACAACTAACAGCTGGGTAGGAACATGAGTGTACTATGCACACTTTATTTGAGGACCAAAGAGTCAAAGAGYGCTAAGTAACCACAGTGCTGAAGAGTCAAGATGACTGGTTTCAACAATCACTTCTGACTGAGACCAGTGTATGTGAAATTAAAATGTATTCACATTGAACAAGTCTTTCAGTCAAGAGAAAATAYAGAGCTTCCTAATGGGACAGTCAGGGCCTCCCACAGGAGTTCCCATTGGATCCACAGCTGGTGATGCTGGGACCATGCTGGATGGGTGGCTCCAGTTCTGCACAGAGGCTCCAAACTTGGAATACTCTGGTGACACTTAGCAGCTTAATGGAGCTGTACCCCAGGATGTCTGGCATACCAGAGAACAGCCCCTATTTCAAACCAGCCCTGTGGAGCTGAGGAGCACTCTGTAAGTGTGGCACGGTGAGTGCATTCTCCTGTGACCATGAAACAACTGAGCCTGGATGGTCCTGGTCAGAGGTCAGTTGGTGCTGACAGCTGGTGTAGGATTGTACCAGAGCTCGCTCATAGACCCACATGGATACTGCTGAATCAGGCTGGRGAAGGGTGCTCAGAGGGTGCTGACACTGGAGCATGTGACAGGAGGGCAAGTGGTGCAGCACTACCATGCCCATTGATACGCTTCTCAAAGTATTGAGTGGATAGAAATGGATGATTGATGGAAAATTGTTTTCTCAGAGATTCACAATCCAATCAACCATGCTTACATTGTTCTCATCTGCCTTAATGCAATTGTTTGTGTAGACATCTGTGAASAGTGTTTTATTTATGAGTAGGTATYTTTAACAGACAAATGAATGTACTGACACCTGAACATGGGTTTCCAGAAACACAAGCACGCTCTCTCTGGAAACAACTGCCCTGCCAGCCTATACATACACATTTGATGTCACATTTGATGATAATGTGACTAGAGAAACAAAATGTAARGGATGCAGGATAGCCAATAAATGTCATTTATGTGTCCTGGTCAGGAAGGAAACCAGCTATTTTTAAAACAGGGTCTTACAAAAATAGCCAAATGTAAGATGTGCTCTGAAGAGGAAAAGCAGGAATCAAAGATGCTCAGTAGCTTTGCTCCAGAACACAGTTTATTCACCATCCCTACTACAGGCCCAGACTCAAGAGAGTTGAGCCTTTCTAACATCCTATTAATGTGCCTTCTCCTCTTTTAGCTAATGGTGTCAGCACATCAAAAAACAGCTGTAGAAAAATGCAGGACACATAAATGTGTCTTAGCACTTCTGTGTGGCTCTGATGCAGATTACTTACTCACGATCAGAAGGTTGAGAGAAGATTTTTCTGTGTTTCTGACTCATGCTGTCATTAAAAGATGTTCACCCTGTCTTGTGGCATGCATGAACCTGAATGTGGCTCTTCAGACAAAGGGCCAAGACAGCAACTCTTCACTTTCATTCCTCTTTTCAGGAATTCAAAAAGACCCAAAGGAGTTAAATTGTCCTGGCAAAATCCCAAGGCAAGTACCTGTGCCTGATGGCTCATTTAAAACTCTCAAATCTCCAGCAACACCTCCCCTGGAAAGAAGAAGCCCCTGGTAACTGGGAAGGTACATGAACAGAATCCTTGGACAGACACATTGTCTGAGATTCAGGAAGCTAAGAAGCTCAGTGCCTGGAAAAGTCTGTCCCTGTGCTAAAGAAAAGTAAATAGTATATTAAGATCCTTGACAGTATTTGATATCTGTGATCTCAGCAGAGGGGAGGAGAAGGAGGAGGAGAAGGAGTGGGTTGTCATGAAGAAAACATCAATGCATACTACCTGAAGGTTTCTATTTCAAAGATTTTTCAAAATGTTTTATATTTGTGTTATTTGCAAAGTTGTATACTATGTAAACATGGACTGAAATATTTATTAAGACACTGCATATCCCCCTTGGCTCCCTCTCTCAGGCRGGCTTGGAACTATTATATCAGCTTCAGGAGGCTTGTGTACAACAAACAACCCAGAGGCTTAATTTTGTGCAGCACTKCCCAGAAAGTTACAACTACAAGCTCTGCTTCAGCAGAGTGTGAGGGTGGAATACAACAAGATATTGCTGTTTTAATGCTTCTGTCGTATGGATATATAAGGCATGGGAGGCAAACAGGAGCTGGTTATTAAAAATCAATTTATTCCAGTGCTGAGTGGATTCTAAAATGCAGATATCCACCATAATACGTAATGTAAAAAAAACCCAACCGCTTTATTGTGAATTTCCTAGTACATGGATTACTTTTTTTTTTTTTTTTTTGTGTTTTTGCAAATTGTGTCACTTGTATTTACTGCGGTTCCAAAGATTTTTTAATGGTTTTTTTTTTTTTTTTTTTTGGAGTTGCAGTTGCTGGAAAAAAGGAAGGCTTGGAAGTACACGGTGGAAGCATTAAAACATTTCTGGAGTGTTAAAAAAGGACACATACATTGTATTCTTAATCTCCCTCTTTGAAACCATCTTTATGATTTCACAGCCTTTATTAGTGAATTCACTTATTAGTGCATTTTTCGGTTTTCCAGTTCCACCTGCAATGACTACATGCCATAACTACTGATTAATGTGATACTTATGTTTCAAGGTGATTTTTTTCCACCCTTCCAAAATTTGAAGTCTTTATTTTATTCTCTATATTAGTCCTAGCCCATAGCATAAGCTTCTACTGGGGCTGTTAAAGAATAGTACTTTTAAGACCTGTTTTCAGTAGCTTTAAATRCTGTTGAATTTCAGTTAATTTGGGAATGTTATTTTCCAGTGTAGGAGTCACTGTCCCTGAAAAATCTGGAGGAAGAGAGGAAGTGTCTGCTTTCCTTACTGAAAAAAAAATTATGTCCCTCAAGAAAACCTATTGCCTTCATGCCTTGAAATGATGGCTTGCTTTCCCACACATAACCCTGCCATGTTTAAATGGCATTATAAAGATGACAAACTCATGCACGTGAAAGGTCAGAAATGCCAGAATTATATCAACACATATTCTGGGGGGTGTCCTTTGTGTGTTGTGATGTTGACCCTATGTATAGGATCATGTGCTGATTCTCTGCAGATGTTACATCTGTCCCAGCAAGTTGCTTTCACATGACTCAGATACATCTGATTCAGTGAAAAATACTGGAATAGAGGAAGTGAAGCTTCTATCTTTTCTTCTTCAATGCACTGGACATCCCTTTGAATATCCAGTAATATTAGGCCTTTCATGTGCCTCCATTTACTGTGAAATCACAGGCATCTATTTAACACCAATAAGGACATTCAATATTATAAGAGCTGGATTATACCAAGGTAAGGGAAATTTCTTTCAAAGCTATTCTAGATTCCCATTGGTGATAATCTGGGGAGAAGCRAGCCTTGGCTACAGGCTCCTTCAAGGCATTTGCAGAGTTCCAGAGGTCCTTTGGCTCACATGCTTTTCACAATTGTCTCCTTCAGACAAGGAGCAGGCGCTGAAACCTGTGGCCAGACATCTCCCCCTTCCTCTGCACTCCCAACACACCATCAACCGGTCAGCTGAGCAAGAGCTGCTGCTGCACAGGAGGGTTCGGTGGTCACATGCCTGTCTCAGGCTGATCAGCAGTGTGAATAGCAAACCCAAAGCAGACAAGTTAATGCAGGAATGGCAGAAACTTCACTCAGAGCCAGAGCTCACGTTTTGAAAGGCAGCAAGCCCCCTGACTCCAGGCTGTGAGGACTGTCTGGCTGTATGTGCACACTCCTTCACAGAGGACTTCTTGCCGAGCTTACTTAAATGACAGATAAATACCAATAAAGGGGCATCRCAAAAGGTACCAAAAAATTACTGCTTTCCAGATGCCTCGTGATTAGGACAAGAAAGAGTAGCAAAGGAAATAGGAAATTTTATGCCTCATTTTCTACCCATGCAGTGAAGTAATGCAGTACTAACATGGGAGGCTCTGGAAATGCCATCCTGGCGCATTTTAAGGACAGGTTAGTAAATATSTCCCAGAAACAGATTAGGAATTGCAGATCCTACATGAGGGTAGAAGAGCCTTCATAACCACCTGGGCAATGCTGACCCATGTTCAGCCACTGTGGACCAACACACACATGTACTTTTCTGACAGGCAGCTTTCGAGCCAYTCTGCCCCAAGACTGACCTGACCCTTGGCTGTGTTGAACCTCGTACCATCRGCCTTGGTGCATCAATCCAGCCTGCCCAGATCCCTCTGCAAATCATTCCTGCCCTCCAGCAGATCATCACTCCCACTCAACACTTCCAGCTCTCCCTGATTACCTCTCTGCCTCATCACCCGTGCAGCTGTGGCTGTTCTGTGGCACACTCAAACTGCTTAGAGACAATTACACCACACTSGATTGTGTCCGAGTGCATTTGGCATCCCCTGCTCTGCACTGACGTGTCTCAATCATCACTCGAAAGACACTCTGGAAGAGTGAGGAAAGTCCATCTCACTTTGCCTGCAAACTGGACTGATTGTCTTCCCATAAGAACAACCAAAACTCTCTTTTAGGAACTGAATTTCAACCCTTCTTCCATCACACTCCACCATCCCCACAGCCACTGAGATAGCTGGTGACGTAAGGAGGCATAAAAGCCTTGGTTTAATACTGCACTGTTCTAGCAGTAGACACCAGTGAAAAAGAATAGCTAACAGATTTTTTAACTCCATTAAGATCTCATTTTAAGATTTCACATCTCAACAGAAAAAACAGTGAGAGTGTGGCTCACACCGTCTTGAGGGGACAAGTGAGCTTAGACAACTCGGCAGCCAAGGAGCAGGAGACGGGGAGCTACCGAGCAGGACAGCTCGATGCCAAGAGCAAGCAGGGAGCTGATGTGCCACCAGCTTCATCTGAATATTCAGGAAAGTAAGTTAAATGGTGACACCTTGTCCTGGCACACATCCTATCCTCTCCTGTAAAACAAACCCTGGCACACAGCACATGTCATGTCACTTGCTTTTTTTTTTTTCTTTTGGAGGAAGAGTGAAAAAATTCTGCACATTTGTGAGACATCTGCACTTAAAGCCACAATACCATGGAATGTAGATGACTCTGCCCTTCAAAAAATAAATCCYGGGGCATATTTTCATGGAGTGCTTTGTGCCTTGCCCTTGCTAGACCATGGAGTCTGAAGACTATGGTCACAAGGATTAAGGCAGAAGCATTGCACAGACTGAAGGTACCCACCACACCAGGCAAAGATTTCTAAATTAAGACGAGTAAAAGCCAGTGGTACCTGAAACAACAGAGATTTAATATTCATAAAATAACCTGTGAGTTTCCTGGCTCTTCATGGCATTCAGGAAAAGCTTTCAAGGACCAGGGTGGTGAGTGTGAATCAGCAGTTCTCCCTGGCAGAGAATTTGAGAAATAACTCTGAGGTGCAGGTTTTGATGGGCAAAGCAACCACTTCGTTTATGCCAAATGAGGGCTGTAGGGTGGGTGACAGCTTTAGGAAGTTCACCAGAACCTCAGTCCCCTTTCTCCTCATCCACTACTTTCTCTTGCAGATCTGGAAAGTGCTTGGCAGTGCCCTGCTGCCCCTCGTCCAGCTCACCTGGGAGAAGCCCAGTCAGCAGCCACTGAAATGCCTCCCATAAACCCTCCCTATCACCCTGTGTGCCCATGTCCACCCCAGTGCAGCTCAGCCTGCCCAGTGGTGGTCGGATCCCATGCAGGAYGCTCAGTCACTGGAGCCTGTCAGCTCCACAGCAGTGGCTGCCCAGCCAGTGTGGCCACCATTAGCAAAGCAGACTGAACTCACGAGCAAAGATCTTCCTTTCCAAGGAGCTTATTTGGCACTTAGGGCTTTGCCTCTCAGGTGACAATGTTGGTTATGGCACCASGGACTGTGGATGAGCTGGCTTCAAACTGAACATTCGTCTTGGAAGTTACAGATGAAATCACAAAAGGTAATCAGAAAGTAAAACTCCTCCAAACTGAAAGGTCACATCTCTGTCCTGACAGAGAAGTGAGTGTTTCTGTGGTGGTAGAAAATTATTCTTCTCTGGAGCATAAATTTTGTGAAACATCATGAAACACTGGGTTCAAGCTTCCCCTAGAAATTCACCCTCTGGCTCTTTATCCAGGCCAAATCCAGGCTGAAGAAGTGCCCATGTTAATCCATTTCAGAGGGAAGATCACAGCAAACATCTCATGACAGCAGCTGACCTTCCAAGAATGCCCCTTCACTGTGGCAGAGACTTGACATAGATCCTTGAACTCGCACAACATTTGTCATTTTGATTGACYGCACTGGGACATGGCATCCCCAAGCCTTGTTCTCCATTTGTTCTTCAACTGAAATCCAGTCTGTTCAGAAAAATTTAAGTTATGCTTTGCAGTATTCATTTCCAAATATTTGAGCTGKTTTGGGGAAAGCAGGATCTTTTCATCAACACAGCAGCCATTTCTCAATGGAAATAGAAGTGAGTTACTTTTAAGGTGAAGAAATAAATTGTTTTCAGCTGGTTAATAATGAAAAGAAATTACATTCAAGAGTCTGCAATATCAATTCCTTCTATTAAGCATAGAGAGAAGGGTAACAGGGCACAGCTCCAGGCTGGGATGGTAATACAGCATTTTTCTACTCCCCTCTATTACAGCTCTTAAAATGATCTGCAGACCGCACCTCAAGACAGCTTAAGACAAAGGGTCTCACAGAGCCAGAGGTAAGCACCATGTTTTRTCACTCCAAATTCCTTTGGTCCCCTTGACTCAAACAGATGTAATCTAGACTGGAGATCTAATGTTCATGTACCTTTTGATATCTTTCTGACTGCATAAAGGGACCACAAATGGAGCATAAGTATAATTTATATATACTATAAYCTCAATTTTCATTACCCCAATGGAGTCTTTCTAACTATGAGTCTCAGGCCCAGAAAACTCACATTAATTCATGCATTTGTCATTTCTTCAAAGTTTAAAATGGCACTTCTGTAGCTGAAAATAGCAGTGGCTGCACTGCAGCTTCACAAGGGGAGACAAATAAAGCATTCAGTGTTCAGAAAATACTGCAAGGGCCTGTCCTGTTGAATCTGCTGATCACCAGAGCATCCGTCAAGTAAAGTCTTCTCGGAGAAAGAGCATCTGTGCTTGAGACTTCTCCTCCATCTGACAGCTCAGGAAGTGATTCACACACTGTGGGATGGGGGGCTGGTATAGAGTTAAGCTGCCCRGCTTTGGTCAAAATCAGCTCTGAGAGCAGAGACATGAGTGGGAACAAAGAAAAATGGCCCCACTTTTGGAGTCATGCCCACCTTGGGGCCAAGGCAGCAGGAAGGCTACTGCCACTTTCTTTGCCTCCCCCAAGAAAACCTGGGCTCCATATGTTTTGATTTCCTCCCCTGAGGAACAGTCAGTGCCATTGGGCTGGATGACTCTGCACATCCAGGGCACCAGAGGTGGGCAAAGGCAGATGCTGACTGTCACCCACACCCCACGATGGCTCTGGCAGGGGGTGCCCAGGGATCATGGCACTTGGTCATTTGGTGTCGGTACAGTTAGGAGGTGTTTGCAGTCACTGTACYCCAAACTGTGCTACCTGGAGCAGGAAGGAGCAGGTCCAAGGCAAAAGGAGACCCAAGTGGCCAGCACAGAATGAGGGAGCCTTCTGGGGTCAGATACTGCTCCCCTTAGAGTATCCATCTCACCCTCCTTAGTCCTCTGCACCAGAAATATTCTCAGTTAAGTGGTTCTTAAAGGCATGTAGGCTAACTCTGCTGTTTAACAAWAGTTAGTAGCAGCACATAGATAACGTCTCTTTATCTTCTTAATCTTACATTAATCCAGGAATGTGTGTTTACATTTCGGATTTCTAAGTATCATGCTTCTACTGTGTGCCTGATTCTTAATGACCTCCTGAATAATTCATTCTAAAAGCCTCTTTATTTTCTTCTCTCCAATTTAATTAACCTCTTGGTGCAGTTAGTGGGATTTTACCATAAAAGCATAATGCATTTTGCATTAGTGTGTAATTCATGCTGGAAGAATCTAAGTCCAGCCATTAATGAGTTAATAGCAGATTCTGACTTAATACCATTTTACTATGGGTGTTGAATAATAACAGATAAATTTCTTTATATGCTTGAGCACTGCCTTAGGATACCAAGGAAGGAATACTCATCCTGCCCAGCACCTTGACACATGTCTGCCACCTTGCACTGAGACAAGGGCAGTATCCTGCATTTTTTGATAGAGTTCTCCCTACTCTTGCCAAAAGGCTGCAGAAGGCTCCCAAATCTATGCTTATCCTCTGCCAGAGCTTCAGGTGCTAAATGTTATGGGTGATGCAATTATGATGTCAGGAAGCTCTTGACTGATATGTGAGTTCCCACGTGGTGCCATTTTGGGTTCCTACCAACAGACCTCATTGACCATCCCATCCAAAGACCTGGAATTCATCAGCAGAAAAGAGCATTTCTCCTTTGTGCTGTAAGTTGGCAGTGATTATCAATAACTGTGAGCTAAAGCTCCTTGTCCAAGGASCTACACTGCTTTCTTCAATGAGAAATCTTTTTTTAGTTTGCAAATATAAGCTGCAGTAACATGGCAGTGGACAAGCCTTTATGAATGTTCTCGTATGAGGTATCTTATTTCTAACTTGTCATGTGCTCCAGTCCTGCTCTGTAACTGCCTGAAAACTCACCTGTCTAATTTCACCGAATTTGGGGATATTATTCTTTCTCTTACAGGTATTAGGGCAAGGTGATATAACAGTGAACAAAGGAAATAAAATTGTCTCCAGTTCTGTCATCTGGGTGGGGATACCCAGAGAATCTTTTCTTGCTCATCCCCCCATGGTACTTTACCTGCAAAGTTAGGTTTCCTGCAAAATGTCCCCTGTGTTCATGCATGCCCTTGGCAGCTACAGGGGAAATCTTGTCTGCAGCTGCTTCGGAGGGAGAAGACTGTCCTGATGCCATTTATCCCATCTCTGGCCAAGTTTCTGTATCTCTTTCTTGGTAGAAATTTGTACTTGACCAACTCATGGTTGGCATGGTTGGGTACCTTTACTGCAATAACTCCCAGTGGACCAGCCAAGCATCACTTGGGTCCTGTGGTGAGGAGTGAGACTGGGGCACATCAGGCTGTGCTGAGGCAGAACTCAGAAGATGTGCAAGAGGTCACGAGAGCAAAGATCTGTGTTTTAACTTGGGCTTGTGAAAGATAACCCATCATTAGATAAGTAGGCTAATGATTAAGCCCCAGCTGGTTTGGTCTGGACTAATTAAGGCTTAGCCTTTAGCTAGAAAAAGTGACATAGGATTTAAATCAGCCGTGCACCATTTCAGGAAACAGCCCATTTCAGGAAACAGCTTCTCTCACGCTTCTTTATTTTCCCCCTAACTATTGTYCGGGTTCAGATTGTCAAAACACGCCGTGGCAGTTATTCACTGTTAATTATTTGATCCTTTCTTAAGATCCTCTTGTGCAAGCGCTTTGTTATGCAATAACCAGCAGCAGGTTGCCCCACAGCCGGCGGTGCGAGGAAGCGGCCGCACCTTCGATAAGCGGCGGGGGTTGGCGGCGGGGGCTGCGGGGCTCGGGCTGGGGGCTCGGCGAGGGCAGCGCTTCCTATGCACAGGCTGCAGCAGCGCTTCGGCTTCCTGAGCATCTGCTCACGGGACAGGCAGCCCCCACCGCTTTCCCTGTGAGGGCCGTTTGCTTCCTTTCTGCCCCAACTAAAATATAATAAACCACCTACGTTTTGCAACGGGGCTAAACTGAAACCGCCTGGGTCAGGGGGTTTCTCTTCTTCTCTCTTTGTGTTCACATGTGTGTATGCCCGCGAACACACTCAATGCACTGCAAATACAGTAGTGATATTCTCAGCGGTAGGATATCATTTTGAGAAGAGACAGTCCCATTTCTTCACTGTTTTTCTCCGTTTGAAATATTTTGTAATTCTCTCTATCAGACTTTTTAGACCTTTATTCTTTCCTCAGTGCACAACACAGCTCAAGCTTTAATTAGAGTGGCAACCATTGCCTCCATGAGAGAAGTAATGACTATGTTATTTTGCTCCCAAGGGCTTCTGAAGACATTTGATTGATTTGCATCCTGGCTTTTTCTGAGCATGGATGAAAAGCCAATGTTTTTGGAGTCTTTTATATTGAAGACTGAAAAATGTCCCCCATATGGACCACAGAGACTCAGGGACAGAAATGACAGTCTAGTGGTTCCATTCCCTATGATTAAATGGAGCTCAGGGAGGGGATCACAGAAGCTGAAGCTGGCCTACCTTTTGTTGCTCAGGCTCTCRGGGCTCTTTTCCTTTGCCCTGGAAAGCAGCTGGCAGTGACACCCCAGTTGAAGATGAGAAAAATCTGACTTTCTGCCAGGTGCTCAATCTTGGCACATAAAGCCTGATTTGCAGCTCATTTAAGGAGAAGTTTGAGGGATAGCTTTATCTGTGAAACTTGACATGGTCTCTGGACACACTGCCTGCCTTGCTCCTCACAGGACACTGTGGCCAGCCCAGGCACTCCTGCTCGGAGCCATGTATGTCACAGGGAGGGACCCGGCAGGCAGCACCTTCGAGAGTCCCTGGCACTTGTTCATCGCTAATCTGCGAGTCTGAATTTGTGCCTCACAGTGCCCTGCCCTTCTGGGGAGACAGGAGAGCCTAGAAGGCAGGGGAGATGTTTTTAGACACAGATGGGCATTTGTCCAAATGTAAAATGCCAGGGTTTATTTAGGTTGTTAGGATACCTATATATTTAAAAGGGCACTTAAAAAAATATATATTTTATTACTTACCTAAATGCTTACMGCTCCTAAGATTTCTACAAAGACTTGCTTGAAATGTTTTTGCCTTTTACGTGGAGGCAATTGGTGTGTCACATTGCCTTATTCCCTTCCCTCACAGAAGGGAATAAGGGAATGTAATCATAAGAATGTTGTGATGATCTGTCTCTTGGTGTGTCTCTTAAATAATTTTTGGTATGACATTTTCTACTAATGCACATCATTTCAAAAAACTGGTGTCCTGTACCTGGAGTTTCAAATTAAGAAAGTATTCTAAGAATTTTGGCCTCTGAGAGTTCCAGAATGGTCTCAAAGTTCTCTGAGAAAAGAAACCAGAAWTTTGTAATTTTAACATTTTAAGTAATTTTAAAATTTAAGGAAGTTCAAAATTTAAGGGATAAACTCATTGGCTCAGAAATATTAAAAGCTGAACTATGAACAAGAAATATAGATGTCTTTAATTTCTTTTCCTGTGTAATTAAGTAAACATTGTGCAGCAGCAATTCAGTCTGATTGTGTTTTTGTCTTGTAGTAAGATGCTATTTTTTACCCAACATCCTAGCATTAGAAACATATACCAAAAGTATTCCTTGAATTCCCACCAATCTAGATTGCTTGTTGTTGTTTGTTCCAAAGCTTCATTCTCAGTCAAGAAACATAGATTTCTGTGACCTAGCAGATTTTGATTTTTATTATCAAAATTATTTGCACAGAGTGAAAACACACAGCAAATGCAAATAGCTTGTGGGCTTTACAGAACAGTATGGGGGAAATTCAACATACAATCTGTCTGTCCAGCTGTAACTTGCTATGTGTTGAAACCTTTATATGCTAAACATATGGTATATGGTTRAAGTCTCCTCATGCTATGGATAGCACATCTTTGAAGGCGTGACTTTGAAATGTTCCTGTGCTTGGGAGATTTACCAATGTGCCACAGCACTCTGTGAGCTGACGGTCATCAAGTTTTACCAGCAAATAAACTGGGGAAGGGAACAGGCTCTAGCACTGCATTGGGATGATTGGTTCATGTGCTGCAGGGGAAAGCCTATAGCCCAGTCAGGGACTGCTTTATAGAAAACCTYAAAAGCTGAGCAGAGGTGTTGTTTACGTACCCAAAGTGTGAATTTTCAAAGGAAAAAAGACACTCAGAAAGTTTGCATTGCTGAAAAGCAAGCTTTCCTTACTGATGTGTTTGTGCCAGCACAAACTCTGCCGTGTAGTGTGTTCAGAGGTTTTCCAGATCACCTCAATGTGAACCTGCTTGCTGAATTTTCTAGCTGAAAATCAGCTTTCCAAAATCTCTGCTACCCCATGCATCTCTTTATGGGATAGTGTTGCAATGTTACAAGAAATGTCATCTAAAGAGAATAGCGTAATCCTCCACCATAAATTATGTCAGTCAGCCTTCTGGAAAGCCGAATTGCCAAGGGCAAAACATCACCTCTCTGCCTCTGTCAAACTGGGGTAATMAGAATACTTACCTATATCACAAGGGTGCATTTAGGATTAATTACTCCTCTTCATGCCAAGGATGAATTTATCCCATGGTGTTTGTTGCTGCCACCCATTAGTGGTAATTTGTGTAACTAATTATTGTGATGCCTGACTGCCAATGTTTTCACAAACTTTCTCTCTCTCTCTCTCTCACACACACACACACACACACACACACACACACAGACACACACATACCCTCTATACTAACTTCCTTCTAGAAGTCTTTTTGGCACTAGCACAAGTTGTGAGCAGATCTTTCCCAGATAAGTCTTGGTCATATTTTCTTTAAAGCAATCTTAATGGATGAATCCCCAAGCAATCTGGGATATTTGTCCATAAGGCACAAGTATTTCCTGGTGACATTTTAGGATACACTTTTAGCCATCTCTTATAAAAGGAAGCGGGATACAGAGAGAATCTGTCCAAAACCAGGCTGTGAACCTTTCTGTTCTGGGTGGTGACATTAGGTTATGGCGTGCAGCTGAGTAAGAAGACTGTACTGCTGGGTGGTGTCAGGGCTGAGGCAACACTCACTTTCCCGAGTCAATTGGAAAACTAATTTCCRTTTCCAGAAGTCATTTACAAACTGACTGAAACTGTTAATGTTTAAAGGATTCACCTCCCACATCTTCAGMAGTATAAATGCCATCTTTGTAAGCCGAGTGATTCATCCTGTCCCAGGGTAAGCATCCAAGACAGGTGAAACAGTCTCTGTTGGTTGCAAAAATAAACTGGGGTGGGAGATTGGCTAAGATGCCTAACATTCAGACAGCCAAAATTAACTGAAATTAATCCCACTTTAAGATGCTTTTGAAGATGGGAATTAGTTTGTGAAGTAATAGCAGCCTAGAACATCAAAGGTCAGTGAGCATCTCTCTCAGGCTCTTCTCCCAGCTCTGAAAATGTACTCTCTGTATGACATGAAACTCTGGTGCTCAGTGAAAAATGCTTGCCTGGTTGTACATCTGAACATGTAAATACAATGTCCTTTATATAGCACAGCACACTATACTGTTCRCATTCAGTAAATCCTTTTCCACTGGAAAATTGGCTCTCTGGCTTTGGATATGCATGACACATAGGAAGGATGTCTGTAATCACTCACACAAACGTCCATATCCTTCTGTTATTCCTGCTCCTTCCTTACTGTCTCTCATGTCCAACCAAACTGCACCTTAAACTGGGAAATGACAAGCCATGAAGTATTTTCAATCAGCTAGAATTACGTCTGAGTCTTGAGTAACATAAAAGCCAGAAAAACTGCATTTACTGAAACCTTTTTCTCTGAAAATGTATTAATAATGTATGATCATACTTTGCAGATAATGCAGTAATTGCTTGCTTGATTATGTAGCCAAAATAATCATTTTCAGAGATGCTTGATTTTTGCCTGGTGACTGCATTTTGTAACATTTTCAGGGCAACAGATGCTCAGCTATTTGTTCTGGTTCAAAAAACAACCCTAAATTGAGAGTGAATTACTGTAAACCTTCCACAGATATCTAATTTTACTTTAAAAATACATGCAGCCTAAATGGTCTTATACTCAGGAGGGGGAAATCCACACACAGAGCCCATGTTCAAAGAATTCAGCACACTGCAATTAGCATCACACCCTGCCAAACCAGACGAATTCTGCACCYGAAGAGTACGCATTCGTACATGCAAACATGCAAAAACATGTGCTGTCTTTCAAACCTGGTTTTTAAATGCTGATTCTGCTTCCATGCCCCGACATAATGGTATTTTATGTAAGTTTTTTTTAAGTATGTGCCTATTTCATTAAATGAATAAACAGATACATAAATAAAGGTAAGTAAATACATATGAGTTAATAAACGACTAAATAAAAGTTAATAAACAAAAGTTGTGATCTTGGCTAGGCTCAAATGCATTTTAAAACCTGTTTGGATAATGCTTTGGAAAGTAAGAGACTATGCAAAACCTGGACTCCAAAATGGAGCCAATCCAAATATACATCTAGGGATAAAAACGTAGTAAAAAAAATACTAAAAGAGTAAAAGTTATGAAGAAAAGGAAATTTTGAGCTGACTGTTTCCACCAACTTCATAGGTTCATAAAGTCATTTYGCTTGAAAAAGACCTTCAAGATCATCTAGTCCAACTATTAACCCAGCACTGCCAGGATCACCCCTAAATCATGTCTCTAGGTGTCACATCGAGTCCTCTTTGCCCATGGTGGTAATTAGCAAGTGATCATTATCCTTTATCTCAACCTATTCACTTTTCCGTCCTAATTTGTTTGTCATTACCAATATGAACAAGGTTTGGTGAAGGTCCCAGTTCACAGATCTGTGCAGACCAGCTCTCTTGCTAAGTGCATAAGGTATCTTTTTGCTCTTCAAACTCAAGAGCAAAGCTCTCTGCAGAAGGAGCTTTCTTTCCCAGCTCTGGTGTGGTGCCAGGCAGCAAGACCAYCCTGGAGAGCATGCTGCAGGTGGGCAAAGCCCAGGCAGAGAGGGCATCCACTCTCATGTCAAGGGACAGCATGGCTGGTGTGTCACCTGAACCTCCCACTACAGGCATTTTTTTTTAAATTGAATTCTGAGAACTCCTATTCTTGGTTTTGCAAGATGCTTTTCATTGAACAATGAAGTGCTTTATTTTTTGCATAGATATGGGTACATTGTCTTCTAGTTGTCTTCTCAAATGTTCAAGCACATTTTCACTATGACCAGGCCTGAGGTAGGAGGCAATTTAGTGCTTGGGAAGAAAGTTGTGGCAAGATATAGCCAGCAGTGTAAATGGGCTCCCTTCTACCCAATCCCACATATCAGATCCTCATTCAGGGTGCTGCAATTAGATGAAGTAATGTCTGAGACTAAAAGAGGGAGAATGATCTTTTCTAGGGTTAATTTTGTAAATAAGACATTGTAATGAATGCAAAGCTATGTTGCAGTGAAGAGGAAAATGGAAGAAAGAAGTGGCCAATCTGGTTAGTGATAGACTACTTCAGATCTGTTTCTAAACAGGAACTTGGAGTGGGAAAGGAGAAGAAAACTTCCCATAAGGTATGGTTGGTCATGGCATGCAGACTAAAGATAAGAGCATCGAAAAGAGAATCTGTGCTGAGCAGGTGGAAGAGGTCAAAGCTCAGAAATGACACTGAACATTTCACATGGGAGGCAATGAGGAGACACTGTCAGCCCTGCCCCTGTGGGCATCTGTCCCAGCCTGGTGGCATTGCCTCCTCCTTGTGCTGCCTCTGCACAGTCCACTGGGCACGTGGGAAAGATTTCAATAATAATGCTAAATCCTGGGAGAGAAGCTTAAATGAAAGAAAAAGTAGAGACAATCTACAGGGCTATTAACCTCCTAATTTAAGGGGTAATTTTGTAGTCATTAACTATCGGATTTTGAATCTTAGAATACAATTAATATGGTTAAAAAATATTACTGGAATGATCTGCCTCCTATCAGAGCCACAGGCTGCTCTTTACAACAGGTTAATGCAGACTAGGGAGCAAACCAGGAGGCAAGAGTTAAGCTAATAAGTTAACTTACTCATTTCAGCTGGTTCCTCATGCCATGTAGTACAAAATCCTACCTGCTGGAGGACCAGATGCTGGTTTGTGTGGTGCCTAAGCATGGACTGAAACCTTCTTTAAGCAAAACATAATGGGATCTACTTCTGTTTCGATACGACCCTTAATGGAATGGCACAATCATCAGTATTAGACCTGCTTTTATTTAATATATTTCATTATTCATGATCTGGAATTTTACAAAGGAATAAATTAATTGCAGCTGCAGAACAAACAAAACTGGAAGGTACATACTATGTTGCTCCAGTAGTTAAACTATTTCTCTGGCAGGAAGATTTTTTTTTTCCTTCCAGCCAAAATCAGCTGTGCAATTACCTCAAATTGCTCTGTCTCCCTGTCCTCGGAGCAACTCCTTCAGGCAGTAGAGCTGGGTGCCATCAACCCTGTGGAGTGCTTCCCRAGGGAGGTGGATGGTGTCTGTGCCAGACTGTCTCAGGAGCTTGTTCAGACTGCGTGRACAAAATAGCACAGAATCTATTTCTTCCACACATTTAGCCTGTCTACTTTTATCCTTTCTATATACTTCTTCCCACATACTTCTGTGGCAGGCACGGAGGAGAGGAGCAGCTGCACAAGGACTACAGGTGGGTGCTGGGAAGCACTGCTAAGGATGTAATGGAGAAGATGCTTTGGCAGGAGTTATCCTAGTACCAGTGAGTATCCTCAGAAGCAAACAGTTTAGCAAGTTGCATCTGCAGGCATTTGGTAAAATAGTTTCATTGACAGACTTCTCAAAAATAATCAGATCTTTTTTCATGACAAAAGGCCCCTTGACAGCAAGACTAAAAATGCTGCACAAAGGGTAGGTAAAAGACTAATGCAAATTGTAAAGTATTTCTTCCTGTAAAGTCTCCACGGTTAGTCTGTCATGCATAGTCATGCCATAATATGCATAATATGCATAAGTCATAATGCATAGACTTAGGGCTGGCTGTCACAGCAGCCCTGTGCAGCCCACTTTCTACACTTGGGGTAAAATGCTAACATATATTTCGAAAGAATTATATTGAGTCTGTCTGCTTGGATGTGATAGACTTCCTGAAACTGTACGAATGTTCAGGAATGGTCTTTTCAAGTTCAGCATATACTTAGGAGAGAGGTTTTGGACATTATTGAACAAAATGAACCATATTCATATGGTGTTTATAAAATACACTTGGTTGTTATTTCCCATTGCAGCAGATGGTACCCAAAATAAGAAATGACCTGGAACCTCATTACCAACTGCATCAAGTCTGCGCAACACTGCTCAGGGAAGCAGGAAAATATTCAACTAATTTTCTTCTTAAGAAGGCTTTTATTACTTTTGGGCTCTTAAAAAGAAATYTAGTGGAAGAGTTTCATCAGAAATATTCACCATGACACTGATATTCTTATACTGATATATCAGTAACCAGTGCATAGAAGGATAGAAAGTTAGAAGGAATATCCAGCCTTGTGGTGCAGGGTGCTAAACATCGGTCACTGCTTTGTGTTAAGAAGATACATCCCCSCCATGAGGCAGCAATTCCCAAGGTGTGGTGCAGTGCCAAGCTGGGTACTTGTTTCCAACCTCCCCTGAAGCAGCTGATGTGGCTGCTGTCCAAGACTGCAATGCTAAATACTAGAATTCATTTTCCAGGGAGGCAGCTGAAGTCTCTGTAGCTGATGAGCTTTGAGGTTGAATCTCCCCATGTTTGGGGTCTTTGCTTGGTTTGACACCCCATTCTCAGTATAGCTCTTACAACTCAGCCATATTGCAGGGCCCCTTCACTCCTGCAAACTGCTGCTGTGTTGCCTTCCCATTTCACGAGAGTTTGCAAAAGGTCTGTCCTGGTCTCCCCACTGAAGGARTGACCTCCAGCTCCCCTGGATTTCACAGCAGGTACAACTGCTCCCTGAGAGGATCAGCTCAGCCCCACCAGCCAGACAGCTCTGATATCTCTAAGTTTGGCTTCCCTGCCTCCTCTCCTTCCCACTTCTCAAATGCATTGAGTGATTCCAGATTTTGACATGAACTTGAACTTAGAAAAACGTGTGCCAGTGTGCATTTCATGTTTAATCTACCACCGGRAAAACTACTCTTTTTAATTTAAAATAACCATTTGCTTGAAGACTGACGTCTTTAGTTTTTACTGGAGGAAGAGACATCCCAGAGGATAATAATGCTTCAGTGTAGGAAAGCTGGTTTTAGCCTGTCTTCTAGAAATTCCACTGGGCCCCAGAGGCTGCTTTTTTGTCACGTACAAGAAACAAACAGTTTTTGTTCAAGTTCCTTGTGCAAAGGAGCAGATACATTTCCTTTTCCAGCTGATATGCTGTAGATCAGCTTTAACCATATTTGCAGGTATTGCTGCGGTTGGCCTYGTATGTAACCACAGATTACAATTGGGGTGCCAAACAATCGAGATAGCTCATCACATGACTGTAATGATCTCACAGCGTTGCACAAGCAGGGCCCATGGCTCTCTGTGCCATCTTTGCACTAGAACTGGCTGCACTCGAGTGTAAAACTACAACTTCTTCCTATCTGTTCTTGCACTGATAGAAGGAGAAGGTTGGGTGGGCAGGCAAGGTGTGCTGATACTCACCCACAGCTCTAATYTGTGCACATCCATGGGCCTGGGCACAAGTCAGGCTCTGCTTCAGAGAGGCTTTTGATATCAGAAGAAGAAATCTTGCAATGATGATGAATCTGCACACACTCTCTGGGCTGGCGACACCAGCCACATGTGCTGCTCTGCAAGACTTGCAGGCATCAGACCAGAAAACACCCTTGGTGATTTTATTTCTGAAAATATTTCTCTTGTCATCTAAGTGGTTCCTCAGACTGTTCAGTTACTAGATGGTAAATGAAAGCATCAAAATTCTTACTTTCCGACTGGTTACCAGGTATTTTCTTCATCATTTGTAACTACATTACTAACAACTCTGTAAAGTATAATGCAAAATATTTAGACCTTTTATCAAGACCCTAATTTTTCTCTAACTCTGAACAAAGAGTGAAGTGTAAGGAATTAAGTATGTTTTCAATCTGAATTATTGTCTGCCACGAAAAACATTACAAAACATGGCTCTTTTTCAGCCCTCCCTTCCCTCTCCTCCTTCCATTCAGGGGGAAGGAGGAATGCTTTTTGCTTTGAACAATGACAAGATCAGGCCCAAACCACTGTCACATGGTCATTGACACAGGCATTGCTCAGGGCAGAGCTGAGATGCTGCTCTGATCCCAAGGAGGCAGATCCATCTGTTAGTTGTGACTGGAAAAGTGCTGGGGTGGTGATTAGCACACATGACCATCACACGGCCTCAGGATCCGACGTAATTGTAGCAATATTTTACAAAGATGATTCAAAGGACATTTGTTCCTGAAGCTGTTCAAAGAAGAGGCCAGAGGAGCTTGGGTCAGTGCTGTCTGCCCCAGCAGCACATTTGTCTGTGGGACAGTGCTGGCTGCAGCTACAGCCTTACACCAACACTCACACATCCAAGGAGGGAGCTGAGCCTCCCTCCTGATAGAGAAAGGCCTTGAGCAGTTTGCCTAAAACCAGGATCCYCTCCACTGCTGTACTCCTTCACAGAAAAATCAAAAATATCGAATGCTGCAAGAGTTGAGGGTGGCAAGGCAACTTTCTTAAGGAGCAATGAAAAAATTTAAAAATTAAAAAGCAAACACAGATGAAAGATCCTAAAATACATTTTTTTTTTCATTCCAGCTCTTTGGGGCAGACGCTGTAAAGAAGCGGGTAACATGGTTCCTCTGGGATTAACCATATAACAGAGTAACAGAGGCTACCTGGAAACCAAATCCTCTGGGTTAAATCTTCTCAGTGCTAGAGAAATTCCTGGCCCCTGTCAAGTGCTGGTGGCTTCTTTGCAAGGAGCCTATGAGATACAGTGCAGATGTTCTTCTTGACCCTAGAAGCACCATATGTGGCTCCCCAGAGAAGCTGGCTGGTGAAYGCTGGTGGGGATGTTCATCCCTGTGGTGGAATCCCAGTACTCTTGTGGCCCTGGTTCTACCCTTGCATCCCACAAGGAACCACACGGCACAGCACAGGGCAACACTCTGTGCAGTCAATGGAGAAAACTTGAAAGAATGGTGTTTCTTATAAAAAAAAAGAATATTTTGTTTTCTTTGTTCACTCAAGTGACCAAAATCAGCTTGGTTCTTTTTCCTGTAACCTTACATGTGAAAATCAAAAGGGTCTGAGAATTGCCAGGAAATCTCTCAGGAGCTGACAGTCGATGGCTGRACAGGRTGCAGCAAGGCACTGATCAGCCATRTCYTCTGACACTTGCTGGAGCTACCTCCCTGTAACTCCACATCTCAACAGCAGCTCCCTACTACCAATCTCAAATATTCCCTGGTAATGCCCCACTCCTCTGAAGTCTCCAGCAGCTTAACTAGGAATTTCTGCAAAGTAATTATAGTCCTTTTGTTCAATTAATTTCCTGGGAGGGTTTACCAGTGCCACTCGTATTTTTGTATTTTCTCCATGCTCCAAAATGCTAGAAGCTCTAAAAGAAAAAATAAAACTTAAAAAATTAGATAAATAATTGTAGTGAAGCTATTTGATTTTATCCTACTTATTTYATCAACGTTAGTTCAAAGGATGCTGAAAAACATCCTCTACAAACATTTMTTTTCATTATTAAAAGAGAAGGTATCAGTTTTCTCAGATTGAACAGCTAAGATTAAATTACACCTAACCAGTAATTTCTCCCTCCTCCCTCAAAACAAACCCATTGCAAACACCAGGATTGAAGAGGACACCTTTACAGGCCTGACTTACAAAGGGAAAAAGCCAATATTTCTTCGTCTGCTGCAGCCAGGCTTGACCATGTGCTGGTATCCAGGCCCCAAGGCTTGTCGAACTTCTGCCCCTCTCAGCAAAGCAGCAACCCCAGGCTGTCCTCAGACAGCAGGGGCTGTGCAGCTATTTACTGCTTTTGGTGCAGCATTTGCCACTTTCGGTCTGTTGTTTCTAGTCCAAGGAGAATTCCTTCCCTGGGTACTTTGGTTCAGRGACATCCTATCCACCAGAGTGGCTTAAAACCCAAAGCATGTTACACAAGAATGCTGAAAATTTCAAATAGTGCTAATTTCCGGAAGTAACTAGCTAATGCTTAGTCCCAGCAAAAGAAGGAAAATGCAAACAGCTTTTGAATGAAAAATGGCTCAAGGGGAAAATACAGAAATGCTTTAATCTCATAAATAAGTTTGAATCGGCTTTGCTATTTTAAATCAAAAGAGAAAATGCCAAAACCAGCATCTGTGAGGTTGCAATTGCCCTTTTTTTAATGCACTGCTGTGAGGAACTGATTTAATTTTAAAATATTAATGCCTCGACATTGTTTAGTTTTATTTCATGAACTGTGGGTTATGAATCTGGTGTTTGATTGTGGAATGGAAAAGTACCAGAAGGACAGACACCTTGGCAGTGACAGCACGTGCAGCACATGCACAGAAAGGCTCTGTTGCTGGGCAGCCCCCCGGGAGGGGAGCAGAAGAGCTCTCTCTGCAGTGGGCACCCTTAGGGCAGTAGGGAAGGGCTCTATCTCTGCGGGAGTTTTCCATTCTGGGGAGGGAAAGCCTCCAGCACTGGGCTACTGCCAGGGGAAGACTTCCCACACCACCAGTGGTCAAACCATGGGAGAAGCTGTGGACTATAAAGGCAGTTATGAGCTGTGTCCTGTGGGGTTTGGTTAGAGGTACCACTTGTGGAGTGTCTGAGCAGCCTGCTGGATCTGCTCTGTTTACTCAAGGTGAGCAGTGCCCTGCCACCTGCCTGCTCCACTGTGGGCTTACAGAATATTGCTAGTGGTAGCAACAGAATGACAGACCCTGAAAGTCAGCCTATCTCCTGTCCTTGCTGCAGAAGAAGCCTTGGAATTAGTAAACATAACTGATCACAAGTGAAGTAGGTAAGCCACAAGTAAAGTTTGTAACTACTAGTTCTCTAAAAGAACACTGCTACCATAAAAGGTATTGTTTACCTAGTACCATGAAAGGACACGTTCTGAGACAAGGCAATTGATTGGAGTGTGCTGTGGTGTAGAATTACTTCCAGGTTAATTTACAGTATATAAGGAATTTACTACTGTGCAATAAATGTCCTCACATCTCACAAGCTCACGTGGAGTCCATGCCTCAATCATGGCACTCCACTGCCTGGAGCCCGGTGCCTGGCCTTGCTCCTGGCCCTAGCACCCCRTCAGCAGCTCTCCCCCAACCCTGTGCAGGCAAGTCAAATATTGCATATCATTTCAGTCACCAAAAACAAGTGAGTGCTGTGCCGACTCSCTTTCTGATGGCCACATCACCTCCACCCAAACCCACAGGAGCAAGGCCCCCTGCTCAGAAATGGTACTTGAATTAGTGAGAAACACGTGTAATTCACAGAAGTGCAGCCAGCCCCTAGMACTCCTACATCTCAAAATCTGCAAATTTTGGGACAGCCAAAGTTTATTTTGCACTTTCTGCAGCTACAGAAAGTCCTGGGGACAACTGCTACATACTGATTTGTGCTAGTCTAGAAGGGAAACTACACACTGTGCCTGCCCGTGTGGTGACCCGATGGCTGGATAACGCTAAATGTACCATGCAAAGCCCTTATCTGATGTTGCTGACACCGCTTAGTGGGGAGCACACGCTCAAAGCCCAGCGGCCCTTTGGGGTATACTGGTTTCTGCTGYCTGTCACAACCTAGCTAAAATGATTTCTAGGGCACGGACAGAAAAACCGAGTGACTGCAGCTGTTGCTGCTAGTAAATAATCTCTGCTGCCTGGCTGGCAACTGATAGATAATTATCCTCACCAAGAAGAGTTAACGATAATCAGTTTAAGACATATGGACAATCTTTCAGGAAACGTAGCCTCAGAGCAATTTCTGGACAGAAAATTACTAGTTACAGCATAATCGTCTAAGAAATTAGTGCACAGAAAACATGGCAATTGAAGGTCTTCTTTAACCATTACTCATAGTTAGAGAAGTTTATTGAAACCATGACTGAACTGCAGAGTAGATTATCACATTTTTGTTACAACTTCAGCTCTAAACCAGAAGCTTAAAAATTTATGCAACTGTTCCTTCTCCACTGAGACTCRGACCTCTCTACAGGAAAACTAGGAAGTTTCTTAATCCATATTCAGGAAGAGGGAAATGTTTCATTTTCTTGGGTTTCAGCCTACAACACACTAGAACTAAAGACGCTGTTGTCCAACTTCTCCAGTGATCACTGTGAACATTTTGGTCCAGGGTATGAATGATCATTCCCCAGTGACTTGGCCCAGGAATATTGTTTCTATTTGCTTTCACAAAGACTTGTGTGGAGATGTGAAGAACCAGAAGCAAAAGAATCTGATGGTGGCAATGCAGACGATACTGATGACTAACTCCATGGGTAACCCAGTGTTTCCATAATATTTTCTCTCCCACAGAGCCTACGAGTATTTACTTTTCTAGCTAGTAAAGGGAACAGAGGACAAGACTCTCTAATGTTCASTATAAAGGGGGGAATTTTCTTTTCTACTTCTGGCCAAGTGCATGTCACAGCTGAGGTTGTCAAACGTGCCCTTGGCTGATTGCAAAACCACAGAAGGGTTGAGGTTGGAAGGCAGGTCACCTGGTCCAACTCCCCTGCTCAAGGAGGGACATCTAAAGCCCATTGCCCAGGACCTTGTCCAAATGGTTTTAGATTATCTCCAAGCATAGAGACCCCATAACTTCTGGGACAGTATGTGCTAGTGCTTACAGTTTCCCGATATTAAGTGAAACTTTCACATTTCCTTTTGTGTGCAGTGCCTCTGGTCTTGTCACTGAGCACCACTGTGAAGAGCCTGAACCAGTCTCCTGCCCCTCCATTCAGACACTTGGCCCATGACAGTCCATGGCCCCAAGGTCCATGCTGATATCACACTGCTGGCTGCTCTTCGTATCTGAGTACAATAATGCTTTGAAGGGAAGATCAAGTACATAATAAATGTCAGTATGTGCTTTTCCATGTAAGTTATTGCTTAGAACTGGCACAATAAAATAATTCAGAGGGAAATGGGCTGTTGGACCATGAGCAGGAATGGAGGCGGTAATCACTGCAAGCCTTGTAAATTGGAGCAAGATTTTTTTTCCAGAAAGCAGAGATGCAATATCCTAGGTTGTTTCAGAATAGGAAGATAACATTTCAGAAAAATAAAATTAATGATGTGCTAGCCAAATAAATACAGGAAATAGGCCCTCTGGCTATGCTAAATGAGAATTCACAAATTATTTGTACAATTCAGCTACAGGAATCCCTCAGTATGAACTCTGCTTGAATGTGAGGGTGGACAAAACACACAAAAAATGGTTCCAAATCAGAYACCATCTTGGTATCTTCTGTAGCATTATTAAAAACAACAACAGTGCCAGTTGTGACAAAGTTTGTACCTCATGGTTSCTGAGGTATAATTACAACCCAACAAAATTAGGTTATAATTTCCTTAATTAGTTTTAACAAGCAGAGTGAAGACCTTTGTGGAAGGGAGCTCTTCAAGGCTGTCTGCTTACAGAAGAGAAGTGTTTTAAGGGCCAAAACAGTTGAGGTCTGTGTCTCAGGAGTTAGTAAGGGTTTTAGCAGGGTCATTCTAGAGACTTACACTTACAGGTTCTATACCTACTATTAAACCACATACCAACCAGACAAACTCTCATGCAGCAGAAGAACAAGTGTGTGAGCAGGGGTCACAGATTTCAACCTGGAGTAACTAAATTAGTCTCCCAGACCTGCTCAGCAAGAGAAGCTTTCCCTTTATGACCCCTCTCACTGTAGCAGCCCTAGGGATCTCCTGCTGCCTCCGCTGCAGTGCTGCACTCRGCCAGTCCAGCAAGAGCTCTTGTGCAGCCTGCAGGAAGGGACAAGAGCACATCCATTTCCTTAAGGAAAGGGGACTATTCAGCATCACTGCAGCCTTTGGGTACCTCTCACCATACCCTTGACAGCACCGAGGTACCTTCATTTTAAATACTATTCATGGCATATAGACTGCACCAACAGTCTGCAAGATTKATCTTCTAACTGCAGTTTTCTTCATAACAAAGCTGCATCCAAATTTTCATGTCTTTGTCCCACATATTCACAAGGTAAAGAACTGACATAGCAAATAAAACGTAAAATTTTCTGGCATGTATTTGCAAAAGTGTTTCAGAATGCTAAACTTGAYCTGTGTGTGGCCAGACACTGAGATTTTGCTTCAACCCAAGAATTTAATAAGACTTACATGAAAATATTCCATCTTAACATAATACACATCTGTAACATTTGAATACATATTTACATATTTATTTGAACTTTTCTTAACTGCAATTCTACAACTGAGCAACATACCAATAAGTGTTTCATAAACTTTCAAACACTTACATATTTATACATATAGTTTTTGCATATATATATATAAAAAAATACTTTTGAGACTCAAGGACTGAGAATAGTCAAAAGGACATTATTGCTACATTTCCATATTTACAAAAACAATGCATAAACCCATTCAAAACACCAAGCCGTTGCAAAATAAGTTTCAACCCACCCCAAATTATAAAAATATAAATTTCAAGAACGAAAAAACCCAAACCTCTTTCAGCTAAGTGTCTGTAAAGTACCGAGACATCTATAACAACTAGTTTGTCTACAGTTGCTCYGAAAGCCAACACGTTACAAAAGAGCTTTTATAGCATTAAACTGAAAATGCTCAACAAGAAGTATGCCTAAGAGTGCATCCAAACAAATGGCTAACTTTGGAAAGGTGCAACAGCCTAAGTTCAGTGCAAATGGCTAATTTTTGATTTTAACTCTGAAAGACGGATTCCTGTAACAATAAACCAAATGCACAGTCATAGAAGGAGCGCAGTATTCAATGTAACCCAAAAATAAACTACCAGTGTGTGTATTTACAATGACCTTGTATTTGGGCAGTTAGTTACACATTTGAATTGCATGTAAACTCAATCAAAATCCTGGTAAAGTAAAAGTTACAGAGTGCTTAAGTGCATTGTAAATAAATAGGTACTCAAGTAGTACTCTKCCTCTGAGAAATGCTTCTCTCAATGCCTTATTTCTAGGGGTCAGAAACAAAGAAAGAAAAGAACCAGCAGTGCTCCTGGCAGGAAGAAAGGGGGTTAGAAAACACTTCTAAGCACAACCCTGGRCTCAACAAATGCTGACCCCAAAGCTTCGTGTCTGTCAAACAAGACTGAAAGGATTCTCTTTTATGCCATTTATAAATTTGGCACTTCCCAGTTAGCCTCTTCCTCATTATCATCTCTGGACCACCACAGAAACAATTCAGGGTGAGGGAAAATAGCCCTTTCCAGTTAGTACTATCCAAGACTGCCTGCGGGAAAGATTCACCTGGGTACGACAAGATAAAGAAAGGGCCCCCAGGAGTGCATTTTTTGCCTCTGCTCTCGCTTAGATAAGATAACTTGTTCAACGGCCTCTTCTCCAAACACAAGTTTACTGGAAGCAGCCTTCCTTCTTTTTTTTTGACCCACTTGGCAGGGCCCACCTATCTTTGGTGAACACTTTTAGATGTAACTATCAGCAAAGCAAACAACGAAATCTTTGGGCACCCAAGGCAGGGGGGCATGGGAGCAGTTTGGGCTCCATGGTGCAGTGGGATCCGGCAATGGGCAGCTTCATCCTGGCAGGGAATGCACCGGTGGGAARTAGTGCATATATCCATAGAAACCATGCAACTGGTCTGCAAGGGTAACAGCATAGGTGGGAAATAAAAATGAAAATCCATGCTCTTCCTCGCTTCTCTCTGGTGCAAACCCCAGAGCTCCCAGGAGGGTTTCCAGCTGCGCAGACCAACTTGGGAAGGGTCCCTTCACCTCTTTTTTCCTGGTACATACAGCACCTTCAGTGGCCTCCAACATATGATACCTGCCTGGGAAAGCTTCTCAGGCTTGGCTGGATGTGGACAGGGGTTTACAAAACCATTAACTTAACATTTGTTTATTTCTTAAACTCAGAAAAACAAGATTAACTAGAAAATGACTRTATGCATTCCAGGCACAGATCCAGAAAAGAATCACTGCAGATTTGGTTTCATCTGCAGTCATCTAATTCTACACCCTGGCTTAGGATTTCTTTTGTTGGTTGTTTTTTTTTCCTTCGCATCTGGCTCTCTACTGCAAATACACACAATATAGCAAAATATATACAGCTTCWATTAACACTGCAATGATGCCTGTAACCGTGCTCAGCAGATTAAGTTTATGTGTAACAGTGCATGGAAAGGACAGTATTACAACAACGTTTCAGCTACACAGTGGTAGTAGTGAGTAGAAGTAAGAGAAATTATTGAAATCGTCTCTCTCTCAGCCCCTGCACAATACAAACAGCTAAATATCTAATCTTCTCTTCTTCACATGCCACTCAAACATCTTCGCGTACCAGGAGAGGCTGAGTAGATGAAGCACTGCTGCCCACCGAGTTAATCCTCACCGAGTGATCTGGAGCATTTCCTTGACTGGAAGGTGGAGTTGAGAAGTTGGCATAAACCTGCAGAAACCAAAGATTGGTGTCAATACTCTGCAGACTGCTCCCTTCACAGATTCTTTCTTAGCCTTTTCCCACTGTGTACTAAACACTGCTGTGGAAGGGTTCCAGCTCAGGAGCTTCCATGAAAATCAAAACAGTTTCAAAAGGTCTTGGGCTTAACTGCTATTTTAAAGAATCAAGAAGTTCAATCTCAGTTACTAAAAACACAGTATTKTAACTGAGCTCAAAAAAGAGCAGCTCAGGTTATTACTAAGCTCCCCCAGAAACCTCACTAATAATTCCTTCAGATTACTGCTTTTGTTTTAGTAATGCCTGCACCTGCCAAAAATTGCTACAGGATGCAATCGAACACCAGCRGCTTTCAGTTTCCTCTTTTCTCAAATTGTCAGGAAGCCACATACTCTCTGCCCAAACAAGGCACCCAGAAGGTAAAAGGAAGTTTTATTTTTAAACCAGGTTTAAAAACTTTTAAACTTTTGTAAACCCTAGTAACACGCATAGTTATGGAGAGAGAAAATCCAAGTTTGTGTGTGCTGTGCCTCCAGTTTTTCTTTGGACTGTTTTATCCAGCTGTCTGCTCAGAATAAGCTTTCACTAGGCAATGGTTGAAAGTGCAGCAAATACAGTTTGTCACAACATACTTCCAAGGTTATTTAAATGGTRTTAGCAGAAGCAAATGAGAAGATGCAGAAGAGCAGTGAAGGCCACACCCCTTCATCCAACAGCTTTCCTAATAAAAGCTACTTACACTTTATTTCTGAAGTTTCCCAGATTAACAGAACTGTTCATAGTTTAGGATAAGATGAATTTATGCAGTACCATTGTATTTGGTAATATCAAAATTGTTGTGACAGGTCTATTCTGAGTGAGAAGCATCAATAATGCAAAGAATCTTCTCCAGTCAGTAAATTTTGGGTATGGGCTTAGATAGCTACTGCCTAATGGAATAGCTAAGCAGAAGTGAGTAGCCCAGACATCATTCCTATAACCCAGACTGATGCTGCAACTAATACTGGAAATGAAGTGCCTGGGCTCATTGCTTCTCACAGCTCTAGTATAACATCTTGCTTGAAACTGCTTGATCCATAACTTACCCGGGGGGCATTATCTGAAAGCTGCTGCTCTATCATCTGTACGATTTGTTTAAATGTGGGTCTCTGTAAAGGATCAGCATCCCAGCAACTCTTCATTATGTCATACCTGTAAAGATACCAAAATTAAGTACTGCTCATCAAGAAATCTTATCTCTCCTGCATTATTATTTGAAACAAAAGTGTCCCATCTTCTTTAAATTACTTTATAAAGAGAACAGTGTTGCTAACACCCGTGTTTGTGACAACAGAGAATTCAATACTAATGGGAGGCTCTGGGCACAGTTTTCTTTCACATCCTATTAAATGTCAATCCATTTACAAACTAGTGAATTAGGAATGTCTCATAAAGAAGACCAGTAGCTAGTCTTCTAGCTGTCATGAAGTACAGCACAAATGCAGATGCTGTGATACAGCAGTCTGGTGATACATCTCACTGACTTCTTTATCTGAAGTAAAAATGTTTAATTATGTTCTGTGATCTGTCAATAATTTATTGACAGAGAGCAGGTGCCATGACAAAGTGATCAGATGGCACAAGGCATCAGTGTGCTTGTTTCATTGCTTGTAACAACACAGGCGTGTATTCTGCTATTTAGAGTACAGGAATTATTTAAAACATGAGAAGAAATTTAAAAAATGACAATGGGGCAGTGAAATGAGCCTTAGTGCAAGAACAGAAGCTTTCCTTCTTTACTGATGTTTGGATGATTAGAGGTGCTGGCTGCTCAACTTACATTTCAGGCGGTGCACACTCAGGGCTGAACATCCTGTATCCTTCTTTGATCATTTTATAGAACTTGGAGTCCACAGGTATCCCTGGATAGGGGCTGCTTCCTATTGAGAGAGAAGGTGAGCAACATGATTTTTGCATCTACAGTAAACCCAAAATGAAAGAGATATGAAGTACTGATCTTGAAAGAGCATACCTAAAGAAAAGAGCTCCCAAAGCAATATCCCGTAAGACCAGACGTCACTCTCAAAGGTGTAGACGCAATTGAAAATACTTTCTGGTGCCATCCACTTCACAGGAAGACGAGCCTTTCCAGGGAAAAGGGAATTAATTAAGACAATGGACATAAGACATACGAAACTGACACATTTAAATTAACTTTTTCTTTTTTAATGTGCATTAAATACTTTCAAAATCAAGAAGTATTAAAAAAAAAAAAGAAACTTTTAGCATTTTAGGGTCTCCAAGTGCTGTATCACTAGGGATCCATCTTTCTGTGGGTCTATCAAGCTAACACAGTTTGTTGCACTCTGATTTTCTAAATATTGTTTGATTCCTTCTGTCTAGTTAATCAAAGATATCAGGAAGTCAGAGGAAAATATGTAAGTGACCATGGCATGGTTCCTCAAGCAAGCAAACAAGCCTACTTGGGTGGACTGGCTGGCACAGGCACGCAGATGAGATTCACATAATTGAGATGCTTCAAGGCTTTAATCAACAGACAATGTAACTGCATTAGCTCCTTAGTCTACCAGTAGAAAAACTGTATTCAAATAAAAGTAATATATATTAATATATATATTTTGGGCAGAAATGTTGATCTGCTGGAGGGCAGGAAGGCTCTGCAGAGGTACCTGGACACACTGGATTGATGAACCAAGGCAATAGTATGAAGCTCAATAACRCCAAGCGCTGGGTCCTGCCCTTGTGTCACAACGACCCAACGCAGTGCCACAGGCTGGGGCAGAGTGGCTGGAAAGCTGCCCAGCAGAAAAGGACCTGGGGAGCTGGTGACAACAGATGAACATGAGCCTGGGTGTGTCCCGGTGGCCAAGAAGGCCAATGGCTTCCTGGCCTGGATCAGCAGCAGTGTGGCCAGCAGGACCAGGAATCATCTCCCTGTGCTCAGCACCTCAAATCCTGTGTGCAGTTCTGGGCACCTCATTACAATAGTGACATTCAGGTGATGGAGTGTTTCCAAAGAAGGGCAATGAAGGTTGTGAAGAGTCTGGAACAGAATGCCCTACAGGGAGCAGCTCAAGGAGCTGGGGTTGTTTATCCCAAAGAAAAGGAGGCTGGGGGTGGACCTTAGCGCTCTCTGCAGCTGCCCAAAAGGAGGCTGTGGGAAGGTGGGCATCAGTCTCTYCTCCCACATAAGAAGTGACAGAGCCACAGAAAATGGCCATGAGTTATGCCAGGGGACATTCGGATTGGATATGAGGAAAAATTCTTAACCGAAAGTGTTGTCAAGCTTTGGAACAGGCTTGGGGGAAATGGTGGAGTCACTATCCCTGGACATATTTAAAAGACATGCAGATGGGTTTAAAGGCATCTTTTAGTGGACTTGGTAGTGCTGGGTTATGGGCTGGGGTCAATGATCTTAAAGGTCTTTTACAACCAAAACCATTCTACAAATCTGTGATTTTTCTTTAGTTTGTGTGGGAATAGACACAACCCTCATGAATGCTAACTGGAGCAGAAGAAAGGACACAGAAAGTCTTTGCATTTGATTCCACCATTCTCTCCCTACTTTGCCCTTTCTTCATYTGACTGCAGGAGTTGCTCAGGCTTCTGTTTTAAGTATTTCTCCTGCTTTGGAAGAAACCAGATCTCTTTCTTTCCATGATCAGAGCGCTTGAACACATCTCATATGAAGAAAGTTTGGGAGAGCCGGGTTTGTTCAGTCTGGAGAAGAGAAGGTTCCAYGGAGATCTCACTGCAGCTTTTCAATATATGAAGGGGACTTACAAGAAAGATGGAGAGAGACTTAACTGGGGCTTGTGATGACAGAACAAGRAGCAGTGGTTTTAAACTGAAAGGGGACAGACTTAGATTAGAAGTAAGGAAAAAGAAATTACAATGAGGATGTGAGACACTGGAACAGGTAGCCCAGAGAAGTGGTGGATACTTCATCTGGGCAAGATCTCCAACACTGGAGATGTTCAGGGTCGGGTTGGACGGCACACAAAGCAAGCTGACCTAGTGAAAGATGTCCTTGCCCATGGCAGGGGCATTGGACTAGATGTTCTTAGAAGGTCCCTTCCAACCCAAACCATTCCAACCTAGGCAAATAAAATTCAATTGCACACTTCACCCCTMAACTGCTGGTCTGAACTTCCTAGTTTCAGAGCCTTTACTGATCAGGCAGCTCCCGACCTGACCCTGAGCCTGAAGGCAGCTTGGTTCCACTAAATGCTACTCAATATTTTGTCACAGCAGTCATTCATGAATTATTTCAGCTCCTATTGCTCCCCAACCTCCACTTCTACGCAACCAGTGGCTGGTACTAATATTGTTTTGAAGGAAACCAATAAAACTGTCTGTCGCACAGACTAAATTAAGGATGTTGTAAGAACCTGAGATTTCAAGGCCTGCTGGGTGACAGCACAGCAGCAGAGATATGTCAGATACCTGAGGTGCTGTGGACTGACTGAAGTTAATTGAGTGGCAAACCCCTTTGGTGAGATATGCTCAGGTGTGGGATTTTCTCTTTTTTCCTCTCTTTTCTTCTCTGTCATCAGAGTTTGCCAAAGCCAGGACAGGTAAGCTTGTCATGTGTTGTCAAGTCCCTCACTAATGACCAGTCTCTGGTCATTAAGAGCATGGAGCCCTCGGCTCACCTGGGCACAAAGGCTGCCTTGCAAAACAGTGCAAGTGAAAGCATTTGTACTCTGAAGGAGCAGCAGCTGTCTGAACCTGACATAGACGTAAAACACTATGCCAGGCAGCATAAATCAGTTTGAGATGCAAAAAACCTATACTTCACACACACTTCTCCAGCTTAACCACAGACAAGCTCAATTTTCTTTTGTAGTAGGGCTCTTTTTACTGCACTAGCACGGGGACTGCAAGTACTGCCAAGGTAATTGCATCACTTCAAAGTGCCTTTGTACCCCTCCAGAGGTTTAATAGGTACTCATGAGATTGGTACTATTCTGTGTGGGAGGTTTTAAACTTTTCTCATCAAAATAAAGTGTCTTGTTCCAACCCTGTTACAGGGTTTGAACTATAGCTGCAAGCTAAAGCTGTATTTGTCACACATACAAGGTTAGGATCTCTATATGGAACCTGAGAAAACCAAGGTGGTTTTGCCTCCCATTGATGCTCCAATCAGTAAATCACACTTCAGAACTCAGTTTTCCTTGTCTGAGTGATCAGAAAAGGATGGGGTACAAACCCCCAATTATTYAGATTTTTAAAAAATAAACTATTTCAATAATGGACAAATAGTGCAATGCCCAGGGAAAAAGTTTCGAAACAATTATATTTAGGACTGGGCTACCAGATTATTTCCATGACAAAGCCTGCAATTACTCACAGAGCTGTAACTTTTGAGTACATTTTGATATAATAAAAGGACTGGACATTAAATTGGTGCAGCAAAAACATATCTTCCACTACAGCATAAATTCAGGTATGAGGACATGTTTTCCAGTATAACAAGTATATACCAAGGATTTTGTCAGTACACACATCTATGTCAGATATTGCCCCTCCTAGCCAACATGGGTATATACCAGAACTGGAAAATCCAGATTTCCATCTAGTAAGAAAGACTTTGCATATCAGGACAACAGGAACTCCCTTACCTTAAAACAAGAGTATAAAGTATCGTATATACTTACATTTCCTTTGACCACATAATTTGAATCATTCCTTATATCTCTTGCCAGGCCAAAGTCACAGATTTTTGTAATTCGACCATGAGTTAGAAGAATATTTCTTGCAGCCAAATCCCTATGAATGCACTARATAACAGACAAACAAACAAAACTAGTTGATAATATCCCAAACAAGCTATTGCTTGGTTATATGTTTACTTAGCTATATAACATTACTGTATTATGCATTTTAAGGCAAGCTGTAAATCACAATGAAGCCATGTACTAATAAGCTTAGATGATTAAACATTCTGATGTAGTATCTTTACAATAATTACATCAATCCACATAAATAAGGTTGTCTATGCCTTTATTTTAGGAAAAAAAMCCACTTGCAGTCACTGAATTTTGYAGTGTTTCACATTTTCAGCTAAAATTTAATGTACTTTTTTCTGATTTTTTTAATCAAAATCATCACTGGCTTTTTCCTAATGCAGGAAAAATAGAAAGAAAATGTGGTTTCTTTCCAAAATAATCCCAAAATTCTATTAAATAACCATTGTGGTTGATAGAAAAGTGCTGAAAATCTGAAAATAGGGGAAATTATGGAAACTTCAAAGCACACAAATGTAGAAACTGAATCCCATTACAGAAATCCTCCTCTGGAAAAGCTGAATTATTAAGTACCTAGGAGAGCTTAAGCAGACTTAAGTATTTTAAAATATTGGAAATTCTCACATGCCAGTATCTTTCAATAGACAGTCACGTGTTCAGTGACTTTGCACATTATATTCCAGTTTTTACTTGAGAATTGGGTATATGTTGGTAACTGCAGCTCCAGACGGGTGCCTGAACTTTCCTGGCAGTTGTGTTTCTTTGTATAAAACTGTAGAACTCATGTGTGTTTGCCAGTGAATGGAGGTGATTCTCTAACAAAATGATTTTTTTTCCATCTGGAAAGGAGAGYATTAAGCTTTCGCTTTACTGATGGTATTTTGCATCCAGGCCACATATAGACAGTTAAATTTTTCTTTTTTTCCTTGAAATATGAAATTTTTTGAATTTCCTACCAAAAAATTACTTAAGATACCAAAAGTTATGAAAATCAAGCTCAGAAAGTAACTACAGATTTCACAAGGAACTTAATCTCTSTGCCTTTAGCATGCTTACACGAGGAACTGTTTTTAATGACAGCTACTGTGTTGGTGGGCTATAGGTTCACCTCTTTGTTCAACAAATTCTGCGCTTTGCATACGTAAAGCTGACATACAGCACTGAAGCAGTAAGGTGAAGAAATGGCCAAGAGTCAGTATGACTCTGCCTTGTTCCTCCAGAATCAGTGCAGTTTGCATTGAATATGAATAGAGTCTTTGTCCAAAGAAGGAAGCTCTGTCTTGTGATGAAGGCACTGTGTGCTTAAGGCAGTCACCCTCCCAGAACAAGCTCCTATCCCGACTCCTGCACAGCCCTGACATACAACCAAGGTGCAGAAGAGCAGCTGGGCACTCTGTGCTGCTGGTCTACATGGACCCTCCTGCCTCGAGGATGTGAGGCCATCTGAGGCACCTCACCCATCAGCCCACAGTTCTCCGCATTTACTAATTTGACTGCTAGAGCTAATGGAGTGTAAGTACACAACAACTGAAGAGCACCAAGCACAGTAACACATTAGTGCACTGCAGTTTCATTCTGTGATATAGACGTTAAATCAGCACTGCCAAAGCAATACTGCACTTTACTTCCCATCCTCAAGGTGAGGTGATTTTACAKTCTTTACTGCCTTTGCTATTCAATGCCACAGTGTCTGTAAAAATGGAAAGACTATGTGCTTAAGGCAGTCACCCTCCCAGAACAAGCTCCTATCCCGACTCCTGCACAGGAGAAAAGGTCTGCACATACAGAAAAGGTCACCAGGAATAATACACACAGGATCCAGGGACTACTCTCTAGGAAAACAGAAGGAATAGAGAACTTGTGTGCTAAGCACTGGATGTCCACAATAGTGAAGGATGCAGGAGTGAGGTGAATCTGTGTATCATCTSTAATACGATATGTTTGCATGTCAGGCCTGTTTTGAATGTGTTGATAGATGAAAAATAAACTARAGGGAAGTTTATGGTTTTGTTTGGAAGAAGGAACAGTGGGAGAAAAAAACAAGTGCAAAAGCAAGTTTTAATGTGTACTTTCTTTGGAGCAGAGCTTGAGACACATTTCCCAATAGTAACAAGGGACTCCAGGATTGCCTTCCTTCCCTTAAATTGCCTACATWTGGTTTTGCACTTTATTTAAGGTGCACCTGTAGTAGCGACATTAGTTATAATGTTTACATGTTAAATGGCATTATTGCAATAAAATGTAAGAACAACCATAGGAAGATACCAATTATGCTGCACTTAAGACTTCTATTCTTTATAAGTGCCCTTCTGTTATGCAATACCTCTCCTATGAAACCCAGGGGAATGTCTGTTATGCTCAGTGCAGCCAAYGAAGATACTTTGTGGGTCTCTCAGCTGGTTTTATCTTTCCAGAAATTTAAAAATCAAGACATCTCCTGTGAATTAAGCCATGCTTACAAAAAAAGCACACAATGTAGTATCTCCCCTGTTTAAGGCAGTACTCTACATGACAGAAGTTGCAAGTGCAGCGTTGTTTAAAATTCATGCAAATAAATACCTCTTGCATTGCTTCTACTAGCCTGAACAGTGGATATACAATAGCACTGTTTTAYACCGACTTCTCTTTTATGGGATGTAAAACATCACTTTTGGCCAATAAGCACAGTATACAACTCCCAACAGTAGGTAAAGCTCCCTTCASAGGGAGCTTATCAGTTTGCAGTGCTTTGTGACAAGAACACAGAAATATTCAGCATTTAAACACATGGATCAYATTAAAACACTGTCAATCTCTGAAAAATTCTTAACTTACATTTTTGGAGGCAAGGAAGCTCATGCCCTTTGCCACCTGATAAGAAAAGCTTAGAAGATCTTCTACATCTAAAGCAAGTTCATCATCTTCCGGCATAGAAAGGCCAACATCCTGATCAGTGTAGGATCCTACACAATATAAACAACAACAGCTTTTAAATTGAGCAGTTATGTAGAAACAGAGTTGTTTTGACATTAAACAAAACAGTGATTTGAGTAAGTACCAGTCTCACATAAAGTACCAGAATCACATAAACAGATAATCACCAAAAAGCAAAAAATAATCCTGATAMTTAAGTGTGAATAAATACAAGACACTGTAACTTAGCACACTGTAATTTTCGAGCCTTCTCACACCAATTATTGAGTTTTAAGTGTCCCCATTCATGAAAGACAAATATGATAAAACTGAACAAATCCACGAAGCCATGTTTCCTGCACTCCCACCAGCAAGCAGAATTCCTTGTCACTGAACTTACCAGACTTCACAGGTCGTTTTTTGTCAGCCTTTGGTGGGACTGCATATGATACTCCTGGTTTCATGTCCATGTACTCATTGGCAACATCACTGTAGAGGAGGCAGAACAAAAGAAACATAGTTTAGTGAAAAACGTCTCAAAAGTCATCCAAACAAAAAGCCATCGTCAGGACAACCTTCTGAACAATTGCTTTACAAATTATCAGTTGACTGGAAATTGATGAGTGTGTGAAAAAAAATAAGGAAATGTCTGTAGAGAAAGAGGGGTTTGTTGGCACAGTTAATGGTACACCTCAAAGTTTGGAGTTTGGCTCAGGTGAGCAAACAAAACCTTTCACATGAAGACTGTTTATATAGACTTCACTCTCTATAAATTATCATCCAGATGTTTCACAGGATCTGCTAGTGCTTCCTTTTTCTGCTTAGGCCAACTTCTACCAGAATATTTCAGCAGCTCAAATGGCAATTGAAATGCAGAAGACAAATTGTAAAAAATGTTAAATTCAGAAATTCCCAAGTTCCATAGGGGATTCATATGTATTTCAAAAAATCAGCTGAGGCTTGGGACAGCCATCTGCTACGTTCTTTTAAGTTTAAATTTTCTTATTGCTATATATAATTCAAATGTACAGATTTTCATACTATATGGTTTATAAATAGACAGGCACCTTTAGAAATGATGGATGTACTTTGGCATTTTTCACTTCATTGCCATTAAAATTCATATACTTAGTCTGAAACATCTACTTAGTTTAAGAACAATAAATGCAGCCACAGAACTAACATGGAACGGAGCAATGAGATCAACATTAGCTTTAGTTACCACCAGAAACACATCCGACACATTCAGCAGCAGTAAATACTAACATGAGAATTTGGTAAATACTCTGCTGTTAATAATTTACAAACTGTGTCTAAACAGCAAGATATGTTTGCTGAACAGAAGGCACACCTCCAACAGCAAATCCCCACCCCGGTGGTCCCAACCTCTCCGGGGCATCACCAGCTACCCATTTATTGCCATGGCACAGACAGCTTCCYCAGTAYTATGCYTTGCTGGGATAAAGAACTTTTCCAACTCCTTAGGCCTGCCTGGTCCTTTTCATGACTGCCAACACAAAGTAATGGGCCCACTGGGACAATAAAAGGAACTAAAATTTAGAATGGKCAGGTATTGAAACAGCCCCTAGGTTTGGTAAGTTGTCTCTCTTTGCAAATGGAAAGAAATCTGCTCGGAAACGCTCTCGGAAAGAACTCTTGGATGGTACATAAAACAGCAGTTAAAAATATACAGATGAATTAAGCACAAGAGCAATCTCATAGTCATGACACAGGGTGTTTCACCACGAAATGTAGTGATCTGTCTGTGGCAGCCCCGCCTCTGACACTGTAAGACACTGGTTTGTTTTTGAAAAGAGTAATTTCTGAAGGCAGGAACTTGGGAGAACTCAGGATATTAACACCCCCACACTGGGAAAATTGTCATCCAAGCTGCTAAATAAGCATTACCAAAGTGAAACGATAACAATAAACACAAATGTGTACGAAGATTGGAGCCAAGGAGGTGCATGAAATAACTGCAGAAAATTTGATACAGAAGTAAAACAGAGACGGCATACAATCCACTCTGAATATAATGACACTGTAAGAATAAACCACCCCCTGAACAAACAGCCTCTTAATTAAACTGTTTTCTTGTGCAGCACAGAATCTTCAAAGCCTGCTGCATGAAATATTTCTCCACACCTCTTCTCCCTAATAAACTTTGATATCTGCTCCTTCCCAATCTTCTAAAAACACATTTCAGCAGGTCATACTTACGCCGCAGGCTCTGACTGATGCAAAAGGTTCTCATAAATGGCTGCATCTGCATGTTCTTCGTGTTTTGGACAAATAAATGAATCTCGTTTACGTCTCAGAAAATTTAAAAGATCACCATAACAGCAATATTCTGTAATGACCAGAGTGGGACCTGCAGATACATGTAAAGTTTAGAAAGCTGTTGAGTATTGTTTTTAAAGCAGAAAACCTTACATAAAGCTACCATTCAGTGAAGTACACAGGCGGGACTATTAAAAAATTACACTGCCTAGCACTGTCTAGACTTGAAAAGTTATAGAGAAGTAACCCAGCATCTTCCCTTTCACAGATGAGCAACTATGGTCCAGCTAAAGCTGTGTCCCCATTAATTTTCTGCCCCTCAATAGCACTGCATTGTACAAAAATAAAACAAATAAGTCTTTTTCTCTTTCTACATGTGATAATGTTTTTGGCCAGACACATCTGTTTGATTTTGCTCACTTCCTGAAGGAAGTTATTTGTTCCAAACATTAAGAGTAATTCAAGCTTCAAACATTAATCCTTTTGATTCACTTCTGTTTACAGTAGAGCTTCACACTCCTTTAGTAATGTTTTGGAAATGATGTAGAATGTTATATTCTGCAGTATAATAGGAAAAATCATTCAAACAGAACAGCCTGCTAYGACAGAAAACTACATTGCACAAGGTCTTAGAATATTAAAATGAAATCAGAAAAGGGAATCAAGTCATCTTCAGCATGGATGTTTATAGATCAAATGCATGTCTTTTGAGCRCATGACTCCAGCTATGGACCTTGAATAGGTAATTACATTGTGTGTTATTTCATCTCTAAGTTTACTCTGTACCATCATTYCCTAACCTCACCAGTTATTTTCATTTTTCTGCAGGTAAAAACTATAGCTTTCACAATAGCAAAAGCAGAGTTTGTGGCGTGATTTTCTTACAGACCTCACATTATTTTCACTGAGAGAGACRTACACTCAGACCAGTGAGTCTACTTGGCTGCTTAAACAAAATTGTTTAATCGTATTTGTAAGTCATTGTGAGGAATGTTTTGCCTTTGTCTAAAACTATGAATTTTCACAAGCTCCTTTTCTTTGAAAACTGCGTAAGAARCAATACCATCTTTCACATTAAAATGCACATAAATTAAAAATGCAGGTCTCTATCACTCTGTTGACAGTTTGGGGAGTTTGTAGCTATTAGTATGTATGAAAACAAACTTTTGAAGTCAATACCAAATGTGAAACATTAGGGTTGTACAATATTTTATTTGGAAAATTATTTTTCTCAACTTTCTGCTGCTTAAGAGTTTGTACCTTCAGCAGATACCTCTGCAGTTGAAACAGAAGGCTGGAAGATAAGACAGGTCTGTTGACTTCACCTTGCATACCAACAAGGAACCAATTCTCATTAATGAGAAACAGTGTGGTGGAGGAAATAATTTATACCGTACATTTTGTCATSTCTCAAGAAGAAAGCACACAATGGTTCACATGGAAGAGAATAAAAGCAACCTTCCCATTTAGCCGGAGCTACAGTGGTCTTACTACTGTTTTTACAAGGAGTCTAAAATCTAGATTCAGTAAATCACAGGTGATAATCATGATGATCTACAAGCTGTCTAAGCATGAAATGTATTTAAGATTTCTACACTTAGAGCTGCACCTTGGATTCTTCTTCACAAGGTTCATCCTCCTGGCAATAAAAAAGGAACAGAAATAATCAATAATCTGCTGATAAYCCCACCTCCAATAGTGCAAGCTCCAAGCAGATTCACAATATTAATGTGGTTTCCAAGGTAACTCAGCACTTTAAGCTCTGACATCAAGGCTTCTCTTTCCGTTAAATGGGCACTTGCTGCAAGGCAAAGCACAGTGTTCAGTATGCAACACACCAACCAGATGGAAGAGAGAAAAAAATGTATAGTATGCTACAGCAACTTACTTTTCAACATCTTCACTGCTACTGTCATAGCAGCATCAGACTTAAATAAACCATAAGCAGTGGCTTCAACGACTTTTCCAAAAGCTCCAGCACCAAGTGTTTTACCTAACAAACAAACAGAACACTCTGTAACGACTTTGAATACTTCCTCTGTAGGGCTCAACGTTTTATTTTATGGTATCAGGGGGGCTATTGTAGGCATGCCTGCTTGCTTTTTGTCCCAAGGCAAGAATGAGCAATTACCACTATCTGCATTAGTGCACATCATTTTGACAAAACCCTGCTGTGTTTGACCAAAGTCTCATGTGAGACCTGAAGGTTTCGCCTGGCAGATTAAGTTAAATAAATCTAAACTAACCAAAACTCAAACGGTTTCTAGGAAATTCCCATTTGTGATCATAAGGAAGCTGCGTTGGGTCTATGTAAACATAGTTGTTTCCATTTATTTCTTCAACAACTTTCCACTGAACTTCGTACTTGGGTTTCTGGAAAACAAAGAGAACGCCTGTCACTACTGAAGATTCCACAAGTAGCTCACACGCTCTTTTAACTCAGGCAAAGTGGCTTCTTATTTTACCTGCAAATATATGTACACCAAGATCATGACCATGATGCACATCAGTCCTGCAGCGACTCCAAATGCAGTTAGTAAAGGGGTGAAAAGAGTATGGGTACGGATTTGCTCTGGAAACAAACAGAAAATTCTCCTTAAATATGAACAAGAAAAACTAAATTTCAAAAATGCAGTTGAAAACCTTTCCTTGATTTTTCTTTGTGAAATACAATTTGGGGTTTTGACTTTCCCAGATGTGCACCAGGTGTATCAGACTGTCTTTCCTCAATGAGCTGTGGGAGACAGAGCTAGCACAGMAACCATCCGGTTTGATGCCTTTGGAATCTCATCTTCATTAATTCAGGAGGTTTKGCACTAAGATCAGTTCGTGCAAGGGCTTTGCATGATCTCAGTCAAATTAGGTTACAGAAAGGAGCTTTTATTTGAAGTCCCAATTTCTTCTCTTCCGCTTTGCCCCCCATCCAAGTATGATCCCTACAGCACAGTCTTTGSAAGGAGAGGCTGTGCTGAGTAGTGAAGAAATACCATTCCACTACAACCCATCTGCCCCAAATCTGGCACATTTGTTTGCATGTTATATCTGGGTGTAACAGAAAAAAAAAAGAAGCAGAACATTTGGTTTTGCGAAGAAGAGCACAGCTTTACAAACACATTTCAAATAATCTATGTTCTAGTGGGTTTTTCTCCCCCACAAACCTACAAATACCACTACAAAACTCATAAGCCCTTTTGCAGTATGTTGTTGTTACTTCTTTTATAGCAGCGGGACACTTAGGCTCCAGGCAAGATGGGGACTGCCTTCTTCCTGAGACATTGTGAAAACCTAAAATAAAATTCAATTTTTCTTTGAAAAAAGCAGTGATGGCCTAAACAGTCAAAGCAGACAATGACAGGAAAACAGAGAGAGAGAGGGAAAGCTGTAGGTGGCTTTCCCCCATGCTGCACAGACAGAAGAAAATYAGCAACCTACTGCAAAACAGGTGCTGTAAAAAGATGGTACCACAATAGTCACTGAAAAACTAAAACACTTCGACAGGCAGAACATGCAATGTAGTACCTTCTCATGTGCTCAGCCATAGTACTATAAACTTTYTTATGGCACAACCACTTAAAATCCTTTTACAGAAAGAGCTAAACACCACCCATGATTTATGATCTCATTCACCCCGATGTTACCTTTAATAGCAAAGTTGAAGAAAGCAGAGCTCCTTTCCCCATTGCTGGAGGCCTCACAGCAAATGGTGCCGGTGCTCCTGAACATGCTGGCGTTAATGGTGCTTTCAACCAGGATTCGTTCAAAAGATGGTGCTGATGAATTTGTGTAACCAATTTTGACATCCATGGGGGATATTGTYGGTGAATCAAAACACCTGGAGAAGCAATACTGATGGTTATCACCATGGATTGTGACCTGAAGTGCCACACCAAGAAAACGGAACAATACAGGTCTGCCTGAAGATCTTAACCCTGAAAGAGCCTACTCATGGTGTCTYGTGGTCTCATATGCAGTGGGAGAAATGGACACGTACACCAAGCCTGGCCCAACTGGAGACCATAATGTCTTTGCATTTGCTTCTGGTTAGACATACCTAAAGGTCTCTAACTTCCCAACTGTTCTTTTATACCATTCAACATGCATCTCCAACCTCAGTGTCAAGCAGCTGTGGTCTATTACYCACTCCTGAAAATGTTCTCCAAGCATCACCTTATTACAGCAAAAAAAACCCCCCATGATATACATAAAACACCATCAACCTTATACGTAGTCAGAAAACAGCCAGTTCTTTCCTCTCAGGATATTGCTTCTCCTTCATCTGTCACATATTTACTATATGAGCACACATTTAAGGTTTTAAAAAACTGATTATTTGAAGCCATTTATAACAATGGTTAATAACAATTAAAAATAACAATTTTAGACACAAAACAGGGGGGAGGGAAACCCATGACTTGCTAGTATGAGATCTATAACCATGGGAGAAGTCAAGCAAAATCTTAAAATTTGCTTCACAAATGCTCACTTCACAGCAAAACTCTACAATCTTCTTAAAAACACCTGTTTTTAAAAACATCYGGCTTTATTCATAACAACTCTGGATTTGTTTACTTGTCATACGTTTCATGTGAACAGAAATCTAATTACATTATGTCTGGGAAAATTACTTCATTACACAATAAAACAAATTATATCAGCCACATTCGCAAGTGATTCTCTGATTGCTATTCTGTGAAATTGCATACAGAACATGTGTCATTTGGGGCCAAGCTGATACAAACTGTAGCTAGCTTGCAGCACGAAGTTTGACTTTTTATGCAGCAGAAAGTCTTGGCTATTCCCCTTTCAAGGACAGAATACAAAGGAGAAAAACGCCTGCCTTCTCACAAGTTATTGCAAATAATGCAATGCCAAAAATGATGAAAACCACAATGCAACATTTGAATGTAACAATTACCAAGTAATTTCATGTCCTTAAATTTTAATTAGCAATTGGGTGGTTGCACCTGAAAGAACCTTTGGAAACTATTGTTTAACTCACCTCTGCTCAGTTCCTGGGCAAAAGTACCAGTATATAGTAGGGGCTGGGAATCCAGCTGCTACGCACTGGAGAATACCATTGCTAAGTATATCCAAAGTGAGAATCTCAGGTTTTGCTGCAACAAACAAAAGCAACAGTTATCCATTAGGGGAACACGGAATTTGCACTGCCATTTGTGCTTCACCCTAGCAACCTGTGTGSCTCATCATCCATGGAATCATTCAGGTGAGCAAGACTTGCTTGTGCTCAAGGATGTCTGGGTCTGAACTAGTGTCCCGTGAAAATCGAACACCTGTGAAAATACTAGTTCTTACAATGAATGCTTGGGCTGGATGTCAGATGAATACCTTGCGCTCTCAGTATTTGAGTTGATGAAAGTTCCAGCAAAGTTAAGCTTAAACAACCCAAAGAAGTGTGTGCTTGGAACAACAGTGAAGTTCCCATTCCTGCACAGCATGACTTTACCAGCCCRTGAAAAGGACAGTTTCTTCACAGTTGAAAGTGTACTAAATCTGTCAAACCACATCCCTCTTACATCTGCCCTGTGTATTCAATACCACCGCAGCCAGGAAAGGAACTACAATGCAAGGCAACCAGTGCAGACCTTCCCACAGAGGATATRCATCCCTCTAAGATACTGCTACTGAAATGCCCAACTGCCTGATTCTCTGAAATACTGTATGTAGAGGAAGCCAATACTCGGCTGAATGTGTTAGCTTTCCAAATGAGAATTTGTGATTGCCTGGTAGTTCAGAAAACAGTTCATCCAGCCGATGCCTTCTGCCACATCCTGCACAGTAGTTAGTCCTGCAGCGGTTTAGGATCCCCTGTTTCAAGCATGGCAGGAAACCACTGCAGTCAGGTGGACTTCAGAGTCATTAGTCCAATGTTACAGACTTCAGCTAAGAGCACCACCAAAGTGTTTTTCCTGGTGAAACTGGAATTAGTGACCTTATKTCCCTTAAAAATTATAGCTTCCTTGCAAAATCATCCAAACAGAAGTTAATGAAAGAAACTATAAAAGACTATGTTGCGATGATGCTGCTCACCTGATGGATACAAGTTAAGAGCCTTAACTTGTTAACTATCTTACAACTATCARTTAATACAGCTTTGGAGGAATAGAAGATGAACCTTTAATTCTATAAAGTAGCGAAGCTGTATAGACTGTAGTGGGAAAACAGATTTACTTCAGATGAAACCCTTGTACGAAGACTGCACAGCCTGAKTTTTTAATGAATATTCTACTCGCTGATTCAATTAGAGGCAATAAAGCACACGTATATTCTCAATCACATACCACCTCCTCGTGACTCATGTTTCAGGAACCGAATGTTCTTTCATTTCTAAATCCGCATGTTGTGTTTTATGCAAAACACCAAGAACCAAACATTGTTGCAAAATGTTGAGACTGATTTTCAGCATTACTCATTTGGTGAGGAACTTTCTGAGAGCACACAGCATCTCACCCAGGCTCAGTGCTCACAGAACACATGTAACTCATATTTCTGAAACTCCAATCAAAATGGCTGAATTGTGAAATTGTAATTAGCAGAACTACAACCCATGTGCTATTTGTTTAGGTATATGCTATGTTTCAGGAATCATTACAGCACAACGTAACCCAAGAAATGAGAGAACTGAGAAGTCAAATACAAGATGCCTATGTGCATTAAGCCCTGGAAAAAAACACTGTGCCAGAGCTGGTCTGCATGTGACATTTGACGCTGAGTGAGGGAAATGAAAATGCCCACATTAGTCAGGCTCTTTCCACTGTAAAAACCTAAAGCAATAAAAGCCTGTCTGTGGCCAGAGCCCACATGGACACCTCCTGCAACAGTGGAAGGAGATGACAGGCTGTGCAGCCCAGGCAGAGTGCTCCAGCCTTGGTGCCATGGGAAGCTGAGCTGCAGCAGCCTCTGAGAAGTGCTGACCTAAGAGCAGCTCTACCTGTCCTGTGCCTGGTGAAGCACTTTGATGCGGCAATTAGCATGATCAGCTTCTCCCCACCAGCACTGAGGGCTCCCAAGCCTCCCTGGCCCAGAGATATTAAGGGATGCATTTCAYTTGAGGCAGCAAAGGGATCCCTACACCAGTACTCAAGGGGACTGAATTGGCTGCTGCCATCKCCACTGGCTGCTCCTTTGCCAGCTCAGGCCACGCACGCCTGTCAGCATCTSCAGCCCTTTCTGGCAGCCAAAGCATCTTCCTCAACCCCCAGTATAGGTGCTCCAGGGGATGCTGGAGCAAAGATGGAATGGCTTTTGCAGATGCCAAGCTGTCACCATGCATCTTCTYTTTAAAAGGGATTTTACTGTGTTAGATTTTATGACTTTCACTGCCTAATTACCCGTCCTGCTATCAGACAGACTCTTAATGACTAGATGCTGCTTACTCTTCTAACTTTAACCCCTTAAATATTTAACATTTCATTACACTGCTCAGCATATATGCATACCACCTTCTGTAATCAGGCATTAAATGTCTAAAACTTCTAATTTCACTGATTTATTAATCGCTTTTCAGCTTTTATTAATRTTGATTCTGGATGTATCAAAGACGACTTATAAGCGGTCACTCCTATTTTAATTCAATGCTCTGTATAATGAAATTCTGCATTTAATTGCTTGCTAYTGCCAGTTTCCATTTCTTCATTGTTAACTAAGTAAATGTCTAAAAAGTAACACTTAATAGGTATTGTCAGTCATCTCAGACAAAGAGAGTTTTTTCCTGCTGGAGATACATTTTCTGGATTGGAACAAATCTTTTTTACACTATCATGATGACTCCTCATAGTTCACCGCATAGTCCAATGGCAGAAAAMCAGCTGAATTTGGTTTCATGTGATCTGTAATACCATGACAGRTTTTCTCTTTGCAGCAGGAGCCCCAACTGCACAGTTAATAYTTTGTTGACTACAATTAAGCTGAGATATTATTTTGCACTAAATTCAGTTACTAGTTGGAAGATTCCTCTGCTAATTGCTAGATACACCATACCTTGTCACTCTGGAGATTTCTGCAGTTTCTTGGTTGTAACTGAGTACAGCATGCTGCTTGTCAAGCTGTATTTTCTTTTTGGCTCCTAATTTTAGAGCTCGTTCCCTCCATATATTTATTAATAATTACTMCACTATTTAACAGCAATTTAGTATTGTTTCAGATTAGCATATGTAATTGCTAAATATGTTTAAATCCAAGGCAAGCATTTCTGCACTGGGTTTTTCATGACTTTCAGCAAATGCTTCAGCATTGATTTTTGTTTATATGAAGACACTCTCCTGATTATGAATCCTGTTTTACCTGTTTGGTTACTTTCGGCTGATTACATGCCCAAGCCAGCCTTGTAAACATCACAAGCTACATCTAAGCAATTTATGCAAAATCCCTAGCAACAGTGTTAGGTGAGGACACACCATCAGGTCAGGATCTGACCCACCCACAATGACTCACCTTTGGMAGTTATTCTGCTATGTCAGATAATATGATACATTGTCAGGCAGTTTGTGTTTCATAGCTAAATGATGAGCATTTTACAAGCCAGTGAAAACAGGGTATTTTTGTTAAAAACAACCCTCTAGAAAGACCAATCAATTCATCTCTTTATCCAGAATGAAAAAATGTTTGCAGGAGCTTAGTTAAAATGCCAGAAGAAACTTTTTGAGTCAAGTGCATCAAATCCATTGCTTCAGCAATGGCTGCAGTCCACCCAGGGCCACAGTGCATGAAGACRCGGGCCCTATGACACTGCTTAAGTGTCCTCACAGCACTCCAAGACTGATCTTACTACTTACGAGACCAGCAGTTTAAGCAAGAAGGAAACAGACTTGAATGCTGCTGGTTGTATGGACAAGCCATTCAGGAGAACGAAAATGTCTATGCTYCCTTTTGCCCTGTCCATTCTGCTTCTCCATTCTCTTCCCCTTCTGGTTTCTCAACCATGATCTACAGGGATTTTCAGCTTTTATTAAGTAGCACATGCCTCAAAAGCAACAACATGGAGATCTGCATTGAGAACTGACATCTGATGATGCCAAAACTGTGAGATAGTATTTCCTTAGTTCTTGTGCCCACACTGTAAGCAACCTGCAATTTTTTTCTATTCCTTCATAGAAGAAATTATATAGAAATTATACTTCTGGCCCAACAATTTGCTCCATTAATCTTTTTAATACTAGAATTATCCCTCATGACTGTGACCCACACTCATTCACTGAGACAAAGGACACCTGAGATCACCACTGCCCTTATGTCAGAAATCAGAGCCAGGAAACAGAAAAGGCGTAATACAAGTGCCAACATTCAACATTCACATTTATGAAGGAAGAAATGCCATGTTCTGAAAGGAGCCCAAGTGACATTCCTAGATCCAAACAATATCATTGCTAATAGAGATGCTACAAATGTTGGTCTTCAATGATAAATGAGACGAATTCAAGAATGAATGGCTGGGACTTGATACATTTGTGATGGCAGTGCTCTACATAAAACTATGCYTGAAAAAGGACACACTGCTGCTAAAGCATAGCAGCAACACAAAACTGCATTTGCAGCATGGTCACTTACTTCCGATACAGTTCCTCCTGCTGGGCTCAAAGTCCCTTCTTAGTTTAATTTTCCTTAAGCTTGGCCTTTAGCAGCAGCCAATATTTGTCTGCTGAGAGCATGAAATGCTYTAAGAGGATTGCTTTGCTAAGGACAGGGTTTTCTGAAGGTTTCACTGAATTAATTTTGAAGTTTAGCTTTTGTCTTRAAGAATGCTATTTGGAACTGAGGCCAGTGCTGTTTCTTAACAAGCATGTCCCAGAGATGACAGCATGCACATTTGAAAAGCTATGCAGATTTCTCTAAAAACAATGGTGATTTATATTATTATAGAGAAGTATTTAGATGCCAAAAGGCATCTAAATGTGAATAGTTCTCCTGACAAGCTTTTAAACTCTGCATCCAACTCAAACAAATTAAGGACAATTAATAGCTTAACTCGGTTGCCAAAAATGCAAATTATAATCCCTGTGTATCCTGTTCCACCTCAAATTATAAAACGTTTATGATACATACTCATTTTTGAATTGTGTTTTAGGTGCTACAGGTTTTTCTTCTGTATAAACAATCTAGATGCTCCCTGTTAATCTCTGCAATACATTCACTAGAATGTAAGGTCATGCTGGAAGGTAGGTGGATTTCTGTGAGTACTCTGCACTTTTATATCTTGACATTTAGTTTTCCAGCATGTGCTTCACTTCAGAAAGCCTCTCATATGCTGAACTACRCTGTGACATCTTGTGCATACATTATGTTGTATAAAATACAATGACTGTGATAACGAAATATTTCAGACTGTTCACTTTACTTACTTTTCACATAGACATTAAATGTTACAGAGGAGCTGGCATCAGAGTTGGACACAAAAAATGTGTAAATGCCTCCTTCTGTTCCTTTTAATCGTGTAAGGTGAAGTTCACTTGTGTAACTGTAAAGAAAAAATKTAAGCATTACTAGAACACACAATTTGCTCTGAACACACAATTGCTACATAGAAAATAGGGACGGAATTTTCTGCTGACATCATCCATGCAAACACTCTTATCTTACATTATGACTGCCCTTGCACTTCCAACATCCAGAAGTTTTGCCACTTCTAACAGCMTGATGTGTGCCTGGGTGGCAGCTCAGACCCATGCTCAGACCCCATGCATACATCATCCCTGCTCCTCTTCTCACTGAGGAGGGAACCCAGATTCACAACCTAGACCACATGTTCTAGGTGCTTCACTGGATTTCTGGAAGATGAGGGATCAGGAGAAAACAGTGCCCAGCAGAAATAAAAGCTTTTTTTTTTTTTAATAGAGTTTTTATCCAGAGCATTGGGGTGTGCTGTGGCAGTGGAGGGAGCTTCTGCACACAAACAACCTTAAATCTCATTTTTCCTCATTGGACAAGAATGTAGGTGAGTCACGAGTATACAGCAAGCTGGTCCTCAGATGGTGTGGTGAGCTTGATGCTATGCCAGATCTAGGTCAGCAGACTTTGYACCAGTTACTGTGGCAAGCCACACATACTACAACATATTTTATAGTCAACACTTTCTCACTATCCCCACCTCCCTCTTTCCAGAGCAGACTCTACTCTGCTGTTCCAAAGTAAAATCAACACTTACAGCCATGCATCTTACCTGTTATTGCCCACAGTCTTGAACTTGACGTCATGGTCTGAGGAATTCTGTAATGTTTCATTCATGTACATCCAGACTTCTTCCTTCGGTTTTGGATATGCCTCATATTCAACTGTTAAGTTTCCATTTTGTCCTGCATTTATATCTATGGTGGTATTCATTGTTGCAAACAAACGGACAAATCCTTTAGCTGATGGTCATAAGAAGAGAAGAAAAAAAATTTCAGGGCCATTTAGAAGATTGTGAGTACTCTAACCACACTTAGATGGCTTCAAGATCAAACATCCAACTGTGAAACAGGAAACCTTATCTGCAAAACAGAACTTGAACCCTCACCTGCCAAAACCAAGGCTACTAACTATATGTAGCATGAGACATAGAGCAACCTTGAATGCCTTAGCACAAATAATTCCATCTTCTGGTGACAAATACATTCTATTTGCTTTTGGAAAAATGCAAGCACGTGTTTGGTCCTACTCAAGTATTTCTATTGTTCAGAAAATTTGAGTTGCTAACTGTATGAAAGAAACATTAAGAAAAAAGCAAGCTAAAATCATTTATGACAGCATACTAGAATATTTAAGGTTTCTTTGTCAAGTGTAATTAAGAACAACATTACAAATGAAGCTATTAAAAGCTGTAATTAGAGAAAAATGTGCTAAATCCACAAGCCTGGATACCAATCGTCTTAAACCAAGGCATTTCTGTACATCTGYTGCTGGGTCCTAATCTTCTATTTGGCAGATACCATTTATCACTGCGCAGTTCCATTCCAAAATATCATGTCTAACAACATCCTTGCTGTAGTGGTTTTAATTTCATTAATAAACTCATCAGATAGAAGATTCACTTTGAAAAGACAAATTTTTCAGTCCTATTACAGTAATTCATAAGGGAATTATCAGTTTGACAGGCAGATTGCCATTACAAGGAAACACATTTACTGAAAGCTTGAATTTAGACCTAAAGTCAATCTCATATCCCTGCTTCTTCCCACTTTCTAGTAATCAAACTGCTGTGGCCAGCTGGGCACCCGAGCTTGGGAAAACCAGAGCCAGCGGGGCTTGGTGAAAGCATATGGAGCTGCCAGAGCGCTTGACAGATGCTTTGAAGAAGAAAGGATGACGTAAATTCATAGCAGACAGGTATGCTCTAAAATCTTATCCATCATTAGAAAAGATGAAAAGGTTTCCAATCTGGAAACGGAAGGTTAGCATTTCCTTTGCAGTGCCTTTTTCAGTTTTCTGTATAAACACAGGATTCCCTATGCAAGCTATATTCAAAATCACACCAAACAACCTTCAAATAAAATTTTATTATGATGCTATCAATCCCTGTAATGCAGTTCTAGTACCTTCTATTGTTACATAAATTAACTGCTAGAGAAACGTAATTAGGAATTTCACAAAAAGTACACATTATTTCTTGTAAAACTTTTGGCTAATGTTAAAGCCACAGTGATTTAGTGTCAGATGCAATCCCAGATTTCTCTCTATGTACACATCACATACCACTTACAAGAACCCTGGGACCGGCACAGTTCAGGTAAATACAGACACTTTGACAACAAATGATGAAAGGTATCCAGAAGCTGGAGCTTATTTTATTTTAAGTCAAATATGAGACAGCAGAGAAAGAAAACTATCTCAGAAAGGAGATTCCACCTTTTCTCTTGCATTTTTTATTAAATACAAACTTTGCATTTTACTAAATAAAACCTTTATTTCTTAATTTGTATAATTCCATGCTTTATTTTAAACCCCAGACTTTCCAAAGTCAATCCTTTTTAAAGCTACATTTGCATATGTAGTAGTACTAAGAATTTCTGCAGTGAAGAGCTTCCCTCCTCTTATAATAAAAGCTTTCACAYTGATCCCCTTGGGGAAAAGATTTTCTTTCATACTTCACACTGTTTCACTCTTTTACATATGAATGTAGTCTCTCCTGTAAAAAATGAGGAAAACATCCCTGTCATTGTGAGCCCTACCCCCTCGACCTGCGCAGCAAGGTTAAGGGCACTCAAACCTCTGCCGGTTTGCTGAAGGTCTGACCCACGCAGGTCAAACACTTTTGTTTTCTTACATTACGAGGGAAAGCAAAACAAGCAGTGTTGCCAGAGTGTGTGTGTGCGGAACCAAAAAGACTGAAAAGGAAAAAAAGGATTCAAGGCTACACTTCCCTCAGTAACTACATCCTCGAATGGTATGGAACTAGAACRGTTGTAGCCAACTACACAGACCAGAATGATCTTATTAACTATACCAGCATGTCCTTAATTGTACTCCATTTATCAAATGAGCAGGTTTCAGCAGCTTTCAAATTYAAAAGGCATTGTGTGTCAGCCAAGTTAATATATGGCAGACTCTAAATGCATCTGTTATTAAACAGGAGGAGGAAGGGAGTTTGCTCACTATTTAAGGACATGATCCAAAACACGTAGAAGTGATAGATAGTGGGTTCAACAAGGTGGTGACCTCCGGAACAATTTCATGCTGTCYGTGTGCACCACAACGTTGTTCACAGCATTATTTTAAACAGACRTACAAATATAGCTTCTACATAACAAAACATGGATACACTGTCAGTGAAATTTCCCATGCATGGAAGGTAGGTATTAAAGATCTGCTTTGTGCTTGTGCTGCCAAATTACTCAAGCATAGGGACAGTACCAGACAAAGGTAAATTACTTGCTTTGTTAAAACTGGTTTAAATTTTAGATTACACCAGGAAGGATGAGACAAACYAGTGAGACAGAAACACTCTTGGGTGGTTGTTCTAGTATCACTTTCCAATAACAAGCAAAGGGTTATAGAAATTAAAGTAGTCATACACACCACAACACTTCATGAGCCATTCCATACGGTACCAGTCAGCAACAACCTTTAATAAAAGCAATTTTACTCACTGAGGTTTGGGGAAAAGGAGAGACGAGGAWGAGAAGACTCCCCAGTGTTCTTACTTCTCATCTCCTGCTCTTAGAAATGTTAAGATTTCTACAAGAAGTATTTACCTAGAGCTTTCAAGGTTACTGTGGCATTGGTTTTTCCAAAAGGGTTTTCTGCTTGGCATGTGAATTCTCCAGAATCATTAACTCCCACTGAACGGATGTTCAATGTTAATTTCCTTTCGTATCCATAATCACCCAAATTTCTGCTTTTGCCTGTAACAATCTGTCGGTAAAAAACAATTAACATCTAAAACACTGTGTATGCATCATCTTTCCTAGATAAATTAAAAATAGAAGTAATTATAACTTTGCTATATTAATATTCATAACTTTAAACCGGAATAATAAGCCAGCACGACAAACCTGTCACTAGAATCTCTCCATGAAAAACAAGTGTGTGATCAGCTGCCTTTGGGGGATAATGTCCTCTCCTAAATCCTATACCAACCCYTTATGCTTTTTTTTTTCTTTTCTCCACAAGCTCCCCTCTAAGGCAAGAATRTGGGGGGATATGGAATGGGGGTATGATGAGTTTGGGGATGTGCTCACCTGCCCCAAGAGAGCCAAATGGAGAAGACCAGCCCAAGCCAAAAAGCCAGAGCTCTAAGTTCTTCAAATGTCTCCATTACATGATGAGAAGTAAATTGTACTCAAGGTCAGACCCAACTCATTCAGGCTACATTTCCAATACTGAGAAGGTGAGAAACCAGCTGAAGGTTTCATTTGACAAACAGCACTTTCAACTGTAGGGCTTGATGCAAAATGGCCACTAGCTCCTGACCTTTCCTAATGCTCAGAAGCTGCAGCTCTTGTATGAAATCACTGCAACTCTGAAGTGTGGTTCACCACTCCAGTAATGCCTGAARTTCAGTGAACTCTCTACTAGTCTCTTGTCTCAACTGATTTCAACACTTTTCAGTAAATGACAAGAGAGAATTCAAGGTCCTGGGCCTTCCTTTTAACTGTGTTGCTCTGTGTTCCAAGGCCACAGCATCTCCTACTTGCAGGCCCTGCTGGAAGGAGGCTATACACAGCATCCTTCCTCCGGTACCCGCTCTGATTCTTGGTCCATAGCAATCTAAATTTATGAATCTTAAAGACAACTGGAAACTTCATTCTCTTAAATATGTCATGATTCTACACATATGCATAAGGAAAAAAATGCATTGAGGTGTTGACTTGAGTCTGTGAGAATGTTCGGTATGGTTGAAAAGACTGATATAACTTACATTGATTAATCCAAATGTAGACCTGGATTTGTTACAATTTTCTAATTGAACTACTGCAATTCTTGGACGTTCCAAGAGCTTCTAGACAAATTAAAGTTTCTTAATGCAATTTTGATTCATTCTGACTTATAATAATTACAGGAGAAGTATATTTAGTATGGATGTGCTTGCTAATAACCCATCTCCTAACTTTCCAAAATGTTGATAACTTCAGTCATACATGTAAGAAGTATTTTGGTTTTTTTTTCCTTTCACCTATYCAGGATAAAATGTAATTCTGACTCTACTTAAATATGAAATTTGTGTGTTCTCTTTCAATACAAAATTTAATTTGATAGTCCATATTTCAAAGACAGCAGCTCCTACTATTTACTAGAAAGAACAGAAAGGTCAAACTTTTGGGGAAAATACTTTTCTCATGGCTTTTACACATTAAATAAAAAATCATAAAGTACAAAAAATGAAGGGAAGCTCTCAATTTCATCAATCTGTAACACAGCAAAGGGAGGGGGATGAGAGAAGAAATTAATTTCTCAGATGAAGGGCTTGCACAGGACCAAAAGCAGATCTGCATGTCCCATGCCACCTTTSTGTCAGTTAGGCCTTCTCAATGTTCAGAACTGCGAGGTGGGGTTTCTGGAACTAGGAGCACTCAGCAAGAACAGCTTTGCCAGAGCCAGTGCATTAGCCAAGCATGGCATGCCAAGCCCCAGGGAACAGGATTCCTCTTCCTTATGTGTCTGAGGAGATGTGATTTATCCAAATATCACAGGAGTCTTTTCTTCCATACACACGGGCTGAGAATTACGTATTCTGATCACTACCATTAGCAGTAAAAGACCAGCCAATTAGCAYGGGAATGTATATGGTGGGAGTTACTAAAAAAATCTCCACAAGGGCTTTTAATAATTTAAATTTCAGGGTATACCCAGAAGATCAAGAAGCATTCTCAAAAACAGCCCAATGTCTGCTGCTCATTTCAAAGACAGAGCTGGCAGCACACTGACTTACCAGGGAAGGGGATCTCTCTGCCCATCTTCTGCAGAATAGTTGYGCTGCTGGTAACAAACTCTCCCGGACTACTGAGCCTCGCAATAATTTAATCTGGTGATGCCAGTCAGTAACTTCAACTATCACTGGCAGACAGAAGCCAGTTCACKGGTTCATTTTTCAGAGGTTTTCCAGTTAGTGAGGCACACCATGTAATTTAAATGAATTAATCATTCCTGCGAATGCTTACTACTATTCCTGTCACACACAACCCCATGCTAATTAGCAGGTATTTTACTGTTAATGATAACAACTAGAATATGTAATTTGCAGTCCATGTGTTGATATTTGCAGCTCCCATTGATTGCAATGTGATGTGCAGGCACTCCAAGCTTCCTTATATAGGAAGCCCAACAGAGGTCACCTAAATTTCACATTGAAGAGCCCAACTTTAATTTCTTTTCAGGAAGAGAAGTCTGTGCTTCCTCCCAGCCATCCTGGGACATGGGACAGTTATCCTCTCACCAGTTTGTGGGATACTGGATCTTTATAAATACAACAAATCAAAATCAACACAGCATCGATACCCAAAAAAAGCATGTGAATGTCTACAGAGAGTCTGTGTACTGTGCTGAGGCACACAAAGTACAGTGAAAGGAACTTACCACACTTCTGTGAGAAATCCAACTAGTTTGTACACTGCTATCCACATCTGTGATTACGCATGTAACTTCAAATTCTTCCCCTTCTTTGAGAAGCTCATAGCTTTTTGATAAGGTGATGACAGGAAGAGTTTTGTGAACTGGAAAACAATTTAGAAGTATATTACTTCTCATTACACTCAGCACTTCCAAGAGGGGATAAAAATCAACAGTCATTAATTAACTTTCCAATAAAATCAAGGCTCTGAGATGTATTTAGTTTTTTTTAGCATATTACATAGTTGTTCCCTTACACCAAGCACGTTTCTGTTTTAACTTYACTTCAAATGACACTTAAAAGTTAGATAAGACTTGTCAGAGCATAGMAACTTGAATGCAGAAACTTGAGCAATGTTACAATCAATGTAACAATAAATGAGATGATTCTGTGACAGTGATTAAAAAGTAGCACTCTGGAACCGAAAACATGGTGAGGATCTGTCACTGAAGAACAGCAGCCCAGCACTAGCTGCAAATTTTAATTACAAAGCATTACAGCCAACAAAAAGTACTGTCTGACAAGTCCCTGAAAAGACCCTGATGGGCAGCCTAGGAAGGACAGGTACTGCTCAAGGACTTCTGCACACCTGCACCTGAAAGCATCACAACCTCTGCTTACAGTGATGGTTCACRGCTGTCACGGAAGAAGTAGGTGGTGCCATGTAGACATGGGGTTGCTCTATCACAGTTCTGCTTCAGGGTGTCTTTTGTCACCAGTCAGGTGTACCTGAGGACTACATATCTCCTGCCTCCACAAAGCTCTTCAGCTCTTCCTCTATTCCCTTCATGGCTTGTTTTTCTATTTTCTTCATGCTTTCTTCAAATTTTCCTCTTTTATTATACTATAGTTAACTTCCCACTCAGGCTTTTACACAGGATGACTTAAACTGCAAATTCAGCACATACCAGATAAGGTCTTCCAGAGTCTCTCCCTGCCTCTAACACAACTTTTGTAGCTGTCTTAGGTAAACTGTATAAAACTTAGGAAAACAACATGCTTGTCAGCCATTGGTACTTTAACAATAATGTTTTCCTCATGTTGCTGTAAGTAGCTACAGAAGAGAACAAAGAAAAAGCTTGCCCTTTTCAGATATAAAGGCTCACACAAAAAAACCCCTCACCACTCAGCAGTACCCAAGGGACAGGAGGAAGCCAGTGCAGAAGGCATTCTGTGTTCTCATCTCCCAGAAACATCTCTTGACATCCAAAAAAAAGCCTTAGGTCCATAAAGCCCCTCATTGTTTTAAGAAGGCCTGTACATAAACACTCCCTGAGCTATTGTAGCTGATGTGTGTCTGAGTACTCCTGCACAGCTCCCTGTTCACGGATGCCTCTTCGGTCTTTCTGCAGCAGAAGATCACATCCAAGAGTCTGAGTGCCATGGTTATCACTACAGAAACATTACCCACCAAAGCATCTTAAATGTTGAGCCAACGAGAAAGTGAGTTTTAGCTGCTGAACACAGTAAGGACCGAACACTACAGCATAATAACTACAATATCAGGAGTGACACTGCTGCTGATGGACTTCAGCAGATGCTTCTACTTACTGCACACTTCCTCCCTAATGGAGAATGTGGGCAGARTGCCGAGGTGCCCTCAGCCCCTATGGTTGCCCACCATGAGTGGACTGCTGGCAGTGGTTGGGAAGGAGGAGAAGCCTTCCATCTGAAGTCACCAGCAAATCAAGGAAGCACAGACTTATATCCTGTAATAAAATGAAGAAGTCCAATACTACAGCCTGCATCCTCCCGTCAGAGAAATATCAGTTATATCAATCAGCCGGTTTCTCTCTTTGGCCAGCACGGAAGAAACAGTTGAAAAAACCCCACTTGTTAAAGTACAAACAAGACAGACAGCAGGAATGGACTTGATTTTTGTTTGTCAAAGAAGAATGCCAGAGATGCAAATACTTATTAAACTTTTGTTCTCTTCTCATTAATTGACATTTAGTCGTGATTGAAGTTCATTATGTAAGAATTTCCAAATCATCAGGAAAAGACTCCTTAAACTTGCCACAGCAAACTCCACAGCTGACGTGGCCCCCACTGTTCAACGTCTTGCCCCACAACCAAGGAGAACGAGCAGGTCACACAGCCCTCACCATGGAGCAAACACCAGCGTGTGCCCTCAGCGGGACACAGGGCAGCCCTCCTCCACCAGCACGAGCGGATGAGCTGCTGTGGCCTGGCCTCAGCTCCCAGCGCTGGCACCATGTGGGCAGCAGGGATGAGCACACCAGGCTGCTGGCCCGTGCTGTGCTCCCCCTCCTCAGGCAGCAGCCTCAGCTGCAGGAGAGGTGGCTTCATTCCAAGAGTCCAGAGCTACATGGACAACAACCTCATTTACCTGCCCCTGAGGCAATGCCAAGCCAGCCTGGCTCGCTGCACTGCTCCCTGCACTTYCCTCCTGGGTATTTATACAGCCCAACCATGACACACGGGCTAAGTGTGGGCTCCAAACTGCCCGACCAAACCCACCTGTAAAGTCCTGAGGAAAGACATGGGGCTTCTCCTCCTTCCCAAACACACCCAAGATCCAACCCTAGGGCACAGGGGTGTGCGAAGGTCAAGTGTAGGGTACCACCCACAGGTTTGCCAAGTGTAGTGCTGCATGTAGCAGCTCAGCCACAATGCATTCCCCATCATGATCTGTGCACATGGCTACTGTTGTGGACATCTTCACTAAAAAATAYGGAGACAAAGACCTTCCACAAGCTCTGCCCCTCCACCAAATCCCTTTTCTTCAATGCCATCAATCAGTTCCTTCTACTGTCACTTCTGGGCAACAGACACATGAGTCAGGCACCAAAATAATTTTGCTTGCACAAACTTGTCCAAACCTCAGGTGCTGCTTTGCCCTCAGTTTAACAGCATAACTCACATTTCCTATAATGATGAAAAAAATACMTGGAAATCACCAGGAACAGAAAACAAAACTCATCATGGCCATACCTTCTCAGCATAGCCACAAGGTCTAAGTGTCATGAGATCAATCTGTGCTCTGACTTAATTTGCCCAAAACAAGCTTTTAAAGCTCACCACTTTCATTTGGTCAGCAGTGAGGCTTCACAGCCCTCCCCTACACCTCCTGGGAGGTGAGGAGTAAAATCAGGCTCTCTACAAAAAGGCAGAAATCCTGTGTTACCTGGTCTCACATTCAGGAAGATCTTCTCTGATACCTTCTCAACTCCATTGTGCTTGGCCAAGCACTGGTAGCAGCCCTTAAATGACCTCTGTACATTCTTTATAACAATGCCTTTCTGGGGATTTGGAACGAATGTCATATTTTTGGGGAGACGTTTGCCATCACATTTTTTCAGTGTGAAATTTGTAACATTTGGATCTGTTAGTGGGCACACGAGCAGGATGTCACTGTCTTCTTTTCCATAGATCAGAGAATCAACAAGAAAGAGCACATTTGGATCTGTGAAGAAACACAAAGATCTGTCAGAGAAGCTGGCATGGGAACTTCTGATGAACGTAATCCTATAACTGGGCACTTGTCAAAGGCAGTTTTACTTTCAGCTAGTAAAATTGAGTATTGCCCAATTCATGTTTACCAGGAGACATTAAATTTTGTCCTAAAAGAGAAGCACAACAGGAGACRTGCAGTAGCGTTCAATACCAGATGCACTAAAGAATCATGTGCACTAAAAATAAGCTTACTRCTTTTTTATTTGGAGATGGAGGCTTTTTTTTGCCTTGTTTAGCTCCAAAATATCCCCACAACAGTAAACAGATTTTCACAGACCACTAGAAGTAATTTGCTTTTAGCTAGTGGCAGGGCTGTAAGGTTTCATGCCCACGGGAGGATTTGGAAGAAATTTATGAGCAAATGGAAGTTGAAAAGCACCTAAATTATGGTTTTCACTTCTGTAAAATACATAATCTAAATGAACACACATTGTTACCAGAGGAAGCAGCAAACAACTTCTCTCTTTCTCTCCCCTCCCTAAGAGCAGAGATTATTTTTAGCCTCCTTAGAAGAAAAACTGGGCATACAAATACCATGTATCTGATTGAAAAATCATCACTCAATCTTTCAAAAGGTAATTTTCCTATAGCATCTCATCTTAGCCAACCACAGCCATACAAAMATACAGTACTTTAAACATTTTTATAACCATAGTTGAAGCCCATGATAGGTCATGACCTTGAAATGCTAAAAAGCTAGCAAACACAAAAATAAAGGAATGTGTGGTGACAAACACTCTGTAAAAGCTTATTTCAGATTCCATCTGCCTTCTCTACAAAGTAGAATGAATTAGAAAAACAAAAGAGGGAAAAGTTTTTTCTTTTTTGCAAACATGCTTACAACTCGAATGATTAGAGATCGACACACCATGGCTTAACAAGGAAGACTAAGAGAATTTGATTAAGATGATGCACAATGTGCATTTGGCTTAAGACAAGAAGTACCTGGCTGAAAATGAAGGCTGGGATGTTTGCATCATCATCAACAGAAAAATTACTGGCTAGTTTCTAGCACAGAGTAAGGGTGTGGCTTCAGCTGAATCTGATACTATCACCCAGGAAGGCTCCACAAACTACATACTTTGAAGCATCAGTCTAGAATTAGAGCATGGACACAACTAAGACATGAAAAAAATAAGTAAAGGATGTCTGAACTAAACAAAAGCATAACATTTTGCACACCGACATCTTAAAAGAAATGCTATGACTAGCTGTCATTTCTGAGCAGAAGAGGATGGATTAAAAGCTCATCTAAATATCTGTCAGCAGACTTAACTGATTGGTTTCCCCTAAGTCCCCTTTTCTACAATATGGACAGAGCCAAGATACCTTCATTATGCAGAAAGTATGGCTCCCCACAACTGAAAAAAATAGACATTTTTTTAAAATAGAAGGAACAAAATACCTATTTCACTAACAGCTGAAATTGCAGGGAAGGCCTTGACTGGAGCAAACAGAATTGCTGAAGTTTTCCCCCTGCACCTTTGATGCCCCTCTAGAAGGGAATATCACAGTGAGAAGACAYGAAAGGACTTCCTATATGGGATCCAGACACAAACAAGGCTGCTCATGCTCATGTTCTTCCTTTCACGGCTTTCTACCCCATGTACATCTTGGGGTGCACTTGACTTCTGGGCACACACAAGACATGGTGGTGCTTATCACTGCTTCCATCTGAAAAGACTTCAGATCAAAATCAAGAGACTCTTTTATGTAGGAATCTGAACTAACTTGATGTTCACTGGGCTTGTTTGGATCAGGAAAAAAATTGCTTCTATAGACAACACAGGTAGTTTCTGCCAAAACAGAAAGGTGAAACAGGTACAGATCCGCAGTCTGTCAAGACTGTGTCATTCCTAGTCACAGGAACAGAAGAAATTTGGATTTAGTTGATTCAGAAGAACCTAAGATATCAACATATGCCACCATTTTATGTGTCACTATGCTGGATCGAGGTTCTTGGTCGTGTTCTCTCTTCACTCCCAGCTTTACAAGAAGAAAAGTATAAAGGGGTGTTTGTGGCAACCCCACAAGCAGCAGAGCATATGGCAGCATCTTACAGGGGATGTAAGATGTCATTAAACGGCACCTGGCATAAAAGGATGGTCACAAACATACTTATTTCACTGCCAGGAAYTTGTCAAAGTGAAGGTTCCACGTTTTTCACACAACTGAGACAAAAAAGATAGCAACTTSTTGCATGAGGACCACACAACTTCCCTGATGCTTTGGTAATCATGCTCAGGASTGCCGGCTGTTATCCTGAGGTGAAGCAGTCACTCATGGAAAGCAAAAAGATCTCTTTGGTCATAGCTGTCTGGGATAATTACCATAACCCTCAGGGAAAAAAAAAAACCATGGTAGGTAAAGTCAACATTGTTTGCCAAATATAGGTAAGATACATGTCCGATTTTCTTTAGTCAATCTCAGAGAAAAACAGAAAGTCAAGAGCACTCTTCCACGGTAGCTGCATGGCTATCTGGAGAACCCAGAACAAGTTAAAGGAGAACCTTTTAWACTGCGTGGCCACTATGCCAGGTATCTTCGCTGGGAAAAATCTCTGCTGTGCAGTGCTGGTATCTCTGTGTCTTGGAGAACAACCCTGCAGTAATTCTCAAAGGACTGGCAGGGTTCAGAGGAGGCTCTCTGAAACAAACCCCACTGGTCAAAGAACGCTGTCTTCAAGAAAGTGGATGCCATAGTACTTTTTTCCATCAACAGGGAAGGAAGACCACCAGAGCTATGTGAAAGAGAAGCGAAATAACTGTTTTCCTTGAAAAGTAAAAGGGAATACCAGGCATGGCAAATGGTGAGCTCGGGGGCAGCTGATCCAGACATGGATCAGGAGAGAAGAAATCTGAAGACAACACTGCACAAGAAGAGTAATAAAGGATTGAGAAATGTGTCAGAGCAGAAGCACTTTTTTTCCTGTCTGAGACATTTCTGATCAGTCACAAGGTAGATCAGAAGCTGGAGGCAGAGGAATCATTGCTGTTTGCTGGCTTAGGCCTGGGAGCACAGTCTCAAAASACCAAATCCTTTAGGCTAACTRCCTCTGAAAATTAAAAGCTTGGGAYCAAACCTTACATGACTCCATGCTGATGGATGGCGTAGAATTAAAAAGACATTTCTTCATATTTCTTGTTTCTTCACAGTACAGTACAACTGACTCATACAASAGACTCAGGTCACTTAGGTAGAGTCTAGAAAAGGAGCTCAGATAAACTTCACCACAATATAATGGGGATGTAAAGAGGAACCCATCCAGAACTTTTCTCTGCTGACAAAGGCCATTGCAAGCATAGCAGAGAGCGAGCTTTCTTCTTACTGGACAGGGAAGATTTCTTTCGTCTCTTTCTCCCTCTATACTTCAAATTCATTCCCTCCTCCAACATTTATTGTCCTATTATTTTGGGATTGGGGAAGAAAACAAAATTAATGCCTTGATTGATATTTACCTTTAACAAAAACATAAACAGAGGAGATAATACTCCCTTTGCTCCTGCATGTGTATCTGCCTGTGTCTCTGACCGTTGCATTTTTGGTGTACCACTCTTTCTCATTGGAACTCCTGGCTTTTGCCGATGGGTCCGAGTTCTGGAAATTCCAAGTCACAGGTCCCACCTCATTGCAAGGCAGCCTTAATTCCTCCCCTTTATTCAAAACCACTGTAGACTCCACAAGGGACAGTGAACCACCTGGAAAAAAAAAAGCACAAAATATAATGTCTCAATACAACACTCTTTTTTTCTGCAGCAAAACTATTATTTACAGTTCTGTATGTGCAGCAAGTATTTTGGGAGTTATTTCTTTAAAATACTAACCTGTATTGGCCACCTTTATGCTTATAAGACCTTCCACACACAGAGAAACTAACCAGCTCAAGCGGAAAATGGCCTCTAAAAAACCTYTTGAAACTAAAGTTTCAGATGCACCACTTTCTGCAATGTTTTGAGTTTTGAATGGGAACAGACCCAAGCTATTTAAAAATTAAATTCAAGAACATATGAGTCTGATCCTACATGGCAGCACTTTTAATCATTCTTTGTCATTTAGTCAGTATGTTGCCAAGAACTAAAGTTTCCTTGCTCAACAGTTATCTTTATGACTGCTCTCTCACGTATTCAGATACTCCACTCATACTCTTGAATTAGATGTGTCCACTTTAATGAAGACATCAGTACATACTTTTCATACTTGCTTAATTCATTACCTGAAGTGCCARTTCAGCATTTCTTACATAGAAAAAAGATTCATGCAAAATATTCTTCACATTTCCATCCTGACGCTACCAAATTAGTTTCACTGAGGCACCAATCGCCCAGTCACCAAAGCTGCTCTAATTGACCATTTAGCTTCTTTTTCACTGAACGTGCCATAACACAACATTTAAAAGTTCTCACAGCATTAAGCTCCGTAAAATTAGCAGCTCCAGTTCACAGTTCCCAACCACTTYCCAAGTGTCTACACAGAGAAATAAACACATTCAGGCTTCTCTGGCTCTCCTGTTAGAATAAGTACACCCCTGATTTGAAAGTCTTAGCGAGCCTACAAAAATGGAGTTCATGTCACAAATCCACAGAAATGCTCACTGTTACAGACCTACTTGAACATCAGAAGAACATACACAAATATTGAGGTGATCTTGCAGCAACAAACCCTTCACTCTTTCAGAGTAGCTCTCCTGTCCTACAAGTAATCCTTAGCCTACAATAACTATGCTGTTCACTCATGTCACACAGTTGTACAAGAGTGTAAAACATCCGTGTGTAGTAGAAGAGTCATGCCAATGAAAATACTACTTGCAATGCAAAAACACACCCTGCAGCTCTGTTCAGAGGCTGAATTTCCCTACCCACMCAGATAACAACAGACRTTCAGGAAAAACAATCGGATAAATAGGTGGGATGAGGTTATACACTCCAGACTTAATTCACTCATCTCACAGCTTTAGTTGTTCTTAAGGTATACACCRGATTAAGACCAGGTCAGGTAACTGCTCCTCTTCCTGACAAATCCACCGCAGAGAAGGAAGCAAAGGATGGTCAGACCACCTGCACAGCCTAATTACTTTGTCTGCAGTCTGGAAGGAGCCCTCCTTGGAATTAGAATTTTTCAGTGTTAAACTCAACTGGCACTCATTCTTCCAGTGTCACCAAGTAATTTTCCACATGAGGTCCACTAATCCTGCATGTTTCCATGACTGAACACATACACAACGAACCTAGAAATAAAAATTGCCAGAAAAAGCCAGAAAAAACCCAACTTTTAGTTTCAAGTCTGCTACCTCGAAGTGCAGGTGTGTGTCTGAGCTGTGGTACAGTAGCTCAAACMAGAAGAGTGAAAGTCCAAGGTTTCAGAAGCATAAGGACCAGCCAGCAGTGGTGTGGTAGGCAGGAAAGCTGTAAAAATGCTTTGCCTCGGGCAAAGAGGTGCCTRACAAGAGGGCTGAGGCAAGAAGACCTCTGATTTTCAAACCCCTCAGGTCAGAGCCAGGGACTTTTGGCATGTGAGAAGACAGAGGGCAAAGACCACTGAGAAGTGTTCCCGAAAACCATGCAGGTCCTTCATGGGACCTTCTTTGGAAGACTTCTCTGCTGCTTTCCACAGGGAAGGGACAAATTACATGAGCTGCATGAAACAGCAAAAGTGTGGTCTGGTAAAGCCATTCTGGCACTAACTTCACAGATGAGTCAGGGAAGGTTGAGAAAGCAGGGAAGGTTGAGAAAGGAGAAAATGCAGACAACCTTCATTGGTGGCACTCCATGCCTGCACCTGGCAAGGTCTCAGCCTGGGCCCTGCCAGGGAGGTGCACAAGTGGCTGCACTGGGATGGCCCCAGTGCCCACTGTCTGGAGGAGCACAGTCCTGGGCAGGTCACACAGCCCTCACCATGGAGCAAACACCAGCGTGTGCCCTCACCAGGACACAGGGCAGCCCTCCTCCATCAGCACGAGCGGATGAGCTGCTGTGGCCTGGCCTCAGCTCCCAGCVCTGGCACCATGTGGGCAGCAGGGATGAGCACACCAGGCTGCTGGCCCGTGCTGTGCTCCCCCTCCTCAGGCAGCAGCCTCAGCTGCAGGAGAGGTGGCTTCATTCCAAGAGTCCAGAGCTACATGGACAACAACCTCATTTACCTGCCCCTGAGGCAATGCCAAGCCAGCCTGGCTCGCTGCACTGCTCCCTGCACTTCCCTCCTGGGTATTTATACAGCCCAACCATGACACACGGGCTAAGTGTGGGCTCCAAACTGCCCGACCAAACCCACCTGTAAAGTCCTGAGGAAAGACATGGGGCTTCTCCTCCTTCCCAAACACACCCAAGATCCAACCCTAGGGCACAGGGGTGTGCGAAGGTCAAGTGTAGGGTACCACCCACAGGTTTGCAGAGGCAAATGGGCCCGGTAGAGGCAGCAGTGTAAAGTAAATATCATAATTGACCCACTACAAGAGGATGGTCTGTCAAATCATGCACATCGCTGTGTTGTGTGTAAATGCTAACAGGTTCTGCAGTACCAAACTCCTTCCCTCACGAAGGCCAGGACAATGGTCCTAAAAATACTCAACGCATGTCCCTCTGATGAACCGCACAGCACTGCACAATTGGACTGGATATGCAGAAGCCACACTGGAGCCAGGGGAAACATTTCTCAAAAACCAACCCCACCTGTATGCAAAAACACACCCTGCAGCTCTGTTCAGAGGCTGTATTTCCCTCCCCACACAGATAACAACAGACGTTCAGGAAAAACAATCGGATAAATAGGTGGGATGAGGTTATACACTCCAGACTTAATTCACTCATCTCACAGCTTTAGTTGTTCTTAAGGTATACACCGGATTAAGACCAGGTCAGGTAACTGCTCCTCTTCCTGGCAAATCCACCACAGAGAAGGAAGCAAAGGATGGTCAGACCACCTGCAGTGGCTAATTACTTTGTGGTCTGGGTTTTGGAGGAAGCCCTTGTCCCTCCCTGTCTCCCTCAGATGAAGATTTACCAKTGCTAAACCAAACAGACAAGTTCACCAGCACCTGTTTTTCCAGCACTACGAGAAATTTTCCGAGTTCCACTAATCCCCTACGTAAACTTACGTGACTGAACATACAAGAAGTATCCCACCACAAATAACTGCCAGAAAGATTAGAAAAAGATAATTTTATATTTTTATGGAACATTTAASACTCTTACCTACTCTTTCCCCTAACTCTCATCCTATCCTTTCAGGTTAGGAGTTCAAATTTTTGCAACATTTATTATCAGGACTATCTAGCAAGTTATTGGAAAGTTTCTAAAGATAGTACACAACACAGCAGAGCACGACCTCTCCAAAGGAATAAGAAATACATTATGTACCAGAGCTGGAAAAAAAAGAAAAAAGAAGAGGAAACAAGCACACTGGTGAAGTATCACTCTTGTTTCAAGATGATTTTGCTATGGTTCCTTTTGTGCAGTCTGAATTCTCAGCAAAACAATTTGCAAAGTGAATTAATGCCTTGTGCAAAGGATTCCCAGAGTGTAAAGGGTTTTTTTCTCTTGGCTTCTGAAAATAGTCTCTTCAAGAAAATGATGACAGTGTAAGGACAACCGGTTGTAAACAAAATGACTATTAGATTTACTTCGTATTATGTATCAAAATATCATCTGTCTTTAAAAAGAGAATTAAAATGCTGTTTAGAAAGATGAGAATGACTTTGTATCTTCTTTTTGGAGGAATAATTAAGTGACAGAAATCTGAGATTTTAACCAACAAGTTGTAATCCGGTGCACTAATCCCGACAGCATGTCTCCATCTGCTCTCTCGTCATCTTTTCTCAGACTCATGTCTGAGACTGCTCCATTTGTATAGCACCCAAGTGATGGGGCTCTTTCCAGGCCCCCTGTTGCTCTTGGGGRCTCCACTAACATCAACCATGTAATCATAACCATGACACTAAGACTAGTAATTCAGGAATCAGTTGTGTTGGCATTATATATGCCAGAGATAGTAAGGGATCTCTAAGCGCCAAACCCCACAGGATAAAGTGCCCACTGTCTCCTCCCAGGGCTCTATGCTCAGCCCAGGCAGGACCATGGCTTTCCTAGTCACTAGCAGGACAGTAAACTTTCTGAGCAATGGGATGGAGGAACCCACTGCTATGTCCCCACTGAAATGAATCCTTACCCACGCATCTGCCCTACAYCTGAACATCCCTCCACCCTCTCTCCACCTCTTTACACCTTTGAAAAGGAGGTGGACAACTACTTCATTATTCAGCTGAGCGTCCCCATCTCAGTGAGGCCCACCTGACCTCGGGAACAACTCAGGACAAGGAGAAGAGAGGAAACACATCTGCCCACATGRGTCCGGTGGTCTTGWGAGAGGCAGATGATCTCACTGTCARTCACAGCGTGTGGATCCCACTGCAACACATCCAACAGTCCCCGTACACTGCACTGCCAGAGTGCCRCACTGGGGTTCTGGACGACCCTCTAGAGTTTTCTCAAGGGCAGCTAGAGGGTGTAGTTATTATATGCTAACAAAATATACTGTAAATGGCAAATATTTAATAGGTAACATTAAAAAAAATAAAATTAACTGCTAAGCTCAGAGTTGGACAGCCCAGATTCCATTTTGGATGTACTAAATTTGTGTCCTAGAACTGAAAAGATTCACTTCCATCACCCTAACTTCTGCTTGTAATATAACATATTTGAGTTAAAAACTACAATGCTGGGATCACTTGTGAGCAAGGCTGTGTAACTGAAAAAAAGAATATATGAATATATTACAAGCAGCTCCCTAAGCCCTAAAAATGAAGGGAGAGGGAGGAAAGAGGGGGAGTACAGCAGTTGTGAATTCTGCTTGCAGAAGGAACATCTGGAAAACCAGGCTGGAGGAACTAGAAAATCAAACAGCTCGAGATAATACTGATAGGAAATGCAGGTCAAATTGCAGGGATATGATTAAGGACAGCAGAATGTTCCTGTAACAATTAAGGGATGTGCAAACAACAAAAGCTCTGGCTAAGAAGTGAACCATCCTGGGAAAAAAACACAGTTTATGCTAAAACTTTWCAGCCTTAGCACAACACTGCTGTAGCAAGGAAAAGCACATCAGGTGCAAGTCCACATTACACTCAGAAGCAACTGGAAACCATCTCCAGCTGCTGAGCAAACAAAGGATGTGGGACTGCCGTGGAATAAGATGAAGAGTCAAACACTATGAATTTTATTCCCAGCTCTGCCACAGATTTCCTGCATAACCTTCAGCCAACAGGTTAGTCTCTCTGTGGCCACTTCCTCTTTCAACTCTTATCTAAACATTAAAAGGAACAAGAAGTTTGTGGCAGCTCTATAACACAACAGATTACTTCCAAAGAAAAATARAACAAAAAACCCTGTGCCTTATCCCACACCCTTTCACTTTAAAGTTGCCTCAAACATTTCCCAGGATGGAGGCACACTATGGCTTCACAGTACAGTCACAACCTCACAGTCACAGCTCACATCCAGTACCAGCCACTCTGCCAAGTCCATGGGATTGGCAAWGCCCTGCCAACAGGTTCATTGCTGCTCAGCAAGGGTGTATCCCTCACCCTGCCTCCCCAGATGCTGGGACACATTGAAAGAATATGGCAGGCTCTTCTGAGCTTCTGCTTTTTCCCCTTGCAGTTGTCCATATCCTTCACAGTTGTCATCATCATGTACAAACACTGCACAACGAAAACAATGACCTGACCATGACCTGATCCTGAATCATGATTTCTAAAGCAGTCTTCTAAAACATTTTTCTATCATAAATGCACAGAGGAGCTAAACTTCAAGGGACAMAATGTCCACAGCTTTTGGGTAAGATTGTGGGGATTGGATACAATTGGAGAGACTGTTTTCTTTTCAGTGCCTATGCATTCTGGGCACTGGCTTAATTTCAAGGGCTATCACACAGACCTCAGTCACCGTGGTTTCTCATCTACAACAACATAAGAGAGCAGAAACAAGAGATATGCTTTATCAGTTAAAGTAGTGGCACTATTGTAGATGCAATGGTCCAGGGATATCAGCAAGAGATGGCTTGCAGGGAAGTAATATCCTCTTTCAGCATACCCAGCACTGCTGRAAAAAATGAACATGGTTTCAGACACACAAGTCCCCTGCAGGTCTGAAAGAAGAGCAAAAGCAAAAACATCTCCTATACACAGGTGCAGAGGTCCTMGCCAGAAGCCTGCTCAATCTTCTCTAGAGAATTTACACACAGGTCTAACTGAAGAATATGACTTTTCCAGCTCTGTTTCTTATTTGTTAAAGCCATTATGACACTTGACATATGCTGTGATGGACATGAATGTAAAATCCTTTCAATTAAATTTTCTTTGTCCTGCTGTTTCATGCCCCAAGGAAAAAAAGTAAAGTGTCAAACTTGCATGTTTATTGCACTGAAACAACTTGAATTTACTCTGATGTATAAAATCTCCCAGATTTTTTCAAAGGAGAGATGCTATATGCTTACTTGTTTTGTTCCACTTCACWAAACAGACGCTCTCCCTTATGCTAGATAAAAGTTTAGCAATGGCAAATGTCAGTTTTAAATTATTTGATCTGAAAGCTACATCAGATCCCGATTSAGCCAGGCTGTGGGGGGAAGGGTGGCTGGTAGTACAGCCTCTTACTTTGCAAAAGAAACCATCCACACCAACACCCACACTAATGTCTTCCTCAAAGATATAGACCAAAAAATACCCAGGACATGATTGTCCCTGCAAGTGTCATGGACTCTCAGCATATCTGAATGACACAAATCCTTGTCTCCTCTGCCCCAACTTATTTTCAGAGACTGAAAAATTATCTGTCACTGGACACATACTGAACTCGAAGCTGATTTGGTTTCCCTGCAGAACTAAACAGTTTGTTCCTAACCCATCTCACAGGGTCGGTGCTATCTGCTGACCAACACACTCTTCAATTCCATGTTTCCCAAGCAGAAACGCAGAGCTCATGAGCTTGTACTCGCTCTGAAGTTTTGGATTCTCAGAAGCTACACGTTACTAAGCAGAAAACCAGTGGAGAGGATTAATGCGGGCTTTGACTTTTACCCAGCTGCATGAGGGCAACTCCTGTCTTCCCATCCAGCCCTGCTTGCCCCCTCATCCCGAAAGGGAAGGGGGCAGAGGAAGGGCACTGTGGAGAGCAGGAGGCAGGAGCTCAACAGCACAGTATTCAAAGGCACAGCCAAGCTGACTCCATCTGCAAACAGCATCAAGGAGAAATGGAGATCTCCTACACAAAGAGCAAGTGTGGAACCAGCCAGCTGATTCTCACCCACGGCAAACCCRAGAGAGGAAGTGGCCGGACTTTAGAACAAAGGCTGTCTTTATCATCTGTGGAGGCATGAGTGTGGGGAACCACAGAGACTTCGGCTGTAAGACGCTCCCTTTGCAGTGATGTACCATGGTAAGCTTTCAGCTCCACAGTCTGGGGCCGATCTTACACGGGCCTGCCTCATGACACACCTCATGCCCTGGCAGGGCACTTCACAGAATATGAGGCACTTGATTACCACTTGCAGAGAAAACAGCTCAGGAGACTGACGGGACACTCAGCTACATGTGGAGAGAGGTGATGACACCTCCAAACAAGATGTGGTGAATCCAGAGTCAGCATCAGAGACAGGTGGCAAGAAAACAAATCCAGCCAGCTCTCTAGCTCCTGTACATCCTACTCTCCAAGAGAGACACTCACAGGATCTCCATACAGGATAAGCATGAGCACCTGGGACAATCCCTGGCTTGTGGGCGGAAGCCAGCAGATCCTCCTGCAGGGGGTCTTGTCACAGCAATCAGTGATGTAGCTAACAGCACTTTGTTTCAGCTCTTCAGAAGCAKGCTTAGCGGAGAAGACTCCTCACATGACCTCCAAAACAATGTGAGAGCTGCCCTGTGCATGCAAGTGCAACACTACCTCAAGGCCAGGGGCTGGGGAAAGCAACAGCACCTTTCAGAGACAGAGACGGACCTTCCTCTTTCCCACTGCCTTTATTTCCCTAGCTGCGGTGAGGAAACTCCAGCCAGGCAAACGGGCTATTGTTCCTGCCTGCCAAGCAGCTTGCCCTTTCTGACAGGCATCTCTCACTCTGCAGATAGAGGCATTTGTCAAATGCAGACATGTAGCTAAATATAATTTTAGTTTAACACACATACTAGATGGCTACAGCAGGATCAAACACCATGTTTCTTTCCAAGGCTGAGTATGACAACTCCCTGAATCCTCTTTTTTTTTGAGTAAGTCGTGGCTTTGGGGCCTTTTCTGTTGTTTTGGGGTTTGTTTTTTGAAAGAGTACCACGTGCACTATAGCAGTCCAGTCACTGATCTTGAAACACTATGTGTGACAACCTACGTGAGGTGATTAATTAACTTCATTACATTGATGCACTATGGTCTCCTTAACTAAATTTCCCACCATGAAGGAACCTACAGGCAATGTATTAACGAGTTACACCAAACCCAAAGCATGACTGACCTCCCAGTTACTTTTTATTTTTTTTTTAACTAGAATGGCCTGGGCTTATAACTACCTGATAATTCTTATTCTAAGAGAAATACAGAGAACAGCTAAATATTTATGCATGTACAGACACAAGTAGATTTGCAAAAAAAAGAGCAAGTGTATGCCACAACACTCATTAGAATTGAGATTTATACATTTAGACTGATCCTTACTCTTACTGAATTATTGCCTTCTCCCCTCTAATTTCCAAAATTACTTATTAACCAGCTGTTCCCACAGTTAGTTTTGTCAGCTGTTAGACACATAAATAAACAAATTATAAAGTAAGTGTGGAGAATGATTAGAAGGAACGAAGAAGCACACTAATGCACAGTGTATTCATAGTCAGCTGTCAYGCGCCCCTTCTATTCCTTTAATGGCTCTTTCTTCTCACTTCTCTTTGCTGACATTTACATTAAAAGGTGCAGTGTCTTTCAACTTCCATTTTGAACGAATGTTCCCTGTAATGAGCAACATAGGCTTGAAAGCATGTTTTTTGAAATGCAGTGAAAAGGTAGTTTTAATGAAGAGAAATGAGAGAACTGGTGAACAGAGAATCGTTCTGCAATCTGAATTAATGCCTGTTTGGAAAAGGCTCAACTGAGGAAGGAGATGTAAGACTTTTGGCAATGGGAATTCTAATTATTTCAAGTCTTGGCAGTAATTTTATCAAATAGTAGCAATTTCATTAAAAGGTGCACTGGTAATCATCTACATAAGGCCTCCAGAGGGGAAAATATACCAATAATTGCATAATTACGTTATCACTGCTCATATGATGGACCACATTAAATACCACAAAGAGGAGCACTGCTTCTTACTTTCTCTAGATATTTAGTTCAGTACATTTGCCTAGAAGATTACAGCAATAAACAAGACTTTCAGATTAACATGTTCACCAAATTTTGCAGAAAAGACACAGCTATCTTTCATGTCCATAATACTTCATATTMCCTTTTCCTTCACTGAAAGAGCTGACAAATTAATGAGAAAAATGCTGAATTTGGTAATAAGGTAATTTATATAGTTGTGTTACCAGAATACAAGTCATTGCATCACATCATGCAGGCACATGGCACAGGATCCATTTAAGAAGCAGGTATTAGAATATTTCCATATTTGTCCCTATAAATTAAGCATACCTATTCAGAGATTTTTGATGAGCCTGCAATAAGTTAGACTTCCCTTGTCTAAATAACACACAAACTTTTCTATGAAGATGTTAGTAAAAAAATTCTTGTAAAAGCATTGTTTTACAGACAATCTAATAAGCAGTTTTCTAGTGAGGTATCCAGCATATTAGACAAGTATCTTTGCACATGTCTTSTGAAGCTATGACTAGGCCAGTTTCTGGAGGACTCATTGGCACATTATTCAGAACACCCTCAGGTGAAAAATTTCACCTCAGACAATCACACTAACACCCAGCAACACCTGTCACTGATGTTGCCTTAGGTAGAAGTGCTTTGAATTCAGAGACTTGGATATATTTCTGACAATTCAGTTTTATTTCCTCAGTCTTCTGACAATGAGATAAGTAACTTGGCTGTTGGACTTCATCTCCAGTACCAGCAGAAGACTTGTAGTTTTTGCTTATAAATTGCACTTTGTTTTCTAGTTTATTTATAAGCCTTATTGCAAGTTGCTATACATAGGTAGCTGCTTATGGAAGAGTAGTCCTCCTTCCTGCTCCAGGAGAGAGATACACAGAGGAATACTTAATGTGAGTAGAGCCCGAGTGCCAGCCTAAACAGGGAATCCCATTTCAGCATCTCTTCTGAATATATCTAGCTGATGGGAGGGGATCAGAAACACAGGGCTTACTTCTGTGTACTTACAAATGGTCCTTCCATTTGACCTCCTTCATTGTACTGCATACCTCGAATCCTAGACATGATAATATTAATACTACTGCAAAGTCAGCAGTTTTATGCATAATACCTGGAAGTCAGACGTGCTATGGAATAGGAAACTTTAACAGCTTGTGTTAAAATGAACAGTACTGGGAGGAAGCTTTTATTTTGTGGAAGCTAATATAATTTCTTTTTAAAGTTAAAAAGTTACGCTCATCCAGGCATAGAAAGCACTTCCATGACACAGAAAACAGCAAACAAACAAGCATCAAAAGTGAAGAGGTGAACTGGCCAGCTACTGAGCAGCAGAGAATGAAAGCCTGAGGATCAGGTCCTAGCATGGAATTGTATATAAGGTATATATATATATACATACACATATATACCCTATTAAGCTGCATATTTAATAACACATGAAAAAGCAAAAATACAGCTTTTTTATAATGCACATTTTCCCTTTAAAAGGTAAAAATACTGCGGGATTTTGAAAATACAACAACATAAATATAAACTTATGGCTCCCCTAATCATTAAAAAAAACCAAAAACTTATTCAAGCTGTATATTTGCTGTCAAAATTTTAAAGACAATCTAACTACTGGATTCATAGAAGTCAGTCCCTGAGCACCTCTAGGCAGGTTGTGCTGCAGCAATAAACCAGCCTTTGGCATCTGGAGTTTCCTAGCAGGTGCAGAGAAAATACTTTTTTTTTAATTTCAGTTCATTCAGTAACACTCAGTTAAGCAACTAGTCCATTCAAAGAGGAGCTACTGATCTGGAGTTGAAAAAAATCATGAATGTTTCTTTCCATTGCCATTCTAAGAATAAAGAGAGAATGAGATGGACTAGTTCTAAATTTTTGTAGCATAGTGATTAGAAACCACCAGTTTTGACTACAGATAGGCCTTTCAGGCATTAATTCTTTATTTCAAAACATTTCTCAATGAGTTTTTTCTTCTGAATTGGCTGGCTTCTATGTGGTACTATTTTTTATCTAACGGAAGAACGCTTCAGAATTCTTGTTTCCTTCATTGTAATCAATGCAAATCATCAGTAAAAATCAATTATCTAATACGAGAAATGTCAACATTTTCTATTTTCTTACTAAAACATACACATGAAGAATCAGGATCAATGTATATATAACAAGCTACATAATTGCTTAAATACAGGCAGAGTGATTAATCAAAGTAAGTATAACATTAACTGCAAAGGCTATATTTAATTAAAACTCTATCTCACTGGTAATAAAGGAGGTTAAACCTTTCTTTGCAAAATGATTAAGTACAAATGCAAAACAGTTAAAATGAGGCTTACTGCTGGCTGATTTAAATCATGATTAAAATCAGATTTACAATGCCTTGAATGAAATTGAAGCACATAGTACAAGGGGAGGTAACTATTTTATTTAACCTGGGAGCAYTGCATTTCTCATCTGCAGTCAGATGTCAATTTTACACATCATATCTGGAGGAAGTGCAAATAAGTCAGAGAGAGCTAAGAGCAAGAGGACGATTTACAAAAGATACTCCAAAAGAAAATGTTGGTAAAGGTTTATCACAGAAGAGAGAAGCCAAAGGCTTTATACTGTTGATGTATAAAATATTTTTACAAAAAGGATGATGATCAGCAGCTCATTATGTCCAAAACACCAGGGGAGTAAAAGGATGGAATTAAGCAACCAGCAAGGGAGATTAGGTATCTGAAGAAGCTTTTGACCTTTAACAACTATTTATTAAAAAAAAAAAAAAAAAAAAAAAAAACAAACAGGTGGTAGACTCATCAGCACAAATCTGCCTTAGAGCAGGTTAGAACAAAAGTCTGTATGGGGAGATCTGCTCCATCTGACCACAAGGAAGAGCTGGGGACAGAGCAGATCTCTGCAGGTCTACTCCAGCCTTACTCAAGAGTTCTATGGGAGTCTCCTAAGATTTGACATGTCTCTTAGAAACCCAGCTGCAGAAGGAAGATGAATGCATGAGAAACTCAGATTTCATTCAGAAAAGAACGAAGTTTCCAGTCCTGAGGGCTGCGGACAAAAACCTTCAACATGTTACATCAGTGCAGCCATTAACTCCTGAACAAAAAACAGATTAAGTAGGAGAGCCAAGTGCAAGTTTTAAATCTCATGATACCCGCCTGCAGGAATCTGGTTCTGAATGGCCTAGGTATGCAAACACCCAAAACATTTCTATAACACAGCTCACTGGGATTTTCCACCCCTTCAAAGCATGCAGGCTCTGAATGACAGGTTATAAAAACAAACTTGAATTTCKTTTTCCTATGTGGCTTTTGCACAATGCCTTTCTGTAAAACAAATCCACTCCATGTCATAGAATCGTGGAATGATTTGGTTTGGAAGGTACGTTAAAGATTATCTAGTTCCAACCCCTTGACATGGATAGGGACATCTTCCACTAGACCAAGTGGCCCAGGGCCAAATCCTACCTGGYRTTGAACACTTCCAGGGATGGGACACCCACAGCTTCTCTGGGTAACCTGGTCCTGTGTCTCACCACCTTCGGAGTAAAGAATTTCTTCCTAACATCCAACCTAAATATCCCCACTTTCATTTTAAGGCCATTCTTGCTTTTCCTTTACTACATGTCTTTGTAAAAAATCCTTCTCCAGCTTTCTAGCAGGCCCTCTTTTGGTACTGGAAGCATTCTCTTCTCCAGGCTGAACCCCAGCTCTCTCAGCCCATCTTCATGGGAGATGTGCTCCAGCCCTCTGATCCCTTCTGAGGAACATGGTGATGCAGCATGAGCAGAGGAGCACTGCTTAGCTTAACACAGTGACTGATAGGAAAAGACAGGAGATGTAGGACTAATCTGGCATTTGCCATGCTTCCAAAGAACATGTAAGAAATGCATCTCTCTGATTTTCACATTTGCCTGCTACAGTTTTCATCTCTTCTTAACTTAAATCAGCCCATGCATCCTCCTTATCAATTAGATTTACAACTGTCAGTGCCTAGTTGACCACAGAATTCTTCTCCGTATCAGATATTTCATGGTCTCCATGATTACAGATTCAACTGTCAAGATGACATTTAAAATTATAGACATTTAATGCAGTAAGCCCCCCCTGCTGACAAAAAAACGTGTAGCTCATTTAGTGATGCTTCATTTTAGTTCAGTTTCCAGGAATGATCATTATGGAGTGCCCCAGAAGTTGCGTAGCATGGTAGCAACATTAGAAACTTTTCTGTTATTTACATGCCTGTTTGTTAAAATCAAGAGCTTACATGCTGGGAAGAAAAAAAAAAACCTTTTGTAGCATGAAAAATATCATTAAAAATCCATTAAATCTGAAAACCTGTTTTTTCAGAATAAATCAATATAATCCCCTAGAGTAAATCCACTGAGAGAATAACATTTAGTGTGCTTTCTAATTGGTATCCCCTAGAAAATAGGAGTCAMATTCGCCCCTCGAACACAGATGTTTACACTCTCCTTACGCTTTTATCACTAACGGCAGCAATCTTGGCCAGTGGACAAACAATACACTTCAGTTGTCATTAGGTTTGGCAAGCAGCCAAGAAGACTGCTCACACACATAAAATTACATCCATTTATGACTGTTTGCAGGATTCACTGTCAAACAGGGTCCTACTGGCAAAAAAAATCTAAGTTTCCTAAAAGTCACTGAAAAAGCTGAGCACAATACTCTAAAATACAATAATATAGAAGAATATTATTAATTTTAAAATTCCTTTTATGTCAAGATCTCATAATTCCTAKGTGCATTCTCTTCAGGTTCTTCTAATGAATGACCAAAAGATGTAACACACTTTCATTAGATGCCTTAGCATCAGCTCTTCTCTCCCGCGTACGGTTACTATGAACACCTTAAGCTCTGTTACRGCTGAAGAGTCTCAACCAGGGAAGCTGAGTTTCTAAAGGACAGAAACATCYGCAAGCTGTTTCTTGTACATGGGAACAGTCAGAAAGACATTCAGAAGTTTTTAAAAAGTATTATACTTAAAGTGAGAAGGTACTCACAGTAAATGCAACTCATTAGGATATCAGACCTCAYTTCCTCCAGCCATTCTCTGAACAGCTGAAAGAGACTTAAGGAAATGAGTCAAAATCCTGAAAGATGTTTGTACTAGACGAAAAAGAAAACAACATCTGTAAAATCATGTGTCACATCCATAGACCAAGACAATGTGTAACACTTGATCTCTGCAATGGCCTTCATCTTCGTGGACAGAGAAAAAAAGCTGAAAAGTGGCTTAACCTTGAGCAATTACTGCCTCTCTTCTACTTGACTGATAYGAGATTATATCAGTCCCTGTGTATTGTAGATAAACATATATGTTGTTGAAACTTTGATTCTGTGTGGTTCTTGTTTTATCCAGAATTTGTTGTTCCTTACCTTCAGATTCCATCAGACTGTTTCCTGTTCAGACTAGAAGGCAGCTTTCTTTCAAACTACAAATGCCTAGTATTTTGTATTTAGTTTGACAGCTCCAGATATGCCTCAAAAATCTTCCTAATAGCTTCCAGTAACAAAAAATTATAGTTCAGACAGAAATCCAAAGACTACAAAGATACCATTAGTCTCTCAGAACAGACCAGAAAGCAAAAAGGACAAGCATCACAAGGAGAACTCCTACTGACTGGAATAGGACACAGATGTTCCYCCCAAGACCTGTCCTAGCTCATGTTTACATGTGCTAAAGACATATCCCTTCCAACTCCACCTGTGTCCTGGTGCAGCATATCCCTTCTGGAGGTGACTCAGGATCCTTTGATTATTTCAGGCACCTGCAAAGAAGTGTTACTGTTTGGACAATCAGTGAGAGATTTCTGGGAGAGCTGAAGAGAGATGGAAAACGTAGAGAGAGCCAATACAACCCAACAACACTACAGCTGCAGTCATCTGTTGACAAGAGGCTCTCTCTGGCAAAATAAGCACATGGAAATGCCTTCAGTCTCTATGAATGGTATTTAAACAGGATGCAAATGGGAGTCTCACTTCTTGCCAAATTTGACACATTCTTTATTATAAAGCCTGGACAAAAATCACTTAGGCACTTGCTGGGAGAGGGTTCCCAGTGGTAATGCAAAGAAAAAGAGTTGAATATTGAGCAATCTTTGACATTTCCATCCTGCCTCTGGCAGTGGCCTCAGGCCACATTTCTGCACAGGAGACTCTGCACTCCCACGGGGGAGGGTGGAAAAGGAGAAGGAGAGAGCAGTATAGATGGCTTGAGGGGGGTCAAAGCAGTGACCGAATGACAGCAATCAGAATCCTCATCAAATTCAACCTTCCTCCTTTAAGCTTCCTCCCTCATGGCTGACTGATAGCAGGGAGCATCATGAAAACAGACATTCTTCCCTCTGGGCACAGGGAGAGTCTCCTATTACTCTGCAGCTGATTGGAAAAAAAAAAGGTTGCACTGATGGATGCTCAAAGGAACCATGTCCAGTCTTCCATGACCACAGGATGGAAATGCAAGATATGCTGGCAGAGTACTGGATAGTGGGGGACAAAGTGAGCCTCGAGGGACGAAAGGAAAACCAGGGAGAAAAGTTGGTTCCAGAATATTGCATCAAAATGAGGACTAGGCAAACYCAAATGGAAGGAAATGTGGAAGGATGTTAGGATGCAAGAAAAACATAAAAGGGACTGTGGACAGAAGAGATGAATGGTTTACCCTTTGAGAAGYTACATTAAGCTGTTTTCTACATCCTCCTTCCCAGTTTGCAACCAAAGGAAGGAGTTTTGACCAACAGCCAAGGAAAGTAAATTTGTACACTGATAAACAGGATAGGTAGGTCTCAACAGGGACTGTGGGAGATCATTCCAGCCAAGTGTCTACACTGAGGCAAAACCAAAAGTAGCGCAGGGTCACACTAGCTCCGAAGCAATCCAGAACAGCACATCAGCTCTCTCCTGCCTGTCACTTCTGATGTTCCTATGCTGCTGCCAGGACACAAACCATCACTCTGGATACCTCCTCCAGCACCACAAAAGTAGCCCAGAATACACCTACATCTGTATGACACACAGATGATGCACACGCATACCCAAAGACAGCTGTCTTTTGCAGCAAGTTATTTCTGCTTACAACATGGTGTGTTTTTCTCCATGCAAGTGTTTGTCTGATGTGTCCCAGAGGTGAAGTCTCCCACAASTGTATAAACCCAGAATCAGAGGAAGGACCATAAGAAAGGCTCCCCCCTTGCCTCTCCAGTACTCTGGAACCTGCACCTCTGTCTTTTAGGAGATGCTGCCAGTGTGACCTGTTTCCCAAGACTTCCTTAAGGACAATCTAACTATATGATAAAGGATAACCTTAAAATGCATGCAAGAAATACATGAAGTAAAGAAAGTTGGCAGGTATTAAGCATTTCAACATATTTTAAATTTCTTTCTARGAATAACTCATAGGTAGGAGACTTTCCCATTCCTGCGGCCACAGCATTTTGCAGCTGTATGGGGGTACTTCGAAATAGCCAAATTGCCAGATACTACTTTCTCACATTACCAATAAACAAAAGGCACCAAACACAAAAAGTTACCTAAACAAAACTATTAACACATCCTCAAGTTAAGTGCTCTAGAATGAAGAAGCGTAAATTGTCACTATTGTTAGTTCCCGGTGTTTTAGCTGTATTTGCTCCCATGGGCAGAGGCTGGAGGAGCCCTCCCCGTCTGTTTGACAGAGAGTGCTCTGCAAGGCTCCTCTCTGGTGGTGGCAGCAGACGTCAAACACCTATCGCTGTGCATCGCTTCCCTCGATCCTCAGCTCGTTCTCACATAAGCAGCAAAATAACCTTTTTCTCACGTTACCTCCTTTCTGACTTCGGTGCCTAGGGCCAAATTCCTCCCCGGGTTCAGCACAGAACTCCTCACAGTATCTTCCCCTGGTCACCCCCAAACGCTTCCTAAGCCTACAAACCGTGCGAGATACACGGCGGCTCCGAAAGCCATGTGCGAAGTTGCCCAGCGCGGCAGCCAGATGCAGTATTCAAAACCATTAGACCTGTGCTCCAGGRCTGTAAGGTCAGGCAAGAAAAACCTCTTTTCATAAAGGAATGGAAGGGAACCTACGACAAACCAAAGTTTTAGCACAGGCTGACCTCCCGAGGGCCCGAAAGGCACCCATCGCCCTCCTGGACACCGCGAGGGACCGTCAGTGCCGGAGCAGCCCGGCCCTGATGCCGTGTCCTGGGGCGAGCCCTGTCCCGGGGCACCGGCCCGCCGGCGGGCGCACAGGGCACCGAGCCCACCTGCCCCACCCCGGGGAGGCTGCACCCCGCTGCACAGCGCTGGACACCTGACGGCGGCGGCTCGTTCCTGCCCATTGTTCAACGAGCACTTAACCGCGGGGACATTTTGTACTGATCACCACAGCTTATTGCCAAAACAGCCCGGCCGGGGAGASGGAGGGGGTGGAGGGGCTCCCTGCCGGCCCCTCTCCCAGCCCCGGATACCCGCGTACGGCAAACAAAGGACTTTATTTCCCCCGGCGGGGCGTCCCACAAGGGCAGCGCGGGGCGACGCCGGGGACACGGRGGGCTGCCTCCCGACCCACGGGCGGCAGGGGCCGCCAGCGCCGAAGTTTTCCCCGCCGCCGCCCGTGCCGACCCCGGCCCCGCCAGGCTCCGCGCCCGCCCGCGCCCGCGGCTCCCACCTGCGGGGAAGAGGCTCAGCAGCAGCAGCGCGGTGTGCGCCAGCTCCCGGGCGAGGATCGCGCCCTCCATCCCGGCGCGGCTGCCGCTCGCAGCGCCCGGCGCGGAGATGCCCGAGCCCCCGCGGGAGGGAGCGGAGTAGAGCCGGCCCCGCCCCGCGCCGCGCCGCGCCCCCGCCCCGCCGCCGCGGGGATGGGCGCAGGTGAGGAGCTCCCCCGCCCCTCGGGGAASGGCAGCGCTTCGGCTTGCCTTGTTTGGGCTCACCAGAAAGACCCCGARCAAAATGATTTAAGAAAGAAAGGCAGAGCCCCGTGCCGAATGTGCGCACCGTGCTGTCGTTGAGGAGCGCTCGCCCTTTTCACAGGCAGCGTTCCGCCGTGCCGAGCACCCGAGGGATCGGGGCCGTGGGGCTGCCCAAACACATGTGGAACGTGGTCCGAACAAAGGTGGTGGGGAGCGGCCGGGCTGGGCACGGGAGCTGGAGACGGGGAGAGCATCCCTTAAAGGGCAGGTACAAAGCCATTTAGCTAGCTTTGAATTCCTCATTGATAGCTCCTGGAGGTGTCRTAGCAGATTCTGGAGGCACCAAAGGTATCGCCTGTGCCCGGGCTCGCACCGCCGAGATCGACTGAGCCTGCTATGGGCCACCACCTGTTAAGGGCCAGAGCACCCGGAGTGAGACTTAAAAGTGTACGTGTGACACAAAGCGAAGACTTGAAAGAAGYGGCTGGTTTGGTATGGAAAAGAGAAAACTGGCAGGGAGCTTAAACATGGAAAGGGTCCTTAAGAAAAGGATTTTGAGCGATTGTTTTTCATGTCCCTCAAGGGCAAGATAAAAAGTAATCAATTTAGTTCTCAGAAAAAAAAAAAAAAAACCCAAAAAAACAAAAAGACATTTGTGTTTAAAGAGTTGCCTGGAAAAAAAAAGAAAGTCAGTGACAGCTGGGAGGACAGAATGTAATTTTATTCCCATCCATCCCTTTCCTGTTCCATTTGTATCTTCCATAGGAAAGTGAAAAGTTTCGTCCTATGRTAGGAAAGCCATGACTACTTTCTTCAAAGAAAAGGGCTGAGGATCAGAACATTAGTTGTTGAAAAAGGTTTTGCAACTTCTTGCTTTCAGTAATGACTTTTCAGCATCTAATAAATCTACCTTCATCATCAATCATCATCAAAGAACTCTAGATTTCTCAGATTCTGATGCTCTTGATCAATTGAAATTTTACTGAAAGTCCTCAGGTTTGTTAGTGGGTGAGAATTAACTAACAAGCAGATATTTAACACCATCTAAACCCCAGCTAAACACTCAGAGTATGGCAGGTGGGATATTAACTCTTGCAGTGGCTTTTTCATGTGTACAGAACMAACTTTCCCTGAAACTTTGTTGTTTGAAACCAATTTATGTGATGATCATTCATGTAATGAAAAGACATTTATGTAATGAAATGCACTGAAGTTACCTGGGGGTATCACACMACTCTACTACCCAAGTTTTTRTATCTCCTGATTAATTCATAGCTGRTCTCATTGCAGAAATTTTRTGGTGCAAATCTTGTAGAGAGAAGCTTATAACCTGTAGGGACAAAGGTCATAAACTTTTCTTATAGTTTATCCAGCTAACATTCTCATAGAAGAYAAAATAACTTCTGAGCACATGTTATTCTTCAGATCTTTTATGTTCAAAGGACCATCTGTTTTTCCCAAATATGTCAATGGATATAGTAAGAGGGAGCATTTCTTCCTACCAACTAGGTTTTGTAAAATTTCCTTAGACAACACTGGATGTTAGTGCAATGAGAATAAATATGGAATTCTAAGCTATTTGACATTGTTTTATATTTATCCAGGAAGGTTTTCCTGGCTGCATGAACCCTTGCCATTGATGATGATAACCCTCGTAGATGCCACCCTCCCTCTACTAGAGACAGCTGAAGCAGGATCGATGAAGCCTAATTTGGGCATCTAAATACAACAGAGGTGTGCTACAATTAATAAACTTATAAAAGGC
>NW_026623303.1:2428802-2432201 GCF_030028575.1 Malurus melanocephalus | reverse complement strand
TAATTGTAAGGAAGGCACGTGCAAAGAGCAAGGAGAATTTAGACTACAAATGCATCGCAGAGAAGGGGTTGTGGAATCCCGCAGAGGGAGTTTTTTAAGCACCGATGAGACGACTGACGAGGATCTGGGAGCACTTACTTCTGTAGCTGCAGAACTGGAATGGAGAAATAACACTGAGGCAGAAATAACAGAAACTACAGAAATGTRTAGCTTTAACACTGCTTTGGCAGTCAGTGTCACATGCTGCTRGGGTGAAAGAAAAGTGTTCAGGTAACCCAAGCAAAGGAGTCATGCATGCATTCACCAGTCATGCTCTGCCCAAGGTAGCCACTGGCAGCACCTGAACAGGCAGGTGGGCGAAGGACACACTGAAAAAACCCTAATAACGCTTCTGGATGTACAGAAAGATGTAGAGGACACATGGGAAAACTTTCACCCCTGGAAAAGCATAAATGTAGACTTCTTGAAAAGTGTCAGTACAGCTCAGAAAAAATTATTGAAGGTAAAATATTCCTTTTTTTTCCTTCATCTTTCTTTCTTTTTCACTCCTGTCAGATTTTTTCCCAAGGTTAATAGCGTTGTCCCACATGGTCCAGCATGAGATGAAAGTCTTGTCTTATATGTTTAAAATGGCTCTCTCCATTTCTTTACTCTCTTTCATCTCTGACAGCCAGTCTCTTTTGATGGGTGAATCCTTCCTCTGCTGCAAAATGGAATACTTTTTTGTTGGCACACCAACAATTTCACACTCARATAATGTTTAAATATTTCTTATTAGGTGCTAGCCTCATCAAATTAATCCTAGGGAGGAAAAATACCTGAAATACTTAATTTTTTAGTGTCTCACTCAATTTTCCAGGTGTCTCTGGATTTTATTTCTGTAGGAGAAAAAAAGCTGGAWTTTTTTTACATAAATACTTGGAGCATTTACAGTTCAATTTCTTAAAGATGCAAAGGCAGCGCACAATATACTGTAAGAGGTTTTCACTGAAGCATTATCAAGGAACATGTGATGTTGTTATTGTGGCAGGTTTCTCCCTGTTCTCCTTGATTAGTGCTCTTTCAGTTAGTGGCCTGCCTTTAGGTCCTGCACATCCCTGATCACATGCAGCCAAACTCCGCGTGGCTCTGCATCATATGCCTCATTTTCACGAGCATTAGCTCAATGTTAGATCTCAAAATCAAAGTGGCAACAGTATTCTCCACGTGCTTTGACTGACTATAAATAGCAACTGTAAGTGGGAAACAAAGGTGAATTGCTTTTAACCTTGCCCCTTCRTTTATTTTTAATAATTATAATGATGAATGCAGTTACCCTTTCCAATGTATTGCACTGAATGCTATAAGTTCTCTTGTCTATATTCTGTATGCAGTATAGAAGCAAAAGAAAGTTTCTTAAGCAGTGGAGGTTTCTCTTAGGTCTTTTCCCTACCTTTGTTCAAAATACGTGAGCATAAAAGCATAAACCAGAAAGGTTCTTTGGTTTTGCAGCCAGCCTCACGTGTTCCTCTCTTCAGTTGTCACTGTGATACTGTGGCAGTATGTTAGGACAGGTAATGCCATCTCTCCTCAGCATCTGCTGGAGACAACTTGCAGTAGGTTGACATTTGGGGGAGTGCGAATGAAAAGAGAGACAAGAGAAATCTACTGATTTTGGACACAGTACAGATTTGGAGATAAGAATGATAAGCTTGGAGAAATATGTGAAATTGTATTTGAAAAATTCACTTCAGCTTGAAATCCTGAAAGTGATTTAACTTTGTGGATGAGCTCCCTTGCTTGAAAAGTCAATCCAAAAGATTGCTTTTACAAATCCATGGGACTGCTTGCTGAAGTAAACATTGAATARGTCAATAATATTGGTAAGATTAAGCTAATGTCATTGAAAAACTGGTGCTCTAATGAAGTGTTGTCATTTCTGTATCTGAATGGAAATGCGTTTGGAAATTAGCTAGTTAACAATTTATTTGTCAGAGCTATGGAAAGCTATTTTACAGCATAAATAATCTTAAAATATATTTTATCTGTGACAAAATGTATCCATTGAGAAGAGAGGAAAATGCRCTCTAATACAGCCAATCAATGGCAGCTAGAATCCCTCCTGATAACCCTGTGATAACAACTTTTTCTGTAAGGTTGTACTTTTCTTTTTCTAAATTGCAGATTGACAGACTTTAGACTGGAGCATGGCTCTTTCATATAAATTGGCAGCCCCAGCAAGCCAGAGAGCTCCAGAATGAACTCCTCTGTGATTCCTGAAGGCTTTGAGAAATTATGAGAGTTTGAAACATATTGATTTACCAACGTTGCTGTGAAAGCTATCTGATCATTGGCATAAAAGTTTGTTWAGCTTTTTAAAAGTGAGAAGTGGTAAACTTCTGCTTTGTGCATTAATCTAAAACAGCATTTCTGAAGAGTGGCTGCTAAGAATGTCATATGATCATTGTGCAAATATATATATACTCAGCACTCTGATGTATCTTGATCCTAATCTACAAAACCATAGCTAGGAATTTTCTCAGGCTCTTGTTTTATTAATTAAAAAAAAAGCTGTGAAATCTGCTGATCTAAACTGTTGGTACAGCAAGGTGGAATCCAGCTAGACTTGTTTTCTAGAAACCTTGGGATTTTGGGAYATCCCATTGCATTTTTTAAATTAATCTCTAGTCTTCTGCTCTTCACACTGACATGTTAGGGTGGGTGATGGAGAAAACTGGTAGCATTTGATRGGCATGTCTTAAGACTTCATCTGTAGATAGAAGGATTGTAATTCCATGCAGTTTAACTGAAGAAACTTCTGCTATTTTTAGCAGGGATGACACTAAAATAARTTCAGATAAAGTGGACACCTTTATCTTATTCCCTCTGTAATATGAATCTTCATACTGAATTCATTGTCTTACTAAAGCGGAGGTGTGTCTTATTCCCTTTAAATCCAATTGTGTAGAATACTCACTGAATCCCATTGTGTCTGTGATCTTAAATGGGCATTGTCATCCTAGTTAATTAAAGATTTTTCCAGCATCAAATGTCAAGAGCCTAGATACAGTCACCACTGAAGCTTGAAATATGTACTGTTTTTGAAGACATCTTGTGTTATCACATGCATAGCACACTATTGTAAAAACTGTTTTATCAGCCTAAGCTTAAGTGGAAAATAAAGGCTCTAATCTTCTTGATATTTTTTTTCCCTTCCAGTTTATAGCCTGCAATCTTTCTAAGAAAAGAGATTTGTCTTTATGAACTGCCAAGTGTAGTTCTTGCCCTTATTGCTTGCTCCTTTATTTGCACTGGCCACTGTTGAGAATTGACTCCATGCATCAGCCTAGGTCTTTTCAAGTGTTGTTTTGTCTTACTTACTTTTCTTGCTGGGTTGTTGTTATTGTGTTTTTGTTTTTT
>NW_026623303.1:2293572-2428707 GCF_030028575.1 Malurus melanocephalus | reverse complement strand
AGTTGAACATATTAAAATACTTGTGGAGAAACAGCTGATGTGGCTTCCTCAAACTCATTCTCCTTCCCCAGCTTGCTGCCCTACCCATTCTTGCACGGCCTTCACATACACAGCAGCTTTGGGCTGCAGACCCTGGAGAGCCTTGTCCTTGCTCTCTCTTCCTGCTCCCTACAGGATAAAAATACATCAGTTGCTGAAAGCATATCCAGGCTCTGAATCTCGAGCAAGAACAACTTTGAAACAAAGAACTAACTTTGCTTTGCAGTTCATGAAGAGTCCTTCTGTGTTTTCTTGCAGTGCTTTGCCGTATCTGAAATCTAAATAAAAGGCTAGAGAGGGGCTTGTCAGGCATTTTTCTCTGAGGTGATTAAAGCCACATGAGATCCAGTTGACTCCTTTGACATGTTTGCTAAATTGCTCTATTTTGCATATAATTTGGGGATCAAATAAGAAAAAAAATAAAACAAAAGCAAAGGAATTGATTGAGACAATGTATGTCAAAAGTGTCGTGTGGAGAAGAGGATGTTTCTCTTGCCTGTGTTCCCTGAGCAGATGAACTAAAAAGGTTGGATTTTTATCATGTGTTGTCTGTCAACTTGCCTCTCAAAGTATCTTTCTTCACCTATTTTAATTTAGCACTCTTTAGGTGTATCATAAATTGCTTGGCTCCTTTTTAGCTTTGGAAGTTATCTTCAAAGCTCTTTWGGTATCATTTTGTTTATAGCTTTGTGTAGTTTGAAGAAATCTGTCGGTTCCCCCTTTTTCCACCCTTAAAACTTGTTACTAACTAGGGCTGTACTTTGTGGGCAAGCAGCCTGTTTTGGCTCGTGTGCTAGTGCTGCTCTTGCATGTGTGCTGTGGAGCCTTTAGCCTTTCTCRGAAGAGCATCATATGAGCCTCCTGCTCTCTCCTGGTCTCATCTGCAGTGCCCACTGTGCCTGTCTCCTTGTACAAGCAAGGTGGATTTGTCACAACCCTGCCACCTTGTCTGGAGCAAGGATATCAGTGTTTGGCCTTAAAAACAGCTGTTATTTATTTCAGAGAAGACAGTTCTTGAAATAGTAAACAGACTGCACACGTGACCCATTTACTATTTTTCATAGAAAGACCCAGAAGCTTGGTCTCCCTGGCTGTCTCTCTACAAAGCCTGTCTCAGTTTCTGCTCAGTTTTGTTCAGTTCCCAGGACGACTGTGGGCAGCTGAACAAATTGGAGAGCAAGACACCTATTAGTTAGCATTCCATCTTTGAGTGGATAGCTCCCATCATTGGGAAAGCCAGCCTTGCCATTTGCTACAGATGAATGAAATATCCCCAGAGCTAACATTGCCTCTCACTTCTGCCCTGTAACCTTTTTGAGTAACCTCTATTAATTTAAAATGCTGTAGATACTATTGCCCCTCTCTCTGGAGGAGGTGATCCTTGCYAAGGCAGTGCTGCAGTGTCTTAAGGGACCACACAGCAGGTATTTACATATTTAGGCTTTCATTACTATCTGGCTTCACAGTTCTTGGTAACTGAAAGTCTCTAAGAGATTATTTTCCTATCRGTACCATTCCATTTTCCTACAGCTATCTTGTACTGCCAGAGGCTTTGAGGTATTTTTATTTTTTTCAGCTCTGTGTATTTGTGAATGCAGTATATGTTATAATCCCCAAGCCATGGTGTTGGCAGACATATACACCATGTACACCATTGGAAGAGTTAAGGGTTGTCAAGGATGCCTCCTCTTTAAGAAGGTCATGCCCATAATGTTTATCATCCAGTCCTCTGTTTTTTTCACCTTAGAAGGTTTTTCAGACTTTTTGATAAGAGTTTTCAAGATGGTATGGTGCAATGAGATGGAACTTTCTGTGTGTATCCTGTTATGTAGCATAGTGAGCTTTTGCAGACRCTTTCCTCTGCAATGAATGCTTGCTGCCCAGCACCTGGAAAGGTCTGCACCAAGGGATTGCACCTTGATAAAATTGCATTTTGATGACTTAGTTTGTATGGGTAACCAGAAAAAAAAATCAGCTAGTGAAGATGCTCAGGAGTAAGAGTAGTGTTTGTCCCTGTGAGACAAGTATTGTAAATCCTGCTGATACTTATGAAATCATCTAGATTTAGAAGGYTTGTGAATTTGGATAGTCTGTTAAATAGATGGCTATTCATCCTTGTTTCTCCTCCTCTTCTGAGTTTAAGCATATTTACTAGGGTCATACCAATTTGGTATGCTCAAATTCAAACAAATGAGTTTCAGGATATGTTTTCAGTGATCCTTTTCCTATTTTATCTCAGTTCTTTTTAGGGAGTTGATATTAAAATGATGGTTATTTTGGTGTGCAATTTATCTAGATGTTTTTAAACGTTTTTCCTTACAAATCTGTCTGATGTGCAATATAAACAACTGCATTAGTGTAAAAAAATTCTGAAGACCATATCTGGTTTTGTCCTGCTATGTTAAGTTGGTTCCCTCTTGTGTATTGTTTCTCTTCTGAATTTAAGAGTACTGCTGGATAACCCCTGATCCCAGTTGTGGACCCTGTGCCAGGCTACAACTTGTGTACAGGTTCCCACACTCACCTATGGAGGTGACCTCCCAGCATTTGTGCCAAGTTGCATTTTCAGAGCTCACCAGCTTTTTGTACCTGCAGTGGAAAAGCCCTGGTTTTGCTTTCTCCTGTTATTAATCTAACAGACATTTATATCTGAAATTTAGGGTACTTAATTAACAGCCTACAGAGCCATGCCCTGCTGAAAGGCAGCTGCCATTGAGGAGGGAGCTGTTGTCACTTGACAGCACACAGCACTGATTTAGGATCTGAAAGTGCCCAACTGAAATGGAGATTCTTGATTCTTTGGGGTTCAGATGGAAATTACAGAGCATCCCTTTGCCATCTGCTCCTTGTTGGAAATAATGCAAATGTAAATGTCAGCTTTGCATCCTATGAGCCCATTACCCCTCTAGGCATACAGCCTTTCTTGCTGAGGGGAAGTGCATCCACTGGGACTGGGTTTTCTCAGCTGATAGCATGGTTTCTATGTCTGCCTCCATCCTGAACGACTCCTGTGTCATTCAGACCTCTGTTTGTTACATGGGTTTGTGAGACACTGGCTATGAAATAGGCTTAGAAGTTCCTGACCCTTCTTGCCCTATTTCTGTCCCTTTTCGAGGCACTTTAACTTGCTGGCTCTTTGTTTTTGCTGTCACAGATACTTTGAGGAACCATAGAAGAGGTCACTTTCGCCCTAATCTGGTTGTGATCTGTGGGGCTTTTGAACAGGTCTGTTGCCAAACTGAGGGAGGAAAAGCAATGAGAATGAGCAGTGAGAAGGAACTTAAATCGGCTTGCTGCTAAAGCCAGCTTCTTACACAAGCAAACACTTTTTTTCTACAGAAGCCAAAATACCGAAGTCAGTGCCGTGATGCCTCTATCTGAAGCCAGGTGTGAAGTTACTTACGGGTGATTTCCCCATTGTAAGTGGACACCTAAATAGCCAGGGTGGTTGAAACAAGGGAAGGCAGCAGTCAGCTCCTTCCAGGAGTGGTTATCTTGGAGCTGTCTCCTCAGGTCAGCTGACCGATGGTTTTGTGCCCAGTCCAGGGGGCTACTGCCTTTATTTATCCTTATATTAAATGTTATACAAGATGTCAGTTAAAGGTACAATCTGTGAAATGCATGATCTCGGGTGTGTTACCAGCTCTCTCTGTACAGGCTGCATATGGCCCGTTGTTAACACAGATGTCAGCCCAGGAACAGCTTGCTTATCTTGCTACACCTCAGAGAGCAGGCAGCAATTCCCTCCCAGATTTTGCTCAAGTTCCTGTGTCAGAAGTGGATCATTTGGTTTGGGGCTTTGGAGATGAAATTAGAGTAGTAATTAGGATGTGGCTGTGGCAAATATCCACTCAATAGTCTATGACAACATGCACTGGATTTATGACGGTGGCAAGAAATCAAAATAACACGCTAGGGTAGCTCCTTTCAAAGGCAAATGTAGCTGAATTTTGTCAGCTGAATCTGAGTCACGGTCTCAACCTGGGGTTAAGTCTTGGGACATTTTTATCTGTAAAACTTTGATGCCGTCTTAATAATCCTTACTGCACAGCCGCTCTTCAGCAGATAAGCAGAAACACACAGAAAATATAAATAATATTTAGAAGTTTTCTTTCATCTTCTTCCACAGATGATTTCTCAGTTTCTCTAACATAATCACATGATCAAGGATATGTCATTTTGACCCTTGAAAGCCTGGAAGAGCATGAACATGTCAAGTTCCTTTCCAATCACTTCAGAGATCCTGCAAACTYTGGCTATATGCAGAACTAGCAAKACATCGCAGTCCTTGGGTTAGTTTRGCTGATATTATCCGTCACTGATAAAAGAGAAAACTGCAGCCTATGTTCAAAGCAATAACAGGATCCCCGATCAGCAAAACAACTTTCCATTCATTTTGCATTCATGTCATATTGCTGTGTGGGCAGCTACAATGGATAAAATGTTATTGATTGAAAGCTCATTGAGTTTTGCTTCTCTTAGTTACTTAATGAAGACAGGATCTCTATTGAAATGAGCCAGTTGAGGCTAAGATTCACCTGGGTCTGAACTGGACTATTAGTTGCTGTCTGTATCTAGTGCAGAAATGCAGGCACCTYTGGAGTGACAGTCACCCAACCTGTTGCAGTTGGGATAAACTGTCCTTTGGAGATGTCTTTCTCCTCCTCTACATTCCTACAGGGAATGTAGACAACTGGTTTAGAGAGGTATCTCACTTTTAGGTGGCTGAAATTATGTGAAAATTGGTTATGCTGTTTATTCTCAAAGGTTAACAGGCATTTCCTTTAAATGTCTAAAAACAATGAGGTGAACAAATACCATCAATGAGTTTCCTCTATAAATAAATCCAAAGCAAAACKAACCAAATATTTGGAAATGGAGACTCAGTAACAAGCACAGATCTGTCCAGATCTTTATCACTACCAGCTACATTTCATATCTCTTTGCTGATTTCAGCTGTGACCATTATAGTCTTAAACAGGTCTATGAGTCTCCTTGCTCAGTGGGGAAAAAAGGAACCTGCAACTGCCATATGGCAGTGGGATTTTCGACCCCTCTTGCACTGCCCCACTGAAGTGATCTGGTGAAGTTTCTCTGTGCCACAGTGTGTCCAGCTATAAACTGACCTTCTTTGTGTTCTGTGGCTAGTGAGGGCAGTGTAGAGCTGGGTATTAGCATCCCAGAACAGTTTGGAGCGTCTCCAGTGTGTGGTACATTTCCAATATGTCTGATAGTATTTCCAGAGGGCCTCCTCAGCTGGGTGATACATACTCCTTTCTGAAGCTCCTCTGCTTTCTTTGCATCAAAATCAACATAGCACAGAGACTGCAGTTGCAGATGCCCTCTCACTCAGTTTCCCACTAAAATATCACATTGTGCTTCCCCRAAGTGCCTTGCCTGAACAGTCATACTTCCATTAACATTGATGTGGATTGAAGAGCATGTCCTGATGGARGCAGCAAGCCTAGCAACTGTGTTTGTAGGTAAACGCTTCCACTGATGCACACTGCCACACTTAATTCTCTAGGAGTGCTTGTAACCCAGTGAGACAGGGTGTAACTGTATGTCAGTAAGTTGCTGCTTTGTCTGTGACTTACTTGGCTCTCTCCCCTCCATTGAGCCAAGCAGAGCTCTGTGGGGCCACATTGTGGATCTGGGCAGGGGAGTAGCTGAACTGAAGTACTATGTAATACAAAAAGGGAGGTGGAGGACAGCATTGATTAAATTTRTGCCACTGTCAGTGAGGAGCTTGTGGACTGCAACCCCAGCAGTTGTTTCCTAGGTCTTTGTTKTCTCCTAGCCCTGACAACTTCTGGCCATTGCCTGTTTTCAGTTCCTTTAGCTGGGCTGTGGTTTCACATAGATTTAATTTCCTTCTACAGAAGATGTTTGAGATAAATTGCATCTCCTTTTCCACAGRGAAACTAAAGGAGAGAGAGGGAATGCTCTTCTCAGTTCATCTGAATCTATTGCTGGCAGTTGTGGAACMCGGTCAAGCAGGAGTAGGTGATGGGGTGGAAATGGCTCTCCAAGCAGTCAGAGATAGCAATAGCACAGGATTACCTTTCCTGCAGCTGCAGCAAAGGTCTGAACTCAGGAAGCTCTGCACATTACAAGTTTCAAAAWGGGATTTCCTCCCGTCACTAGCTCTTGAGTGCACTCCAACTTAGACCCAAAGCTCTGTCACCTGTATCAGCTCATGGGCAGGCTGGGAGCAGAGGATTAGGGCTACTTGTGCCTTGCCCATGTGATCCCCTTCAGAAGGGGTTCTACCAGAAAACTGCTACCCCCACTTTGTGACATAAATGTTTCATCACTGATGACACTACTTTAAATAGCATTGGCAGAAATATACCTGTGTTGAAAGGACCATGGGAACAAACTCTTTGTGCACAAATTGCTAGTAGACCTGAGTACATTCTCGGGTATAATGTTCCTGAAGATGCTCAACTTGCACGTTGCATTTCCCACAAACAACTTTTATTCATATTCATTCATAGCCTTCTTGCACTATTTGATTGACTGCAGCTGGATAAAAAGTAAAATGTTTGCTAACTCCTTTTTAGACAAGTATGCAACAGTATCTCAGTGTTAACAGCAAGCATATCTTTAGAGGGCATCTTTTTGTTAAGCAAATTATAGATTTCACCCTATCTATAAAAGAGCACTTTCAGTGTTCTTCTGATTCTCTTTTACTTTTATGATAATCTGAACACTTATAAGACCAGACATCGTTTAGATGTTCAAAATAGAATAGTATTTTTGGACCGTGACATCAGTTTTTATGCCATTTCACTCTATTTTGAGCTACAATTAAAAGTTCTTTTTTAAACAAACTGTATCTAATTTCTGGGCTAAATCAAACCAGGCAACAAGGAATGTTTTTACTTTTAACTAGAATGCCATTAGAGTCAAGACGTGCAAATACAACGTGGAATTGTAAGACATCTCTGCCAAAAAAAAAAAATTCAACTGCAAAGTCTTTGTCTGCAGTAGAAGAGGGCTTTTATTTCTAAAGAAATCCTGGCAAACCCTCATGAAGAATCACTGCTTGCACCAAAATAAAGTGATTTCCCACTAGAACTTGTTCCAGTTTTCTGAACAGAAGCAKCAATACCAAAAACAATTTTGCCATCCCAGCAGCATTTGCAAGCACAACTGTGTTTCTGAGAGCTGTGTGTTATCGACTCCTCCTTGACATCATTATTTCAGCAAAAATTTTGGACCCAGCTAATGCTGTGATTAGGAGCATAAACCGAGAGAACTAGCACGGGAGTGGTATTCAATTTTACACATAGAAATAGTGTGCACAAAATGTGCAACAAATATTTTTTCCTTACAGTGTATTAAGTTTGTAAATAGACCAATGCTCCAACTACATGCTGGGCCTAAATTCCATTGCAGTATGCCTTTAAAGAGACACACGCTGCATATAAATGTGTATGTATACTATATGTACCTTTGACATTTCTTTAAATGTATCTTTGCTCATGGCAAAATATAAAGTTTTAAAAAGCAACTTGTTTTTTGAATTTTCTGGGCAGTGTATGACCACTGCCTCTTGCTCTAACCAGCACTGCAGTTTTTACACCCAGCTAGCATAGAAAGGTTAAACTACATGTGACTGAAATCCTCAGGAAGTTGTTCAGATTTTTTAGCCACTGATGGCTCAGGACAGAATTTCAGCCCCAGTAGATGTTATTGTCTTCAGAATGATGCTTAGTCCTCACTGTCTAAGAAGACTAAGTGTAAAATTCCTCTCCCAGGTGGTGAGGAAGAACTGGAGCACTATCTGTGACCCAGGGGAAGGCTGTAGTATCTGGAACTTTGATGTCAGTGTTGATTGAAGACTGGCTTTGAGCTAAGTGAGAGGCACATGAGTGTGCTTGGTTAGCTGTAGAAAGCGTCAAATATTCAAAGCCTAAATTCAAAGCCTCTTAGATTTCTACCTTTAATACTGTCCATGACTCATGGGGAGACTCACAAGGTCATTCAGCTCTCTCTTGCATTGCACTGGGTCTCCACAGCTCCTGCTGCAGGAAGATGTCTTTTCCACATCTGTCTTGGAGAGCCGTGCTCCATGGTGAGGCATGACCTGAGCTCAGACTTTCATGTCACTGATGGTTAGGACCTATCAATTCCTTTCCTCCTCACACTGGCTCATGTTATTGTGATTTTTGTTCCCAACCTATCCTTTGTCATTCCTAGTATCCCATCCACCTCACCAGCCCCTTCTCCTGTCACACTGCCTCACCAACAAGAATGACTTTTGAAAGCTAAAAGTGGTGAGGACTTTTCTCAGGCTATTTCAACTCCTGATAATTAGGGACATTTCTGCAGGTGTTCAGAATGGRATGCTACACTGAGCTGAATGTGAGGTACTGCTCCCCATCCTGTGAACATCCAAGTAGGAGAAAGTAAATCTCACAATTATTTCAAATATGCCCAGGAAATCTGCATCTCTGCTAACTCTAGGAAATCTCTCCCTGACACACATGAATTGCCTTCTTTGTTTGACCTGTTTCCTATCTATTAAGCAGACTTACTGGGACTTCCCCCAGTTTCCTTTTGGTCTCTTTCATCTTTTCTTTTTTTTTTGTTCTTTGGCTTCTATACTCCATTATAAATAAAAATTTCCTAATTATTTCTGATCTAACCCTTTAAAAGTTTCACATGATGATGACACAGTAAGGAAATGAAAGAAGAAAGATATATTTGTGAATTGATCTGGTCACCCTCAGGCTTTGAAGTGGGAAAAATTTAGGTCCAGGCAATCCATTTCTGATGTTAATGTTTCAGTCTTGTATCTGGAGCCCCCATTAGTGAAGGGGCAATCTGTCATAGGCTCTCCCTATATGAGATGCTTTGTGCCCTTGTTCTGTGAAGAAAGAGTTGTCAACACAGGAGGTGACTATTAAATTGGGAAACTGAAAACATCACTTATAATGTTCATTAACAGGAAGAGAATTCCTTTTTTTTTTTTTTTTAAACCTAGAAGAGAAACAGAGAGATTTGATTTTATTGATATCTGCAAGATAAAAAGAAACAAAACCCCAGCAATTAAGTCTCCAGATAAGCATATTTCCTTGCAACACGAAATGTGTACTTCCATGGTAACAAATATAAAACAAACAGATATAAACTAAAAYTGCTTGAGGGCATCTTTAACTTATCAGCATAGGAAAAAGGGAAAGTAAATATAAATGTCACAGAAGCTATAACCAAACTTGAGAGAACATGCATTATRTTTAAATCTTATGGATAATGTGCTAAAGATTAAGTTGCATACTAATAACACACACTTTAAAATGGTATCACACAAACTGGATGAAAACAACCAAAACCAATTTAGTAAGATAATACAAATTAGGATCATACTAATATAGACCTGTATGGTGCAATTTCTGGTCATATGTCTAGGGGGCTGTTAAAAAATGTGACATTAGTCTCACTTTTTTTTAATTGCAAGCAAAACCCAAGGCCACAGTTTTGTGTGAGAAGGGTTTAACCTCTGTAAAATCCCACTGGGCACATTAGACAGGCAAAGCTTATTAAAACTGATGTCAGATTATAGAAATCACTATTCTAACAGCTGCTATTCTTGCTGATGCACTACAGCCTTTTTTTTCGTTGTTACTATCATATGACAGAGTTGAGGGACCTTCCCCATGGGAATCCTGCTGCAAACCCAAATATTAGCATAAACAGCTGARTTTCTGCCAGGTTTAGTGACCCTGCAATGAGCTGCTGTGAGCTCACTCAAGCTTGGAAAGCAGTGCTGTCCTGTAAATGACTTGCTGATCATTTGTCCTGGCTTTTGACACCCCTGGTGAAAGGTTGGCATAAAGGAAGCTAATAATTGCATCTTTTTCTCCAGATGTGATAGTGGAGCCAGTGAGCAGGGACATTGCTTGTATCTCAGTTGCTCAAATTGATTTAAATTTAATGTTGTCTTTTTAACGAGGCAGACCAGTGGCTGCTGTCAGTGATAGAGATGCACACATGAGAAGGTGGCAATACTTGGTGCATGTGAACCAAGTAGGATCTTCCCTCATTTTTCTAATAGCTCCTGCACCATGTTTTGAAAGACTTTTCATAATTCCTAGGAAGAAAARTGTGAGGAGAGAATCTTTCCAAAAGGCCTCCTTGGAGCTTCAGCTCCAGTAGATAATGTGATGGTGTTCAAGGCTGGCCTCTGACCCTCTGGGTCTTGTCAGCAAGGCAGCAAGCCCCAAGTCCAGCAGGGCCTGAGAAAAGCATGGTTAGCTTCCAAATTCCTACATTTTCCTGCCCACTAAGATGTCATATATGTGGGGCAGCTTGATTCTGCAGCATTTAATTCCTCCAGAACTTTTCCTAGAGAAACTTAAAGTTACCTTTCTCCTCCACATGTCTAGAAAATGCACTGAACTTCTGATTCAAACATGTCCAGCAGCATAACATGCTGGGGAAGATCCTACTGACATTCACAGCTTCTTCAGGCACTATCTGTKGTGTCTGGATTCAGATATCTTGTGATTTAACTTTCCCTCTGCATATGTTGTGTCTCCAGCAAACCTAGCATTGTAGGAAAGACAATATCCATATCCAATATGGTTTTGCAAAATACTTTTTGTGGGCATCTCTAAAATRTTAAGAGTAATCCCCGAGAAGGGATTATGAAGGAAAAGGTGGGGGAAAAGTGAAATTGCCAAAAAGTCCGAAATGTTTCCTTGCAATTACTAGCAGTTTTCAACGTACCTAAGTGTTGCAGTATGAACTATGTCTTCAAGCAGTTCTTGAATCTTGACAGTACAGATTTTCAGATATTTTGTTTATGATGCTTACTGCGTAATGCAAATAATGTAGCAATACAACAAGCGTGAAGCATGACATAAAAAATATGATTAATGTCAAGCTCACAGATCTAGTCTCTCTGTGATACAWCCTCAAAGTGCCTTTTGCCTCTGAGTTACACATTTGAAATCAGGGAGACATAGCCTAATTTTCATTATCTTTCGATACTCACGAGTATTTAATAAGAATGAAACTTATGCATGCATTTTCTCATAAAGATCAAATCTCGCTTGAGAAACCTGATAGCTTTTCTTTGTTGGCTCTTAGTTCTTTTGATAAATTARTGGCTGAAAAAAGTACRGTAGTGGTAGTTTAAATTAAAAACRGCAACAGCATTTGATACAGYGCCKTGCAATCTTGCTTTTTAATTTATAGTAGTTTGGGCATAAAAATTGCTATGCAATTTGAAAAATTGTGAGCCTTAAGCGTAACTGAACTGGACATCTATAATGTTTTCACAATTAAAAAGCCTTTCGCCCTGGATGGGAAAAACTTTCCAAAACAAAGTAATTCTTTGTTCATAGAGCTGTGGTCCAGACATGAGAACTCAAGTCTTCTTAGAAAATTGTATGGGCTCCGTAACTGTTCAAGACATACAATCACAGTATGGTTTCCTGTATGATGAAATTGGGCCAAATCAATATTGCCTGACCCCTTGGGAGTTCTAGGCTTGCCAGGATTCTGTTATTTGGAGCAKCTTCTGCTCTCTGACAGACACACAGCTTATTTTTATTCATTTTCCTTGCTGCTTCAAAATCCACTACATTGGATTCCTTTACTTGATCCTGTGTTAATTGAACAGAATTATTTTTATACCATTTATGCTTAATCTAAATTAATAAATATGTTTTATGCACAGGGTGCCAAGTGTTTAGACATATTYCCCTGTATTCCAGTCTGCATGCAGGAAGAGGAGCCCTAATTTTCAAAGGAACAGCAGCAACCCCCTTTGTAGTGTATCAAAAATATTTTGAAAATGCAGGTATTATTAATCAATATTATCTCACTGGATTGCTGAGCACTTTTCTGCATTTCYAGAGCCTGAGGCAATAAGGCTCAGATGTTCTTCCAGTAGCAAGTATACCTTCAGACACATATATCTCTGTAGTTAAATACACTTTATTATGAACATACATCAAATTAGATACGTATTTTCAGGTGTCATTGTTTTGGACAGTGATMCATTGCAGCACAGTAGTCATGACTTAAGCAAATAAAAGAGATATTTCTCATCTTTGAAATGTTTTCAGAATTATTCAGTCCCTTTGGTAATGTAAATAAGTAAGGCAAGAGGTTATGTAGACAGTCAGCACTCCTATCTGGTACAGGGTGTAACAGGACAGACACTCCCCATGCCAGGTAAAGGCAGGGTGGCTTCTAACAGCCTTACTGTGATTGATGTTAACTGCTTCCGATTAAAGTTCCAATTAAACTGCTTCCAGTCTGGGCTTTACCTAGAGAAGAAGGATAACTGCTTTGTCTTGGGAGATGGGAAAACAAACTGTGTTCTTAAACAAGCATCCTAGGAAAAAAAAAGAGAGGAAGGGAAGCTGTCAAGAGGACAATACTTTTGCCTTTTCATTGTAAGGCCCAGAGACCAGAAAGGTCAGTTCTTCCTGAGTATGGGGATTGACTTTTTGACCTCCAAAAGCATCTCAGATTTTTAAGCTTTTCCGAGAGCCCATCATTAAGATACAGGACAAGTTTGGTGGGGCTGGACATGAAGCTGCATCCACCCCCTCTGCCCGCCTGGAAACCTCACCGTSAGCCAACTCAGTCTGCTTAGATTAGGGATGTTGCTCAGGGACATCTCAGGRAATAGAAATGCCTCAGGAAATGAGAGTTTGCTGTGACCAATGGATTTTCACATGTGGACAGACATTTATTAGTACCCCTGTTTGAAGTTTGTTCAGCAGGGGGATCTCATGTGAATAAAAGCCAACTGTGAGAAAAATTACCAATATGCTTTATGCCTGTTCTCATAAGTCTGAGACTTATTCTAAGTGAGATTCCATAAATGTGCAGCCTTGGGTGCTTCCTATTCTGACTATCATTGCTACAAGGCTTGGAGGAGAGCTTTGCAGAAGGACTTTTCCATGGCTCAAGCATTTATCAGAAGGATCTCATTACACAGATGCCTGTGGGCTTTGTGAGGGCAGTCACACACTAGCTGTGTCTGCCCCCAGGGCTGGCAGGACAGAACCAAACTCAGCTACAGAGGTCATTCAGCCATTTGCTAGACTTTCAAATAGTCCCATTTGCTCTGGCGCAGTCCTGGCTGTGCTGCTGGGGCTCAGCCACCTCTGTGTCTACAAGAGAACTGCACGTGGGCTGAACCAGCATGTGTGACAGAAGCCGGGCTGGACTAGAAGCTTGTTTTTTTGAGCAAGACAAAGTCCAAAGATACTTCTTCCCCCCTCCCTTTCCACGACATCTTCGRTGATGTTAAATTTTAGATCTTTCCATGCCCACCTTCAGTCATGCTCCACTGATTCTGGTTGATGGTCTTCASCTCTGTAACATACAGTCTCTTTGATATGATGTGTGATTGAATGACTTGCAAACGTGGACAAGGAATGCATTGCTGCTTTGTTGCAAGTGGCAAACATTACTTGACATGGTGAATTTCCCTAAACAGCTACAGACAGCAATTTATTCATGGGAAATGCTCAATTATACTCTCACCAGACCTCAGCTGTGGCATCCACAAGTTTACCCACTGCTGATGAGCAGCACCTAAAGCCAGATCTGTGCTGAAAAACTTTCCATCTTATACTTCAACTACCAGTTTCAAGCTCTGAGCACTTCACTGCACTGAGCATATTTTACTGCCTGAGATAACTTGAGGATACTACCTGAAAGACACTCATCCCTCCCATCCCAGCCAACACTTCAACCATTGTGGGAGTCTCCCTGTACCCTAGAATAKATCTTCATCCTAAGCTATCATCTTGCCTCATGTGTTTCCCTGAAAATTTTCCATGTTTATGAATCCTCATTTTCCCATGAGAAACTGTGTCATCAAAGCATTCCCAGTCAGCTGCAGTTTTCTTTCACTTCAAAGGCAAACATTGTGTCTAAGACCTGCATGCTGGGAAATTTCTAAGTCAGATGTCTTGTCTCRAATGTTTGAAGGAGTCCTTTTGGAGGGTTTGTACACAACACATAATGCCCAGCATTAAGTATTTGAGGTAAACCACATTAAACTAGAAAAGCATTGACATTATGTAACATTTAGTACTGCCTGAACTGTGACCTAGAGCCATCTTTTTTTTTTTCTCCTCATAAACTGTAGTGTCATCAAAGTGTTGACTCTCTACAGTAGTGTTTAAATATACTTACTAAACTCCCTTTATTTGCTTGCAAATAAAACTCTGTGTGTGTGGTGGAGGTGGAGTGTTAGCTGTTAACATGCTGGATTGTTAATGGGTTTGAGCAGGGGCAGCACAGAAGACATTTGGCTCTGTTTAGAAACTTGGACATGGTTCCTGTTCTGGCCRGGTGCTGACTCCCATGTTTCGTTGCAAATAGAGCTCTGGACCCTTGGAGAGCAAAGACAGTCATGTGCAATGTTCTACCATCTCTTGTAGGAAAATACACCTGCGTCCTGATGTAGGAATGGCACTCCCCAACTTATGTTCCCACTGACACACTCCAAACTGTGCACTGCTCACTCGCCCCCTTCTCCCCCTCCTCCTGAAAGGAGATGAAAAGGGGAATTTCAGGCACAAAAAGTAAAGATCTTGGGTTGAGATAAGAAAAATTTACTGGAAACAGCAATGAGATAAGAAAACAAAGAGTAACAGCAACAATACTGATAAAAGCATGTACAAGAAATGAATGATTCACATGTGAGTTCTCACCCCTGACAATAACTGGCTTCTCCTTCCACCAGGCTACCCCTGTCCCCAGAAAATGAGTGAGGTGGTATAGAATAGCCTCCAGATCCTACCCATGCCCCGTCCTGCCTAATGTAAAAATTAGCCCTGTCCTGGCTAGAACCAGGACAACCTGCAAGGGCAAGCAGGAAGAGAAGGTGAAAACACACCACCATCATCACACCAAAAAGAGCTCATGACAGTGAGGTACCCTCTCCAAATCAAGACATTTGAAATTGTTCAGCTGTGTTTGCTCAAAGTCACTGCTTTGCTGGTAGGCAGCTGGAGACTGTGCCAGAGGAGACAGAGCTTTGTGTCAGGTACATTGGGGACATAACTCTTACATGGCTTATCTTCATGGAAAGTACTGTCAAGAAAGTTATTAATAACACTCTGACAAAAGTCAAGTAAGCTTTCCTCCTCCAGAGCAAGTTCATTATACATGGTGAGATAAGGATTAATTCCCTCACCATCATAGTTCTCATTTTAYAACAGAGAAAAATACCTCTGGCTTCTCCAACTAGTTGTCCAAGGCTCCCTTTAGCTTCAGGCATCCAACCATTTTGTGTTCACAAGATTTTTTTTCAGCTCTCACAGAAAAGGCTTATTTATTAAAATGAAAGGCCAGCTAGATTTTGAGATGTATATATGTACTGCAGATCAGTGTACCAGTCTAAGCTCTCAGAAACACCACTAAGCCTTTTGTCTTGAAACCAGGTAAAGCCTTTTGGGCCAGTGTGTGTGCAAATTTGTGCTACTTAAAATCTGATTATATCACAGCTCCCTCTGCGGACTGTCATTCCAAGCATGGATCTAGATGATGTTAAACAGCAGCTACAAAGATTAAACATTTAAAATCAGCAGGTCTGGATAACCTGCACMTGTGATTTTTAAGACAGCTAACTGAAAAAAAACCAATGAGTGAAAATGGTGATTTTCAGCATACCGGAAAACTTCCAGCAGTTTCCAGAAGACTGGAAGAAAATCAATGGCATGTCAGTGTTTTAAAAACCTGTAGCAGGAAGCTTTGGATATTACAAGCATATCAGAACTCTTCRGAAGCAAAACAAAATGTTGAATCGTGAGTTTACGACTTGTTTTTAAGGACTGAATGAAAGCTGTTTCGAAYCAAAATTGGTTTATGGAAAACAAACCTTGTCAAACTAAAATACCTTTTTGTGATGAGACGGACCATTGCTGGAGACAAGTTATTAAAGGGAAACAACATGGTACTACTACTTTTGCAGAAACTGTGCATAATTAGAAATTTCTTCTTTAGATTGAGACTGCAAAATTTAAAGATATTTCCAAATTGCTTAGCCAAAACCTATAGAAAGGGTTCCAAAACTACTAAACACTTCTGACAAAACCTCCTCTCTTCTGTTTTTAATTTTGAAACATGGGAAAAGGTAAGACCCACATTGCTCTCTCATGCAAATKGATATTTGCATAAATGATGCAAGAACTAATGATAGCAGGATATTGAATGCTCTGATTGTTGCTGAGCAGCTCAAGTTATGCAAATATACAAATACTGTTTCAACAAATGAGTAAAGGGCAGTGGTGGGTAAGTTCAGCAATAAGCCTTTCTTTGGGATGTTCTTTCTCATACATTCTCTCTTAAATAGTCCATGGCCTTATGCTCCAAAATAAATATAAGTTAGATGTGTGCTGCACACCAGCAGTATGCACCAGATGTTTGAAAGCTGTGAATACATTTAAAATGCCATTTTCCAGTGTCTGATTTTTAAACAGGATGAAAATTTTGGGCTCTATGCAGGAAGCTGCAATGACTATCTTATCTGTGAAGGATTCATTTAATTTGTGGCAGAATGGCTGCATTTCCCCACTGCCAGAGAAAGCAGAGGAAATTAGTATGAATGCACTCTCACTGAAGAGGGTGAGAGAAAGCCTGTGTGCGTGCATTCATAGAGATGTTGGGTTTACATTGATCTGAGCTCACCAGACCTGTAAATTGAGAAAAGTGAATGAATCCTAGTTAGAATCCTGTGTACTTTCCCATGTGGAATGGAATCGGTCTTACTGCATTTGTACTTAATTCACTGGTGGGTGTAGCAATCACCCCTCCGTCTCAGCTGAGTTTTCACTAGCTGAGTTTTCACTAGCTGATACCTTTGTTTCTTGTTGTGGGTGACCCATGAAATATAGCCTCAGTCCAATGGACACAAAGGATCAAGTAATCCCAGTCTAAAAAGGCGCTGCTCCTTGGCTGAGAGTTGCCACCATGAAGGTGAGGGATATGGAATGTATTTTACTTTTCATGGGTTTGAAAAACCCAGGTTTAGGGTGATCACATCTCTGGTTCTCTAACCACCGAACACCACCCAAAGGGTGCATGTCTGAGATCTGCAAAGGTAMTTGGACACCTACCTCATATCAGCTTCCCATGGGTATCCCTGGAGACTGGAGATGGAGCCAAACCGCTGTATACTGAGGATCTTTCCTTACAATCATGAGAAAGTGGCTGCTAACAAAACTGGATATCCAGTACAGGTGTATTAATGACTCTAGTAACCAGCACAGCTTAATTTGGAAGAGACTGGTTTTCTCCAGGATCACTCAAATGAATAAAATTACCTGTTCAAGCCACCAGACTCTTCTGGTGGTCCCAGCAGTTCTGCACTGAGGTATCACCCAGGGCAGCTCAGGGTGCATGTGCACTAGTGTTTCTGTTTGGCTCAGGAGTGTGCTTTTCAGCTGCATGTCCCCCTTCAGCRTGCTTTGTGAAGCACTGTTGGAAAGCACAAGCTGAGTTCTGGGATAAACCTAAAGCAGACACTGCAGATCAGGAGCACTGTTCCATCCGCAAAAGGGATGGTACTACTGCAGCTAGTCTGAAGCAAAACCTTCAAAAACTTGTGTATGACAAACATCAGGTCCTCTGCAGCTGAACTGATCAGATTTGCAGTTCACCCTTGCTGTGCTGCACAGCTGCTGCTGCAGATATTGTCCCTGGCCAAACAACCAGCTTAGGGTGTTCGTCATGTCTAAATGTCTCTGTGTTAAACAAAATGGCATTTTCTGTCTTCCAGCTGTAACTGAAAGAGCTGCATACCCACACAAACTACTCTACCCCTCCAAAAAATCTATTTGGGACTAAGATATCCTCCTCAAATAAATCTTGAAATAAAATGAGGGAGATACAGAATAGAGATAGAGGAGACAGCAACAGAACACCACAAAGCATTCCTCAGAGAAAAGTCTTGAGCTCCAGCCCACTGAGTGTGTTCTGCARTGGAATTGCTTATTCCTGTCCCAAACCCTCAGTGTTTCTTTCTAAAGGGAATAATTTTCTAATGTGCCTGAGGAGCTGSATAAGCATGTGAAAGCATAACTTCCAAGTCTTTTCATCAGGAAAATGCAGTTTTACATTTTGGTTTTTTTCAAAAGTGGCTGCTTTTTTTAAGCATTTGGACAACATTTGGAAGGCTGTAAATTGGATAAAACTCACAAGATTTTAATTTTTCAGAAGTTTCCAGGCTATGAACACTTTAGTGCCTAAAATCTGAGGGAAATTTTAACAAAAAAAACCTAGCATGATTTTCTTTTTAGTCTCTGCATAAATCTTACTGGGAACAGGATCCATGTTAAAAGAAAACACAGAAGGTCTTCTCTAAAGTGCTACCGTTTACTACAACTGCCACAAAATAAATTTATGGGKTTTTTTTAAGAGTAAAAGAGGAATGTGTGAATTTAGATCCAGGGGTGAAACATAAATGGAGGATAAGGTTGGCAATTTTTATTTCACATGTAAAAAGATAGTGATTTTTAATGTACTTTTTTAAAATATRTCTGTTGAAAAACAGAGAAAAGCTATGATGTACTTCCAATGKGATAGAGGTAACTAAAACCTAGATGCATAAATAGAAGAAGAAATATTATACTGTTTAGAAAAAACAAACTGTTAGGAACCTATGAAAATATTCACATATTTGCATTCAGCTACATGTTATTAGTTAATACATACGCAATAAAAATTCAGATAAGAAGATAGCACTAAAAATCCAAAGCTTTTAGATTTTTATAATTTACTGACTCTGCTGTCTACATTTTTAGCAGCCAGGATTTTGTGCATGGACYGTTCCCTTGGCAGACAGAGAAATACTTTTTGTTGTATTTTCTTTCTCGCCTGCTTGCTGCTTCCTGCCTGCATGTGATGACGAGATGTCATTTCAGCACGCAGCGTTGAGACATCTGACAACAGCCACTACACCAGCCCAGTCGAAGCTACTTTCACTGCCAGAACSAGGACATCCTGAAGATGAAAACATCTAACCTGCAGTCTAACATGGAAAAATGTTAGCACGGATGCTGCAGGTGTGGGAAAGCACTGCGCTCGGTCAGGAAAGGAGTGGATGCCTGGCTGCCAGCTGATGTTGTCCATGAGGCTGTGCCAATGCCATCAGTCATGTAAGTGCTGAGGTCTCTTCAGCTGTAAAATGGAGTGAAAAATTCAGAGTTCTGGTGCCACACGTATTGCCTCAGAGGGCTGGSATGGTCCAGTGTAGAAAGCAAAGTGTCTCTGTCATTACCACTGTGATGACTTCCAGCAGATTCCTTGTCCAGTGTCTATGGAAGTCAGTGACAAAGTGTCAGAGTGCCCACCAAAATGGCAAAGCAGGGTGGCTGCACTGAAGGTCAAGAGCAGGGGCAGAGGTCATGGTCCTGCCCTTGGGTGTGTGGGAGGTRGGGTGTAGAGTGCAAAGGTGCTGTGGAAGGAGCAGGCTGTCCACWGGAAAGAAGCTGGGGGGCTCTGTAAAAATTCTCGCAGCCACCTCCTTGCCTGCATGCCACACTCTCTGACTGCCACCAGGGCTGCTGCTTGCCGTAGCCATCAGGGGTGACACCCTCAGCAGAATTAATTTGATCACCAGTGATGAAAGTGAGTCGTGTCCATTTTGACATTAACTTGTAGTGGAACCTTGGAAGAGTCTAAGGATGAAGTCTGTCCCTCACTGGACACTAYGGCTGAAACGTCAAAAAGTTGAAATGTCATTCACACCCTTCCTCTGTGCTCAGACTTTTCATCTTTCCCTAAACAATTTACCAGTGGAGTTTTTCCAGGTGCATTCCTAGGGATCCCTTGCCTCCTTCAGCAGTGTTCATCACTGAGAAGTTTTCCTATTGCCTGACATAAATCACTCTTGTTTCTATTTAAGCCCTAAACCTCTTGCTCTGTCCACCCAGGAGAAGAGGAAGAGTTTGCTGTGTACTCCTTCCAGCTACTTCTCACATATCTGAAGACTACATCTTCACTTATTGAGGCAACCATGACAATAACAATGTTCTTTAAGGACTGTAATCAGTGGACAGGACTGAAAGGAAAATCAATTGGATTGACATCTTGAGGGAAGTGAGTTCTTTGGCCTACTTGTAGCAATGAGATTTCCTGCCTGACCAGAGTATTGCTCTGCGAACAGGGGACAGGGAGGAGGGAATAACTGCACAAATTGGGAGGGCAAGCAGATGCTGGCATGAAYGTATCTTTGCCTGTGGGGCATTTTTTTATGGTACTTTTCTAAGGCAACTGAAGAAAAAAATTTCAGAAGTACTTAGCCAGTAAACGTAAAAAGGAAGACAAAGCCAGCCTCAGTAAGGACATAAAAGTGCTCCATTATTTTTTAAGGTCTTTTTCTACATGCTTTTATCAGAGACTCTAGAGTGGAGCCACAAGTCCTGCTCATGTAGGATAGTGCATGAAGGAAAGATATGGCAATGGACTGTTTCAAAATATCAAATTCCCCTGAATGAAGACATCAAAGCAGGCTTAGTGTCACCCAGGCCAGGCTTCTGGTGGAGCGGAGATCCCCTGCATTTCATACACCCCATACCCTRAGAGGCAATTTTTCAATGTGAACAAAGTAAGCAGCACAATGTGATTATTATGTGGTTTAGTCCACAGATTCATCATTTGATGTTTAAAATAAAAGCTGAAGTGGAAGAGGGTCAGAATGCAACAAAAGCCAAAAGTACCATGAAGGGCTACAGTATAATTAGTATTAGGTTGTATTTGATTCAATAGTTTTATTGTAACATCGCTGTTCAATAAAATGCTCAGACATTTTTAATGAATTAAAGCTTCAAAGTCTCGCTTCAGTATTGGTTTTATTTTTCAAGTCAATAATTTATGAATAAGGCATGTGCTGCCATGTTAATCAATTCATTATTCCATGCAAATACAAGCAAATAGATTTAAATATGATTAATTGAATTCTGTTAATACTAGCACAGATGCATACACTTCCATTACCTTGAAACAAGGTATGATCTGGTATTTAGGAAACAGCCTCTGCATCCTGGGAAATTTTTAAAGAACACAAAGATGGTAAAATTCTGGGGACTGAGTGACAACTCTACAGCACACGAATGCAGCAGATGCATTAACAAAACAACCAGCTTTTCAACTTACTGTTGGCTACAACCAGTGTGTTTCTCAACTGTAATGCAAGATAAGAAGACGACAGTTATTAATTTCAATGACTCACTAAATAATAGAGAACAAGTGCATATAGCTTCAGCTCATCTCATAACCACCGTAATCAATGTGCCCACAACTTGAAGGAACACTCTGTTGGCATTGACTGTCAAAATAAGCCACAGCTGAGAACTGGCTAGGTTTCTGATTAAAATAATCTGTCAAACAGAAGCAAATTAACCCTGTAGTGAAACCGATGCCACCACTTTGAAGGGTACAATTTGTTTACTGTGTGAAATTCTGTGGTCAGTGTTGTGATAATATTGCTCTGCAGAGCAATGCAAGAATGTCACAGTCTGTCACTTGCCTGACGCTTTGAGGAATTGCAGAGGATGTGATTTTGTTTGCTTTTGCACACATATATACACTTGCACAAATAATCCGAGAATTCCTCACTGAATATATTTCAAAATTGCTTTCTCTGGGTGCCATAACATTGTTGTCATTCATTTCATTGAAAAATACAAATATGCCATAGCACAGCAAATTCTATTTGTGAAGCTTATGGCCCACTGAAGGAATATGTTAGCATGATTTGTCACAACAATAGCCTAATTTGCCTGTTTTAGGAAGGAAAACATAATCCTCTGGCAACATGCAAWATACTTTATTATCCCCATGACAATTAAGGCTGTATATTGAAGAAGTGTATCCCTAAAACTAGGACTCTAAAAAAAACAGCCATGTCGGATTTTTCCTCAGTTTTCCCATTGACAAGTTTTTCCTTAATCTTACTGTATCTGTAAAATTGTGATAGGACTGCTTTCTACCACTCTTTTTCTCGTGTTTGGACTGTAGCTCTGTAAGACAAGAGCTGTTTCTTTTTATGTGCAGTACTGCCAACTTAAGATGTTTTTCGCATGTCTCATGATATTTGATGCTTTCCACAGCTCTTGTCATTATGTGAGAATCACAGCATTCATTAAAAAAGAAAAGTTCCAGTCCTAATGGTTGTAGATAAAAGCTCAAATACGGSCTGTGCATATACTGTAATCCTCAAAGAATAGAAGAGAAGAGGATAACAAACAAGAGCCCTGATTTCATAGCTACTGGCAGATCACTATTTGCTTGCCATTTTTAGCTGATTGTTTGTTAACCCTCAGTTTTGAGGTTGCTTCCTCAGCACATACAGCACAGAAAATTAGGCCATTCTCTCTCTCTGGGGCTGATGGAACAATTAGAGAAGTACCCCTGGTGGGGCCTCAGTCCTGCCTATGGACGTGTGAGTGAACCCCTCCTTCTGGGGCTAAGGCTGCKGGAGTCAGTTTGGTCCTCGTGTCTCCATGGCACTTGGGAATAGTAATGTTGGTTCTGTGAAACCTAGCGCACAGTTAGTGAAAAACATGTCACTGCTTTGCTGGTACAGGGGACTCAAAGATAGCTTCCTCTCAACACCACTTCTTTTTTTYCCCTTTTTTTCCTTTTCCTTTTTTTTTCTTTTTCTTTTCCTTTTTCTTTTCTRTTTCACAACTGTTTTTCTCTCAGTATTAGATTTTTTTAAAAGATTTTGTGGTGAGATTTAGCACCATACTCAGTGTTTGCAAGCACATACCTCTACTGCTGGTCCATTCCTGACAAGTAAGTGGTRTTCAGCTGATAGGAGACCTGTTTGCTCACCATCTGAAATGAATTTTGCCAAGACTCCCTAACAGTTTTGTTTTTGCAAGGGCAGCATCTCTTTTCTAACTGATAATCTGACTTTCAGATGGTGCCATCCCACCTGCACAAAAAATCCCACTTCTCTTTCTACACTTAAAGTTTCAAAGGGCACTTCTCCAGTATTGCTGTATTTTGAAGAAATGTACCCTGAAATGTGATGGAAATCCAGGGGAAAAGGAAAACGAGGAGGGAAGGAAAGGACATGCTCAAAGACAAGTATCTTTCATCACCTGCTGTGTCTATAACAAATGARAAACAAAAAAAACATTTTGCTTTCTCTTAGGTTTATTCATAGTATAGTAGCTTCCTTTACCCTGTGCCCAAAGCATGTRAGTGTAAGTACCTTTTGGCCCTTGTTCAGCTGCGGTCAGTGTTTTTCAGTATGGATTTCTCTTGTGGTGACTTGCCTTTCCCATTAGGATTTAATGGCATCGCTTTTTGTAGGAGATGTGTGTTCTTCTTCTTATGCTGCTTTGTGGAGAGAGGCATTATAAATCCCAAGCACTTGCACTGCCTGTGGTACCCGTGTTTTYAGACTTCAGTGCAACGGTTGACTGTAGTCTGCTGAAGTGTAACTCTTTCTGTGACTTCTGCTCTGGGAAAGTGACTTGAACTTTCCCTGCCACTTCTATGGTAAATTTGCACTGACGCCACAACCCAGGAACATGCTTCTGTGACCCCAGTGCAGCACTTCCTCTCCATGCACTACTCAACCTGACTTACTGTGGAATCACATCTTTAACCTCAGTTTCCTTAAATTAAATTGCACTTAACATGCTGTTTTAAGAAAGCATGAGATCCTTTGAAAAAATGCACATCTCAAATGCAAAATACTGTTGATCTGGTTGGATTTTAAGCAGCATAAACTCCTTTTTGCCTTTCTTATAGTGTCTGTTTCTTTGCTCCAATGCAAAATTTACATTATTGTCTTAATGAATGATGGGAAAGTGCATGGGATACAATGTACTAATAAATTAGGTCATGGTATTTCAGGACTTGTAGCTCTTCAGTCCTTTTGCAGGAGAGGCAGAAGCAATAAGGAAGGAGCTTGCACAGGTCCTGTGGTCATACTGTTCATTGAGCAGTGCAGATTGCCTGTRGAACAGCAATAACTGTTCTGGGTTACTGAGCTGCAGGCACCACGGTGAGCTCATCTCATTTGTCTTTATGTCTACAGTACACATGTGCTCTCTCTGGTCACCAGTCTAGGAAACCCTAAGAGTCAACTGGGAAAAACAGGGATCTTTAGGAGAAATTAATCAGAAGCATTGTATACATCTGCTTAATTATTTAAAAAATCATATACCCAAAGTGATTCTTTTTTTCCAACAACTATTTTTCCAACATCGACCATAGATGTTTTCCTTGTAGCCATCTACAGCTGATGATGTAAAATCCACACCAGCAGGCTTATTTCTGAACTGGAAGGTACTTTAGACCCCGTAGATGAGCCTTTCCATCCATAAGCTCCTTTCAATATGGCATTTCCATCAAATTCATTATCATCAACTCATGCTTGGCATTGCCTCAGGTGGAAAGCATTATCACTTCTGTTTTATCATTACTGTCCATATAATGGCTGGACAAACAAAAGATGTAAAAAACAGCAGCTTTTCCTTTGAGATTTGGGKTTTGGAATGTGGTTATGACTGCTTGGGTTGTCATTTACTGAGATTTATGCTGAAGAAACTCAAGCTTATATTTTTCAGCAGTGTTTTGCAACCTTCACCATGTGTGGTGTAAACTACAAGTTACCATCTTGTTTTTGAATTGGTACATCAGCTAGATCTGATTTTCCATTGACTAACACTGGGATTGGACTGGATTCCTAAGGCTTGCTCTAAATGACATTCMTAGAAGCAATGCTGGACATTTTCCAAAGTTTAATAACGGTTTCCTTAATTTTTTTATACCTGAAATGTCTTGTGTCTTAAGAACATGGTAGCAAAACAGCAGGAGCAAGGGAGCATGATAACAGGAAATCTTCTCAAACATATTTGAGCTACCAAGTATCTATCACATGCAGTACCAGGGGCAGTGCCATGGGACTTTAACAGGCATAGCATGCAGGTACTGCGTGCATGGGTTTTCTAAACAGTGTGAACGCTCCCAAAGTAAATAAGGCACTTGGTCAGCCGCTCTGAACAGGCAGCAGGACTTAGAGACAGCCATTCTAGCAATCTCCTCATTGCTAGGGTCTCACAGTCAAGAACCCCCTCCTATTTATCAATCTAGTGACAGAATTCATCTGCAAGGTCCCACACAGACTTCCACAATGGCAGGTTGATTGTCAGCACAACTTCTAAAATGACCAGCAGACCCTGATACATCACACTGAGTTCTTCATGGTCTTGTGTCGAAACCTGTCTAGTTACATGTGGCTTGATAGAGCACCCGAGTAAAAGGATTCTGGTTCTTCTCATGAGTTTGCAATTTCCCTTGTGAAAGTTAAGTGAAACCTGGTTGGCCTCTACAGTTTCYCATAACAGATATTTTTCAGTCTCAAAAGCAAACTCCTCTTGGGGTTACATAAGGACCCACAGCCATAAACACAGGTGTGGGGTAAGACTACTCAGAGSTAGACGGATCGGAGGTTTTCATGGGGAAGGATGCTCACAAGTGCAGGAGATGGGTGTTCTTCTGGTGGAGCTGCATGCCTAGTACAGTAGGAGCCAAAATAATCAACAAACACTTGCAAAGAAGCCCCCCAGACAACACTTGCTGTGCAATCCTAAAAAAAAGCRTTGGGAGACACCACTGCACTGGTTGGAAGAAGGACTGGAGCAGCCATCACAGAAACTTTCTTCTGTTGTGTGATTGCTCCATGTATGGTTCCAGGAAATGGGAGCTATTCTTCATCTTGGTGAGAGGTGAAGCCACAATAAGGAAACCCCATATTCCATGATGAGCTTCTCCTGAGGCTGGGTTCAGCTGTCAAAGCTTGGATTACTGGCAGGTGATGTGTGTGAAAGGATCTAACTCACTGATTGCACACCATGTGCTTACGCCTCATGTCATTCATGATTAAATGGCTGGGCATGGAGAAACAAAACTTGCAGGGTAAAGAGATTGAAAAAAAGTCCTGGGTATTTAGGGAATCACAGGATGAAGTTAATCAATCAGTGTAATGGAGTCAGGAAAATAAAGACATGATCGTGAGGTACATCAGCTCAACATTTCTTGTAGTTGGGAGGTGTGCCCATGCCATTTTACAAGGGACTGTTAGAATCCCTTCTACGTTGTACAAGTCCATACTCAAAACTATGAATTCCAGGTGGGAGAAGGGCAAAAAGGGGTCATTAAAAAGAAGGGARAAATGGAGCACTCATTTCACAAGAGCAGAAGAAAAGAGCGTGGGTGGTTTAGACTAGAATAGAGTTACAATAACGCTGTGTGTATCTGTTAAATCTCTAATCACCAGGTAGTCATTAAAGATGTAAAAATTATTTAAGTAAGATGACAACACTGGCACAAGGACAAATGAGATGAAAGTGACAATGAATAATTTGGAATGGGAATTAAAAAGCAAGTTCTCATCCTCCAATGCCCAAGAATATATTTCTGATTCGAGTAAGGAAGTAWGTTGGCTAAGGTCTTTGAAATTAGCTTCTTGTGGCTAAGTGACAATAGTCAGCTTCCCAGTGTATCCTGCATTTGCCTTTTAAAATAATAAATCAGGCAAAAAGGAAAGCTCAACGTTTTGGTGACAAGAAGGTCTTTGTCAATGATGGAATAACTAACCCAAAAGAGCAGCCTTGCATATTTAGAGACTCAAGACAGGGACACCTTTCTTCACCTAACCCCAGATTCTTGAGGATTTTTCAAGTCAAAAACCACTGAAAAAAGTTTGAAGCCAGACAGTTCTTTTCTGGCTTCTCATAGCTAGCATTTGTCRTTTGTACAATGGTCAAGGCGTATTTATGCTCTAAACAATGCAAAACATTCCAAAGCAAAAACGATGTCATTAGAATGGAGCTCAAGGATTGTATTTTTAGCCTCTAAAAAAAATTCTCCATCTATCTGAGACACTGTAAATGTAATTTCCCTGTGACAGACTAAAACACTCAGTGAGCAATGCWTTTTCTCATAGGTGTTTTCTTACTTTGTAGTTCTTCAATCTTCATTTATGCCACTTCTCCTTCAAATGTTCTGCTTGGGTGTTGTTTATGTCTTTTACCTTCCCCTGTCCTCCACTTCTTTCATCCAGCTGGAGTTAGATTCTCCTGGAAAGATGAAATATAAAGAAAATCACCTAGAAATTCAGATGAGTTTGAATAGTTTAATGTTCTTTCTAGTTTTAAGTTCTTTAGGGTTGAGCCTCCTTCTTAAAAGACATTTTGATTCACTTACCTGAGATTATGCAAATCTCTGCTGATCTCAGTGCAGCAAGGGTTATTTCCCTGAATAAAATTAGCAGACACTTAATAATAAGACACGTCTACATTTGTGCAGCACATTTTATCTCACTGGATCCCAAAGCTCTGCAGAAATGTAGTAGGATGTTGAAACTGAAAAACATTCTTGAAGTGTTAATTCTCCCATTCCCACTAATGTATCCCACTGACATTTGTGCAGTAATTCTTACTTCATACTGGTAGAAATCAGAGATGAACCAATCCATAACTTCTCCCAAACATTTACCAGAATCAATTCATCCTGGACCATTTATTACCTGATCATGAAAGCTTTATGCGTGTTTTCTTCAAATGCCTTCTTCAATATACTCACAAAAACTTAGGATTAAAAGAATACCCACAACAAGCTTTTTTCAAAACTACATTCATTTTGCATACAGCTGACAGGACATAACTGCCCACTCTGGACTTCATTTGTAGCTCTCCTAAAGTGTGCCCTTCAAAAGTCTTTATTTCCTACTGTCTCTTGAGAATTTGATTGTTTCTAGTAGTTTTTATTTTTCTCTTTATCTATCTTTTAACAATAGATGAGACTCTTATTATCTAAGCCATTGTTTGGTGGTCATGCTTTTAGTGGTCTTTATGTGCTTAAAATTATTAACAAGTACTACTTTTCTGCTCTCTGAGTTCAGGCTCGTTTGTACCTCTCTGCTTATTCTCCACTTCCATGAGCAGAGGCTCATCTGAATCTTCCTCATCCTATCCTGATAGCTGATATCCCTATGGTGTGTTTTTTTAATAGTTCAAAATGAGATATAGAGAGGCTTATGTCCAACACAAAACAACACACCCACCCTTACACACACACCACCTACATCTGATGGTTGCATGTTTGATCCCACATGATTATGATACAGTAAACTTCTAATATGGTTCAAAAATAAAGGCAGCAGAAATGTCAGAAGCCTTTGGGCACTTCCCAATGGAGATAAATACTTCYACCAAACTCAGCAGAAAACACTGCATCCTGAATATCTATCACCATTTATTGGCAATATCTTGCTTTTGTTCTCTAAAACCTCACTTCAGACCAAGCGACAACACATTTTAAGAATTTTTCTGTTCTTAAGTGCAACAACATTAGTCTCTGGCCTGAAAATAAATAATAATTTCGTCACAATGTCTAGAAAATTAGCCAGGTTTTAAATCTGTTTTTCAAAGATTTCAGAGAGAAAGCTAAAATCTAATATTGTGTCAGATATTCAGGCAAAAAGACTGAAGCTGGGTTATGGATGTACCTGTCTGGTTTCACTAGCATGGTTCTTGCAGCTGTCCCTGCTTTTGGCTGTATTTGTGCATTAGGCTCAAAAATGCTGGCAGACAACAAAGCCTTCTGATAAAGATGTAGGTCTTGAACCCCAGCCAAATGTCAGCAGGGGCCTTTTTATGGACTCCAGTAAGAATTGCATGAAAACCTAAAATATATTACACAGCAAACATGGAGCTTGGCTATTAGAAGCCCTGACAGAAAAATTACTGAATGGACTTTGTTCTGTGCATCAAATAATAGTTCTGGATGTGTGGCCTTTGTTGTTAGTTTGTTGACAAGAGACACCTAATTAGATTAGGAGGGCTTTGAGTAAGACAGTGGTAACCAGCTGGGAGAGCCCAGTGCAGACCAGTGGGCAGTGAGGAGAGGCAGTGTCCCCTGCAGTTACCAAGAATACGAGGAGCTTTAGCAGCTGGAAATCAGGACATAAAACTATTCAGTGCAAAGTTTAGTGCTGAGGAGGGAGCTGGTGCCCTGGGCAAAGGAGGCTGTGTTGAGGCATTTGGAGATGCTTTCCTGTGGGACACAGTGGGGCTGTCCTGGCACTGGGGCTGTCCTGGCACTGGGGCTGCAGGAGCAGGCAGAGGGAGTGCAGCAGAAGAAGCCCATGCACCTGGTGCCACTGGATGGAAAATAAGAAGAAAGGAGAGCGTGTCAGAAAAGTTTAAAGCACTACTCATTATAAACAGCCTTCATGTTTAGTCATGAAATTAGGCAACAGCTTTGAGACAAGAACCTAGAGATGYCGATGCCATTTATACACCATGAGAAAAATAAATATGCTGCTATTTGACTGCACCTAACATCAGCTCACACATGTCCAATTAATTAACATGGCAGCTAATTAGCAGGACAGTTTTGATCTGCCATAGCAAAGCTTTGATATTTAGTGGCTCACTAAGTCACTTATTTCAGTAAAAATTAAAACCAAATACATTTCATTGGCCCATTTGCAGATCTCCATATTACCCTAATGGCATCAGTGTGACATATGAATCAAGGCAGAATTAATCTGAGATGGCAACAGGTAAAGGCTGATGTAATCAAGAAGCACAAAAATGGCCATGATAATCTGGATCCCTGAAAATGTGCAGCTGGTCTCTCACARACTCTTGTTTGCTGATTTTGGTTATTTGCCTCTCAGGAATCAGAGCAGGACTGAACAAATAAGCAACTAGGCCAAGAAGACCTTTGGAGTTGTTCCTCCCTTGTATAACTCAGGATCTTGTATTTTGAAGGGAACACTGCTAGTGTAGCTGAAACCCTGTTCTAGCCCAAGTTCCCACAACCCTGCATGCTGGAGAGGTTGGACAAGTATGGGAAGGACTCCTCCTGCTGACTGCACCCCCAGGACAAGGCTTTGGTGCAGCTGCTRAAGTACCCTTCCAGCTCTGGCACCCACTGGCACCCGGAAGAGAGAAGGAAATGCACATCACCATGGGATCTGTGAGCTGTCATGATTTGGAGACAGTTCCAGGGCAGGCCACAAAAAAAAAGTGGTTTAAAAATACCTCTGCCCTTTCAAGGGTTTCATGTTGCACCCGCCAGAAGCAGAAAACGGAAGCACACCTTACATTTTAATCAGTCTTTCTCTCACTTAATTTTAATCTGACCCTGGGTAATACCCCCTAAGAAGATTCATTTAGAAGCAGATTACAGCATCTAATTTGCTAATGATGAGACATCATCCTCAGAATCACAATCTTCCGTCGGGACTTGGCAAATGCATCAGGAAATAAGATAAAAATGTCCTGAGCCCTCAGCATTGTCTTACAGCTGGAGTGCTTGTTCCCAATGCTTCCCAGCCCTGGCTCCAGTCCTGCCTGAGAGCTGTGCCTTGCCCTGCTGGACTGGACTTCAGTAAACAAGCAGAAAAAGCCTGGTTAAGGGTATGTTTGGGTTGGAGACCTGTGAGGAGGAAAAAGGCTGCTCCTGTAGCTCAATGCTCAAGACCAAGGGGCTCAGGCYAGCAGGCAGGGATGGATTGCAGCTGCCCCTTGCAACTGGGAAATGTGTTATGAAGAGACATCCTACACGCAGATGAGAGATCTCAGAGTTTACAGCTGGGAGAAGGACAGCTGGGTTTTTATCAGGATTTGTGGTCAGGTGTATGGGCAGGATTTTCTGGGAAAAGCAAAGAAGAATCACAGGACACCCTTGGGGAGTGAAACACGGGGGAGCCTGGACCACCTGCAATGGAACAAGGAAGGGAGGGAAGATACTCYGGAGTGTTTTGCTCGGGAAAGGTGTTTATATAATACAGAAGCTGTCACAAAAAAAAAAAAAATAAAAAAATTAGAGTATCCTCTATATTCTCTTGTTACGAAATTTTTATTACAACCTGATTCTGCTTAAATTCAGTGTAAGACTAGCATTTTTCAATTTCTAAAGTGTACTTTTATGTGATGAAATTAATTTTAACAGCTGAAGAAGTAGAAGACATGAATGGAAAGAAATGTATTAAAGCCAAAAGTGCCATAGTATTTTCAACTTACATCCCAAGCAGAAACAGAAAATCTATCAGAAAGGGCTCTAGACTAAACAAACTGAGTCAGCATCTCAGAGGTTACGTTAAAAGTAGCAGAGAGTTCAGAAGTATTGCAAAAGCATTTGATCAGCAAAGAAATCTGTGTTCAATAAAAGGAGTATTGCCAGAAGTCAAGCTGAGTCAGACTTGCAAAGGATATTAAAAGACASAGCAAAAGATTTCCCAGCTGCATGAAAGAAAGAGGAACATGCATGGAAGAAAACTGCAATGGTAAAAATAAAAAACTTGCTTCCCAAAATTGGCTAGAACACAATCTGTGCAGCCATTCCACATGCAAAAACAGAAGACAGTCGAGAAGTGACAGTGGCCTTCTCATCCAATTTTCATGACATTCATGAATGCTTAAATAGAAAAAACCCATATCCTGAGCACCACTGTAGTCCATAGCTCCCAAAGTCAGGGAGACATTTTGAGAGGGCAGCATAGGCTATAAACTGAGAAACAGGGAATGAGCTGCCCCTCACACCTCTCCAGGCTTTTGCTGGTCTATCACCAGGCAGGCAGGAGCTGCTGTCAGCCCTGCATAAATGGGTTCCTTTTCTACCTCAGTTTCCCTAGCTTCTCTCCTCTGGCTTCTTCTCCTCTGAAATACCTCTCAATCCAGCAGTGCTCCCTCCAGGATGGACTCCTAGATGTACCTGCATCATGCATACTGCAGTATGGGGGGGCAGGGGGGGTAGCAGGGTAGAATAGTTTTTGCAGCCTGGTCTCCATCACAGAGGAGAGACAAACCCAGCAGTCCTGCTCCTGCATGGTGCCTTTGCCACTGGCCACCCCCAGTGTATCTCTAGGTGGTCAAGARCAGTGTTTTCTGTAGGATTACTGGGAAAATATATTTTTAGTCAAGAATGAGGAGAAAGTCCAACTGTGAAGAGGGCAGTTCCCTAGGAACTGGTATATTCTTTCTATACCATGAATGACAAAACTATCTTCTGCAACCTCTTCTGCTTGGCAGGGAAGTCAGGCCGGGATGTGGAAGAAAGGGCTGTTCAGGGYTGTCCAGGAAAGGAAGGAAAGGGGAGATCTGGGTCTGCACAGAAGGACGGAGAGATGCCTCCATGGCAATATTGATCCTTTACTTTTGCAGTCTTCGGAGATCTGAGTCTGCATAGAAGGACAGAGAGATGCCTCCATGGCAATATTGATCCTTTTCTTTCGGAGTCTGCACCGATGAAGAAGTCAAGAATCTCCTGTTGCTTCTCATGCTGCAGAACAGTGGATGGAGCCTTGGAGCACAGCGGGGACATCCTGATAGTTTCTACTGTGCATCTCACCCATGCTGTGCTGCTGGCCTGCAGCCTGGGAATGGGAACAACCTCTCACTGTGCACCACAGCCTGCCCCATTACTGCACAGCCAACTGGACTTTGTTGATTTAAAATATGCCCACGTGCCATCTTACTCTACACAGCAGCATGGCACGATGCAGACTAAGTATTCTCTTAGGTGCAATGTTTGTTTGGAGTGTGACAGAGAGASAGAGAGCCCAGTTACAATAAAGAGTTGATGTCTGGTGGTCAGCAGCATGTAAACTGCCTGTGGCTCCTGGTCCTTGTGCTGGCAGCTGTCACAAGAACACCCAAGGACTTATTTCCTAGAGGATGCTGTGATGTTGTATGTTCATTTTTGTACCATGGACCAATCTTGCACAAGTGTTTGTCATTTAAGTTCCTTCTCGTGCATCATTTCCTCCTCACAATTTTGGTTCCTTTGAGGAACCAAAGTGACACAAAATAAATGGGAAGGACCAGAGTATTCACATTGAATTGTACTTCTGTGTCAGACCAACCCACAAAAGCAAACATGGCCAGTGGAGAAGCTGAAAGAAGTGAAAAAAGCTTATAATTGACAGAGAGGTTCTCTGACAGCCTCCACCAGCAAATGAGTTGATGTGAAAGAGGAAAGTGTCTTTAAGATGAAACTTTGTACATTTCTGAATGCAATTGCATGATTGCAAGAAAACCAATCAAATAGTTTAGACTTTCTTTTCTATTGTGTGTCCTGCACTATGGTGCACACGGACACCAATGAGAACTAGTGTGACCAGCTGATAGTGCTAGTACTGCCTGCTGAGGATTTGCACTTTCTTTTGATAAGCCATGATGGCCACTTATTAAGCCAGGGGGTCAATGGGTATAGTCCATTTCCTAAACTGTGCTTTAACATGTGCTACAATTTGTTTTTTAACCTTTTGGGTAAATAGCAGTCCTATGAAAAAAAAAGACCTGTATGGAAATTATCTYGTGGCCTGGAGTTTTACTGTCTGGCTGAAAATAGATAGGACAGTTTCTAATGTGAGAGAAGATGTGGTCTGGGRGATTTAACAGATTAGCAGGTATGGTTCAGCTGTTCATAAGTGCCATGAGAAATGTCTCACAAAGTTATGGAGTTTTGCTTTAATTCTAGAGATGGGATTACAAATATTATACAGTACAATTTTGCTAAATAACAGAGATTGTGTATGCGCAATAACCCATTAGTTAAACTGAAGGAGAAAGGGAAAAGGAAAATACAAATGTATCTATTCACTTGCAAATAAAAATGACATTTCATATAATAAAATTCAGGACTGCATTAATGAAAAAAAAAGTATCTAAATACATCACACTWATATTTCACCAAAATAATAAATGTGGGTTGATATGGTATCTATCATACTCAGGAAATTCCTCATGAGTTCACATGATGACACATGGATGTCTGATCAGTTGATCTGTAGCAAATTTAGCTATTGCACATTCACCTTTGCTCACAGAGATATTTCAGTTTTGCAATCTAAGGAAGAAATACATAGTTGGGGAACATATCAGATTCAGAAATCTGTCTGCTCATTTTTTGCCTGAAGTCATGAGCTCTCCAATATTAGTTTTTGTAACTTTCTTTTGGAGAAAGAAATTCTCATTTATTGTCATTAATCGAGATGGACTTTGACTATCAAGAACTGCATGGAATTTATATGTAATTGGTGGCAGCTGACAGCCTTTTGCCTTAAGGGAAGGACATTCAAAAGGAAGTGCTAAGGAATTTCCAGAAGAAGGCAAGCACAATATTGCATTCTTATATTCAAATCACTGAGTTCAGACAGCAACATTTAAGGTGCAAAGAACAGYGAGTCTGTAACTCACCAGAGATGTTAATGTATCCAGCATTTCTCAAATAATCACAAGGATAACAAGGATCAGTTGTGATCACTTGACTTAGTGTCTTGTGGAACCTACCATAGCAAACTACCRGCTGTTTTCAAGTAATTTTTATTTTCAGCTAAGGAATCCCTTTCAGAAGTCAGGTACCCTTGATTAAAAATTAATTTTAAAATCTTATGCTTGGTTTCACCAATCCTCTCACAAGGTTTTTTAGTGATTAATCACTTTGACCTTTAAAAATTCCCACATTTCAAGATTTACCAAGTAGACCACCAATTTCCTTCCACTGCAGTTTATTACCTATTTATCTACTAGTTTAAATGTCAAAAGCCACATTCAGCTTTTGTGAGCGCCGATTTTCCCAGTGGTCATGTATAAATTGCCAGAAGTTGCTCATAGCTCACAAGAAAGGCTTAAGAAGAGTTTTTACAGTGCCTCTCCTACCTTGTCTTTTAGATTTAATTGATCCATAATTGACAGCAAGGAATGCAACTTTATTTGCACCACTGGGCCAGCGGGTCTCTATCTTCAAACCCCACCCTGCACCTCTCCACACCATGAGCAGAGGGTGACTGGAGCAGGCTTTGCTCAGCCTCCTCCACCAAAAGGATTCATTTTCTGCAGAGGGATGTGCAGCCTCATGGTGAGAGTGCAGCTCTGGTGAGGAACTGGCTCAGGTCCCAACATCRAGGGTGCAATAGGCGCAGTTCCCACAACTGCTCAGGGACGAGTGTGCCAAGCCTTGCAGCTGCAGCTATCACTTTATATATATTGCGATGCTGAGGCAAGCACTGGGAGGTGGTTTAGCTCTAGATCCTCTTGGCAGTAGCCCTGGAGGGCCTCAGCAATTGCTGAAATACGTGGCCAAGCGAAAAATTGCTAAGGCAGGTACCAGACATTATTTAGAGTAGCTTTAAAGAAATCAGTTGCTCTTTAAGCTTCTGAAGYAGAGTTTGATAAAAGCCATCAGGAAAATATCTCCAGCACTGTCATTTTTTAAAAACAGGAAGCAGCATGAATATTCCCAGGATCAATCTGTGATATGTCTCTCTGTCTCTTGCTAATGCATGATTGCAGGTGGTGTGAATGGCCCTGACACTTTGCACAGCCTCCAGCTCTCCCATGTCCCACTGGAATAATGTCAGGGAGAAGAGATGCCCCTTCATTGCAAAGGTCTGGAGGACCACTGCAGGGCTGCCATCACAGTCTGGGAGTATGATGGGCTGTGGAAACAGTTTGCACCCTGGTTATATGTTTTGGGAAAACCTGGGATTAGGTCAGTCATTACAACACTGAGCATTGGGAAGCTTCAGTCTCCGTATGGATTTAGCCGCCTTTTAATTTAAAATTTAATGTGCTACAAGAGATGTGCTCCTGGAGCAAATGTTCTCTGTGCCTTTTGTACAGTCAAAAGCATAATATTGTAAACAAAACAGAAATCTAACAAATACTCTTTTTTCAACATGTGGCATAAAATATTTTCCTCACACATGCAAAAAAAATTATTAAAGCAATTTAATCAGGATCAGCAAGGGAGGGGACAGGCACTTGCAGGGACCATGCAGGAGGCATGGAAGAGATGGGGAACCTACAGATTTCCCCTGAACATTAGAACATATTGTTTCCTGGGCATGAAGTTGAATCTTCTCCTGCCTCTGARATGTGCAGATGGCAGACAAAACCCTTCACCTTAATGTAAAAACAGAAAGAGGATTTGCTATGGACCTAAAAAGGTCCCCACCCCAGTGGTAAGAGTAAAGTCTGAGTCACATCATGGATTTTTTTTTATGTGGTTTTTCTGGATTTGGTTTTGAGTGACAGTAGGAGATGGATTTTTTTTTTTTCTTTTAAATGCCGCATTTTGAAAAAAAGTGGAGAGATTAGGAAATGGGAAAATTAAGAGTTCCGGTACAGCTTTCATTTGATTCCCTGTACACACATACTTTATCACTTGGTCTCTACAACACTTTTTTCAACGCCTTGGGGCCCATTTCATTCACTAAAGATACTGGAGAGACATATTGTGAAGGAGACAGTGGTTTACAGGCAAATAGGACAGGCTTAAAGCTGAATGTTACCCTAGAGGACTGGGCCTGAGTCTACAAAGGATTTAAGATTTGTTTGTACTAAGCTTGTCTGTTGTCCTTGGACCCTGTTTGGGGCATCTCAGGGTTCACTCAGGGCCTTGCAGAACATCTCCATGCCTCATGCTGGTGGCAGCAAGGATTACACAGGAGCACCCATCCTAAGCAGGATGTCCARTTTTGCCAGGAGTGGGCACTTCATGTTCCCTCTCTGCTGATTCATTGCTGCTGCTGTGAGGTTGCATCCCACCAGCTCCAGTTTCCCTGAGGCTCATCCTGCCTATTAAGTGTAAGGCACATTTTGGATCTAAGGCTAGGCTTTTAGAACTAATCATTTTRATATTGGAAACAGAGATTCCAGTCAGAGGTAAAACAGAGCACTGTTCYACAGTTAAAAATATTCTCTCTGCACCATTTCAGTGTGTGTCACCACAAAGTCCTCCAGGCTGTGGAGACAGGCAGTAAGCATTCCCACAGCCATTGGTTCCCTGTCCTCCCCTTTCCTTACCCACCACCTCTCATCTGAATCATTTATCCCCCTCCTTACTCTTATATCACTATTTTGACTTCTCTCTCTCTTAATTTGCTTACACCGCAAGTGTAAACTTAATGACTTGAACTTTATCATCCCCTTTTACTAGTACCCCTCTCTAGGATAAGGCAACATAACACACCTTTTGAAACCATAATTAAATTGCAATAGCATGTGGCACACAACTGTGGATCATATTAACTGGACAAGCCTTCTATTAATCCCTGAACCCCAGTGTATTCTGAGTGAGATCCACGTGSACACAACACAGGCCTGTTTGCTCACACTGCCTGTCCCCTTTCTCACTTTAAAGATTTTGACATCACATCTATCCCAGTAAACTCTGGATTGAGGTAATCTTTTCCTTCAGGGAAGGGCACTGTAAAATTTTATTCATTAGTATTCATTAATAGTTTGCMATGAGGAAATTAATAATTTCATATTCACTTCAGAGTCTGAAAGGTACACAGTAATTAAAAGGTGGAAAGTTTTGCATATGTATCGACCTTTCAAAAACTGAATGCGATGTGGATTTTGCAGAAAAAAATCATCCAATATCCTATGGACTGTGTCAAGATGTGTACTTGCAAGAAGASATGTTCAGACTGCCTGAGGCCCCTTCTTTCAGTAATTTTCTGTTCTGTATTTGATTACACAACTGTACCATTCCTGTAATTTAGAGGTAGCTTTGAATGGATTCTAAAACACTTACTTCCAAGAAAGGAACATTTAGAGAGATTCAGGTGCCTAAATATAAGAAGAGCTGTCTAATGTCATTTTAGATGCTCCAAGAAGCCCGTCTGGCTTGCAGCTGCTGCTCCAGCAGGGCACAAATCCTGCCATAAATCCTGTGTCAAAGCTGCCAACACATTATATGACTCCAGCAACTGCCGCCATCTCCAAAAGCATTATGTTTAGGTACCTGCATTTCCCCACTTAAATTACATTTGAACACTGAAAACAGAGAGTCATCAGATAAACTCAGATCTAACTTCATCCAGGATTTCCTAGCCACAGTACGTGATTACTGTCATTTCTCTGCTTCAGTCCTTTCTGCTTAGTTCAGAGTTTATTGTCTCTTGAGGTGTCCAGGCAGTTTTGGTGAAATGGCTGACAAATCAGATGTGGCTGCAGGAGTGCAGTCTGAGGAAATGCTTGTCTGCATTCAGAAATCAGCAGATGTGGCATTTCCACTCAGCCCACTAATCCTCATGTTGCTGGACTTACAGTTATAAGCATGCAAGTGCTGCCTCCTTTTACCCTGTTTGCTGGTTTACACTGGTTTGGGGGTTGGACTGAAATTCATCCCTGAAGGAGGCATGACTTGCAGTTACAGAGAAGGGAAAATGCTTCCGCAGTCTTAGGGCAGGAATGGGAACAGGCAGAGGAAACAACAGGACAATGGTAAGGTTACCACAATGGTAAGGACAATGGTAAGGTGCCCACAATATCATTCCCATCAAGAAGATTCAGTCTGTGATGCTTTAATAGGGTTCAAAGAAACATGTATGGAACCTGTAAGAATACTGCAAACTCAAAAAATAGGTATTGTTAGAAGATTTAGGGTCTCCTAATGAATGTCCTTAAACTTGTATGTGTTCTGCAATCTTTATCGGTATTTTCTGCTTGCAGAAATAACCTTTGGCATGCCTTCTTCAGCTTCTTTGCAGATAGAAACTAGGCTAAACAATTTGCCCAACTAATTTCAGTGCAGTTGAGCACCTACACATCTTTATGCATTTGACCTCCAAATCCTGTTTATATTAAAAAATGTTTAATTTTGTTCTATAAAAGCAATACATCTTCCTTGCTGTAGGTCAGCTTATGTTCCAAGAAAAGTCTTTCTATCTGCCCAGGTCATATTATTTTGCCAATTAAAATAAACTGTACTAGCAAAAGAACTGTTTTAATGTGGGCTCACATGTACAGTAGAGTTTTCAGCACTATTCCTAAGTTAGGATAGGATTTTTTTTCACATTACTGACATCAGGTTACAAGCGCAGTTTAGACCAAACAAGATGAACTTCACTCAGCCCAGTAAAGTATTAATACTGCAAGTATCAACAGGCATGGGAGAAATACATTCACTGCTGGTAGGCATCAAAAAGCTGATGGGACAGGCTGAGCTATTCCAAATGCTCACCTGGAGMTTTATTCAAGCTGCTCTGATCATTGCTGCCTTGCAAAAACCAGTTTTACTTAGCAAGTCACTGCATTGATACTCCACAGTATCAACAGAGACTGAGAAACACCCCACATTTCCAACCACTTTGCAAAATATGGGTCAAATATATCATAGAACAAGAAAATGTTCTGATATTTCACTGATTTAAAACTGTGTCCTYCAGAAACATTCATATGTGCTGTGAGTAACAAGAATGCTTTCTTCCTCCCAAGTCCAGTTTCCCACAGGATTCTCAGGTAGGGTTGATTTTTTCAGGTTATTTGGTAGGTTTGCTTGTTGTTTGTGGTTGCTTTGGTTTGTTTTTTTTTTTGTTTCTGGTTTTTGGGGGGTTTTTTGTGGGTTGGGTTTTGGGGTTGTTTTTAGTGCAGAGGGACCTTTAAGTTTAACTGTTGCTATTGGACCGCAACGTAAAGCAAACTGCAGAAAAGAATATCAGTGAAAACATGACAGACAATCCYACCATGTAGGAACAGTGATCTCCCCTTCCCTGTCTCAAAAGCTCAATGTATGCCCCAGCACATAGAAGCACCAAAGCTGAAAAAGAAAACAGTGCTCAGTTCCAGAGTAGTTGCATTAAAAACTCCTATTTGTGGTCACTGTAGTAAYTATACACTTAACAGGGTAAGTTATAGTCTGGAAAATTATCTTGGGGATGAAAAAAGCAGCAGTCCAAGGTTACAGAATACAGTGTTCAAAGAGACAGCTGTGAAGGTTTAATTTATTTTTATTCTTTTGCTCTGTGATATGTTTTCACACTGGCTGTAAAAGCTGTCTATTAAGACTATCAAACCAYATTATGACCCTTCCCTTTGCCTGTCATTGTACTGTTGCTGTTGGAGCTCGGAAATCAGAGGAAGGAAGGACTTGGGAGCTCAAATATCCTCTTTCCTATTCTGATGGCAAGAGGACAACAGGAGAAGCTCTGCTCCTCTAGCTGCCTTCAAAGCACCTCCTGGGACCTCTAAGAAGCCTCATTCTGCTGCATGAAGCTTAGGTTATTCTGAGAAATGATACAAAAGATAATTTTTCATGTCTGTGCATCAGATAGCGTTATTTGTATATCCGTTATCTGGCATGTTTTCCCCAGTTGCTCTGTGTCAGTCTTTCACACAACAGAAAAGGCAGCTGAACAGACCTTTAAAGAAAGGAAAATACAGAGCCTCATAAGTTAACAGAGGGGTTCAAAAGGAGGTGAGAAGCTAACAAGCTTAAAATCTGTTTATTTTAATCTCTTTACTGCTTTCACGACACAGATCTTTAAAATAACTAGACTTGAGGACATTTTTTTTCAAGATAAGAGCCCCAATTTGGYGACTCCCTGTAAACAGGGCAGAAACCATTGCACCTAGTTCAGGTGGAATCATCTTTCTTCTCATGTGATCTTGAACCTTATATGTCTTTATACAAATATTTACAGTATTTCACAGGATTTTTCTTATTGCACTCCTATCTCCTTTCTTTCAGGTCCTAAATTTCAGAGATCGGAATTAGGTTTCATAAGAAAAGCTTTAAGCGACAGGACATGCCCAACCACATGACAAAGTACAGCCCAGTTAACAGTGAGTGGCCTCTCTTCTGAGAGGAGAGACAGCAAAACGGGGTAGATGTATTTCAGGGGACAAATCTGTCCACATAGTGTTCTTTTTAYTTCGGTCACACCTCACTGAAGGAGGATTTGAATTTTGCTTTTTTATAAATGCTCTCCAAGTTTATTTCTCGTATCATAATTCTGCTTTACCTACACTGTAAACTCTTGGGAACAAGGATCCTGTTGGATCACATGCTTGTACTGCATCCAGCTGAGGCTAGCACAGTATTGCTATGGAAAAATGTTATGAAGTTAAAGATCACTGAAACAGATAGGGCAGGGGAGAAGATCAGAAGAGCCTCTTTTTATACTGAGGACAAAGGGAAGCAATGCTTGCAGTATCTATGTTTGACCTTTATGAATAAGGAAAAAATTCTGAGCTTGTTTGCATGAAGATTCAATGCTGATCAAGAGTAAACTCTGTGTTAGAAACGGAGGATTTGACCTCGATCTGACATGCCATGGAGAATTTTGCAACACTTACAGTCATTTGACTCTCATAACACACCATGCTGTGTTCACACAATCAGCCCAGATAAGAGCAAAGTCTCCCCCTTCTTATTTCTTCCCTTTAAATCATTCCTTTCATCTTGTTTTTTGCAAACCTCTCTAGCTCTCTTGCATATTCCACACTAAATGAGCTTCTAGCTTTAACGAAATGGGATCGAAAGCTGCAAGAAACTGAGGCTGTCCTTAAGATCCTTTTTCGATTACACTCTTTTAGTCTTTCTAGGACAGAATGGAGTATTCCTATGGCAAGGTAGTCTTTAATCTGCATTATTTTCTTCTGTTACATGGTAACGGCTGATGCATTGTAGTAATCACTGACAAATAGTCTTGGCTGCAGTAGGCAAATTGGATCTGTGGTAGAAGGAGAATAAAAATCTCAGATCCCAGGAATATAAAAGCCTAATTTCTGTCTGTGCATTGGCAGGATGAAYCTGAGCTCAGATCAAAGGTATTTCTCTGAATAAGCCATTTTTACAAGTGCATAGAGCTTGAGATGGAATAGAGGGAACCAGCTGAGAAAGGCTTCCAGAATGAAAAGTTCCAGAATACCAAAGGTATCAAATGAAAAATGAAATTTCTCTCCCCTACAGGTCTTATGTCACCTGCCCAAGTACAGAACTGTACTTCTTGAGCTGATGCTCTCTCAAAATCTCTGGTCCTTTTCTTCTGATAGTTACCATATTAAAGAGGAGGAAAATTGAGAGGTAACTGAAATGGACTGTATGAAAATGTAAAACAAATAAAGTCTCCATTGTACTTGTCATTGCAAATGTTTCTCTCCATTTGGCTAATGCAACAGATTTGGAAAAAAAAAGAATTGTATAATTGATATATTATTATTCATGCAAGTAAAACATTGAATTTCCTTAAACCCTCAGGAATCAGGCTTCTCAGGTCCCACCAGAATAACCTAACATCATGAAGCATGACACATTTTTATTTCTTTCTATTTGCCTTTTAGATCTGATCTTCTAGGTAAAATCTCTTCATGTTTTACATTTTTTAAAGCTGGAAATGTTATAGAATCTTTATTCCAAGAATGTAAGTTTTAAGAAATGCATCAAAAATCATGAAACTTGAAATTAAAACATGAGACTTGGCAGCARTGGTGAGCAGTAATTCACTCTTCCAAGCACTTCCTCACCCTTTCAAACAGAAATTACTAATCAYGAGAAAAAAAATTCATAACCGCACATTTGTAAAGCACAGATCAAGCCAGTAACATATAATCACATTTAAACCAAATATAACCCTAATTTCACCCATCTGTTTCCAGTCTCCCAGCACTGATCTGAAAACACATGTGGAGAACCAGCCCAGCTTAGTATTATGACTCCCTCATCTTGACCAGTTCTGTGTGAGTTCAGCAGCAAATCACCGATATATTTGCATGCAAAGTGATCCAAGTCTATTGCCTTCCTTTTCTGTAGTCCTCTCCCATGTATTATGCAAAATTCAGCAGGCAGATACTACAATCAGCACATGAAGTCACAGAGCAGACACCTCCAATTTCCCTGTAGCTTCTCAAAGCCATATTCTGCTGCGTCTCTGGATGTTCTCAGGGATTTCATAGAGTTGTCTTCTCTATGTGGGAATGAAGATCGAGAACAAAATGAACATGATGCAATAATACRATGGATAACCTCTGTTGATCCTCAAATGCACAGGGGGTTATTTTGACCCTTTGCCATTTGCAGGAGAGGAGAAACTACAGGAGCCTGGAAAGGTTGAAAGCATTGTTTACACACAAACATCCTCTCATGGCCAGTGCAATTCAGGCTGTCTAATGGAATTCAGTCTCACACTGGAAAGTCTGGACTGTGCCAAGCAGTATCTCCTAGACTCACTGGCAATGTGAAAATGCAGAGAACACCCACAATTCCCACTGCAGGCTTTTTCTCTGGCAGAGCGGTGCAAGCTGAGGTTCCAGTGCCACCGCACAGTGCCAGCGCAGCATTCTTTGGTGATTCCACACCACATGCTGCTGCAGTAATTTYCTCGTAGCCAGGAGAGCCGCATGCTGGGAGAAGGAGGGTACAACACCACAAAGCCRGGGCTGGGCACTCTGGGAATCTGCTAAAGTCTCTTCCTGCCTTGTGGCATCAGCTGCTGATCCTTCTCACTGGCATGGCAGAACACTTCACCCCATCATCTGCTTCCAGTACCCACCCAGGGGATATCAGTCGCCAGACCTGCTGCCAGGGCTTTTGGCTGTCAGAAGTGAAATATCATCCAGTGGTTCCCCCTATTTCTTGCATGATTTCAATTGCTCTTTCCTTTATAGGTGCAGTCTCCAGATGTTAGTGGAATGCTTTTCCCATGGTTTGGAGATGCTTTTCCTCATCTCTAGCTATGACCCATCCTGCCAAGGAGAAAAGAAGAGCAGAACACTCCCCTCCTCTCTGCTTAAAGAAATATCCTGGGAAATGGTGCCATATGCCAGAATTGGAAGGATTTGCCAGCAGGATTCTGGGAGTACGACTAAGCCCCTCAGGGCATCTAGAAACACCTCAGCTTTCTTTTAAATGTTACAAAAGCTGCTGTACTTTGAGATCTGTGCTTGGGGTGTTGAGTAGTCAGGGGTTGGGGTGGTTGCCCCTGCTTCTACAGTSATGCTGTGCTTCTGGCTTGGGGGCTGACAGGGACAGGTGGGAGAACCAGCTGACACCTGGGCAGCCACTATATAATCTTGCTTTTCTCATTAACAGGAGAATATTAYGTTCTGTTAAAAAATTTCATTTGAAACTAACTGAATTATTTCCACATTTTTCTATGCAAAAGCAGAGATCTTAGGAAACCTTTGTAAAATAGCAACAAATGTCCCCTTCGTGATTGTTYATACAACAAAGAGTTTTTCCAGTTGTTGTTCTCCAGTCTAGAGTCCAGTCCAAAAACACCAAAGCACTCTATTAAATTTTAAAGGGTACAGGTAAAGAACTTTTAAGACAAGCTGAAATATTTATCTTAAGGTTAGCTACATCGATCTGAAAATTTGAGCTTGAGAAATCTATCTGGAAATCTCTTATATTCAGACTTTATTTTCTATCTAGAATTCTGATACTTCCTAGTCTATTCTCAGCAAAATATCAAAAAACCCACTTCTCTTCCCAAGAAGTGTAGAAATGAGAAAATTGCAGTATGGGGACAGTGAAAGGTGAACTTATGGGTACATCCTCATCAAAGGTTCAGATTTATTCCTTCATTTAGTTTTTTTGCTATGATTTACAAATTTGCAGACACTTGTCCTCAAGAAAACTTCTCCTCAAAAATTATCAGCTCCCATGTTAAAATGATGCACTGACATCTTCTSTGTAAGCAAATTAAATCCCAACTACCTCAGGATGTGTGAGCTGTTTTCCAATGTGGATTTCACTGAGCTATAATTACTCCAAAACATTTTAGATGCCGATAAAGAGTCACATATTTTCTTTTGACTTCTGCTCTATTTTGATAGCATAGATGGCAAAATGTTTTACTGTAGATAAATGTAACTGTGGGTTTATGACTTTACTAATAATCACGAGTCAATAGGTCTCATGATACCTACAGTAGCTTGCTAGATAAAGCAATATGCAGATGCTTATCTCTGCAGAAAGATATAATAGTGGAAAAGCTCAGCAATGCTGTCCTTCAGTTCTGTGTTGCTTTACCTCATTGCAGGTCAGTTTAAAGCTAAATCCAAGTCCAGTTACCGATATCTGCAATTTGTTATGCATTCTCTGCCAAAAAAAAATCTTGCTAAAATGTCCCATGCTACTTTCTAATCAGACCAAATACTGTCTGCTACTTTAGTCCTAGAGAGAAGCAGGAAAGGAGYGCAAAATTAAGTTTTTAAGTACATTCCCTTTTGATTGTCACTCCTCAGAAGCAAAGCTTTAACTCTAGAAATCTGCAAAATGGACTACTGAAGAACTATAAATGTGCTTTGTTTTATGGATTACCACAAAGAGAATTATCTTTCCACTCAGAGAATTTGAAGGAAGCTGGGAGGAGGAGGTATGGGCCATTAAGTAAATCTAAGCAGCTTATATTACCTTTCATTATTTAGGCATGGTTGGGATTAGCTTCAGGCTGAATTAAGGAGTCTACAGAGAAGGAGGCAATGGGGGATAGTGTGGAGTAGAGGAGGAGGTGCTGCAGATGTAGTCGTGCTGCAGGAGAGCTGAGCAACACGTTGCTGTGGCAAAAGGCTTGTACATTAATAATCTGCACTGTTGTGTGGAAACCTGGAGGTGGGGCCTCTAGGGTTTGGGAAYTGGAGATGAGAGGCTCTTCCATGCGGCACAGAGACACCCAGGCTCACCTAGTGCATGAGCCAGCTGTGCCTTGGGGAGCAATCTGGGATTCCTTGATATTCCCTAAACAGTGTGAGTGCTAGGGCCAGCAAAACAGCCTGTGAAGGCAGCAAAAAGCTGGAGAATTGGTGGCCTGTAGCTGCCCCACTTTAAAATAACTCACAGGCAGTGTATCCCTAAAAAAACAGATGTAGAGGTGTTACTCAGATTTCTTCTATGTAACTGGCTCCCAAGGCTTTCCTTGGAAGACCATCCTCCCACAGTGTAGGCATTTTCATAGGGCCRTGTTTTTGCCCAATAACCATCTCTAGTTGTTATCATGGAAATCAGATACCCTGAAACAAAGAGCACACGACTGCTCTTGTGGAGTTACAGCTTTTGTTACAACTCAGGAAAGAGCCTTCTCTGCATCCAGAGAGGCAGCTCCACTGCAGTATGAGGGCAAGGTTTGATTAAGGTATGTCATTCAGCCTGTTCAGAAGCAGCTTCCTACCTTTCTCATCTGCAGAGCCTGAGCAGGAATAGCCTCACTTCTGCTGGACCAAACTGGGAATCACCCGGGAAATTTGGGTGGAGTGCATTGCCAATCAAGCCAAATAAAATTACTGAGGAGAGAAAAAAGCAAGAAACTTTGTTTCTGAGCTGACGAGAAAGAAAGGCTGGCTTTGAATGGAGATTTTAAATGAAATTTTACAAGTACTTCCTGGAAAATCCTTACAGTGGGTTCATTCTTGAAAACACTGTCATGTTGTTTAAATAAAACTGTTTCATCTCAGCACTATTCAAAATGCTCAGACTGAAGTACTGGAAGCAAGGTGCCGTGGTTTTCTTTTTACAGAGTTGTAAATTCATTTTGTCCTTTAGGAAATATAGTTGAAACATGTCAGACTTGAGAAATATGACTGGCATCTGAGCTGTAGCACATTTTCTGGGAGCTCTGTTGGTCACCTGTGAGCCAGAGCACGTGAGCAGAGGGCAACTGTCAGCAGTTTCAGAAAGGAGATCTTTGGAAGGGCCCAAAGATAACCTTTCCTCTTGCGATTTCTTCARGTTCTTCTTTCTGCAGGCTGGCCTTTGTTAGGGAAGTTAAAGGGAGGTAATATTGGCTTGGAAGCTTTTGTTCTATCTGGAAATCCAGAGGCATTTTYGTTTTGGGTGCCACACCATGGTGCATTTCTGAGGAGCTTCAAAACCTTGTCCTCCTGCCCAGCACTTTTGGAGCAGTGGGTTTCTGATGCTGATCCTGGTAAATCTTCAGGTGGAAATTCAGATCCCTTAACAAGCCAAGCATGCCCAATAGAGTGTGTTCCTTTGCCAGCTCATCTTGCAAGTATTTTACCAATACGCAGCAGTTCACAGATGCAAACAAGACCCTCTGCTACAGAAAAACCTCCTCGACACAGAAACGCCAATGGTTCTGGCCATGCTCATCTGTATGCGAGCACTCACCGCCATTCACCGTCCACGCTGAGAAATGCTTTCTTCWCGAGGAAATGGAACACCAAATAGGGACACTTGCAGGGCAAGGTGGGTTTCAGGGAGTAATCTGTTTCCCAAACACTAGATGGAGCTGGATAATTGAGGTTCATTTCCAGCCTCCCGGCTGGCAGTGCCTTCTGGAGGCGGTGGGGTTGGCAGTCATTCACCCCGCCACCTTCTAGAAGCTGATTCCCGGGCTCCGTAATRGGGTTTGTTTTTTTTTAAACGTGCCACAATAGCCTTATAGAGGAAGACCAGCCTCATCCTGACATTACATGAAATAGGTCAGTATTTGGACAGACAGATTTATTGTGCAGTTTGCGTTTAGGCTTAACAGTTAAAATAAATAGTTCTTTTCTTCCCTTAGGAGCTGATGAGCCAGACTCACTTCCAAACAACTGAAGACTTCTGTACTTTTTGACAAACACAGTTCTCCAATTAAGAACTGTAAATAGGATTATACAGTCTGAAAAGGCTCTTTATTGCYGGAAAGTTTGTATGTGGGAAGTGGGGGTCTCTTTAGCATTCATTGTAATTCTTTTAAAATACTAATGATTTTGTCAGATCCAGAATTCAGGGCTTTCAAATGGAAAAGCTGCTTAAAGGCAGCCAGCCTTTTGATGGAAGAGATCTGCATCCATATGATTAATTCTGAATAATATATGCAGAATTAATATATATATTTTTAATCAAAGTGTCTAAGATGCAATCTTTGCTTTAAGCCGCGTGAARAAATAAGACATATTTATTTTCCCTTCAGGAGGGATTTTTATTATGTGAGGTTGATATATATATACACATATTTGCCTTTAATTCAAAGTGGAATAAATGACCTAAAGGTCAGAAAAGGCCAAAGAGTTTAGCACATCAGGAACCCAGTGTGACAGCTCTTGCCAGTTGCTTTAAGTATAATGCAAGCAGATAGGAARTAACCTGTTAGTAAGAGAAGTTTGATCCCAAACTCCATCAATGAGTACCTGGGCAATATTGTACAACACCAGGGCTCCCATCCTATATCACATGGCTGCAGATGTTCATATTATGTATACAATCATCTAATCTCTCTTGACTCTAGAACATCTGTGACATAGATTAATTATGCATTGTGTAAAGACAAAGAGTGGTGATTTAATTAGTTTTCTGATTACTGATTTCCAGTTCCATTGGCTCCCTCTCTTGTCCTTGTAATATGAAACAGGATTTACCAGTTTATTTTCCCTTTTTTTTTTTTTTTTTTTCCTTCCTCTACAATCCATGTCTCTCACCAGGGCGGTTTTCCCTTTACTCTTCTCTCTTTTTTTTTCACTTTCCTATATCCCTTCCATTTCTGCTGTTTCTTGGAGATTAAGTGTCTAGAAATGTAAATATTAATCTAGGTGGAGGGAATGCCATCTGTTTCCAGTTTGGTATCCTTGGGTTTTTGCATTCCAGATGCAGAATGATGAAATGAACTGCAATATGCAGAGAATACAGTTATGATGATATTGTAAGCCAGGCAAGTGATGCCCTGGACTTGCTACAGTGTAATTTATAATGATGTAGATTACATTTATGTCCTTTCTATTGGTATCAGATACATCCTTTTTTCTCTTTTTGTTTCCTTAGACACTCCTTAAAAGCTCAAGTAGTAGATGCAATTTTGTCACTTAGCCAAAATTTTGCAAGATTTCTTTTGTCCTCGAGTTCTGTTTTTCTCCAGGGACAGGTACACCTCTTAGAACCTGTTAGTAGCTGATTTTGCAGCCTCCCACACTTCTAATTTACAGGCAAATTTGAACTGCTTTCTTCTGCTTGTGATGTGCCTCAGGTCTGCTGGGCATTGAGATGGCACAGTAATTCCTATCTTTTCCTTACAGCTTGATGCTGAGCTGGCTCATCTGCCCTCCTGCTCCCAATTTCTCCTCTCAAATGATTTTGGGAACTGTCACACCAGTCAAATGATGAGAAATAAAAAGTGAAAAATAGCGTTTAAAATAAAAAAAATTAAATCACATCACTGTTTAATTTTTGGTKTCTATGTGCTGCTCTCTGCCTTCTCTGCACTTTTGCACAAACAGGGAGGGATCTGATGAAGGTTGCTCGGGTCCAAGCAATTTCATAGCCCATTTCATGTGTGGGAATGTGTAGATTAAAAGCACCAAAGAAACAATTTGCACATGCTTTAAAGGARGTTGTCTTTTCATTACTGCAATTCCCCAACTAGCTTGCACTTGAAACATGCCCTCTTTCTTAGATAAAGCGGAAGCCAACCAGCCAGGCTCGGAGAGTGGAGCTCACAGTGAGGCACACTGCAGCTGCAGTTGTTGGAAATAGTCTTTTAACGTCCTGGCTTGATGCCCCTGCTTTCTTGGTGCCCAAGGCAGTTTCACACATTCCCTAGCAATCCATCTGTGAACGACAGAAATGCAGCAACAATGATCAATGCAAAAGCATCGCARAGACAGAGGAAGAGCCTTTGCTCTCAGTGGCTGAGCCCAGTAAGACACTGAGAAATTCATTCAGTKCAGTTGACACATGCTGCAGAGCAAAAGGGTGTTTAGGGAAAAAAATCTTTACAACACACTACAAAACACACATCTGCAAGTGACTGTAATTCCTAAGGTACCTCTTCACCAACACACATGTACAGAATATTAAGATTTTGTCTTCAGGACAGGTTTTTATTAATAGGTAACTATTGGGATTATAAAATTACAAAATTGCATTCTGACACCATGAAAAGCCACTGATACTCTTTTGCAAGGTGAATTTTCAATAAAATGTCCTCGGTGACTTTCAATTAGAGTATTTCAATGTTATCTGACGTCTGTGTGGTAAATGATAAAATATTATCATTCTCAGGAGCACAGGATCTTGCTATTTAAAATAAATAAAAAATATAGCCTTTTTGTTTAGCATTCAATACTATACATATCCTTTGCATCTCTAATTAATTCCTTTAATGCCTTTCATTTTTGAGAGGCGTTTTCTGTAGACCTGGATGTTTAGTTAAGCAGGGTGATTTTCATGGAAGCAAGAGTTAGACTTTAAAATGGTTTGAAACTACATGTGTAGGCTGTCTATATATGATGGCCAGCCTTTGYTTTTTTTCTGTATAAGTTTGGCCTTCTCAAGCTCTGCCTCAAAAGCCACTTGAGGCTCTGCAAGGACCTGGTGTGTTTCCTACACAGGGCGCAGGAGGGAGGCTGTGATTGAGCAGTGGGGCAGCTCTCTGCAGAGATGTGGGCACTGCCAGCCCTTCTTGGGTCACACTGACCACACCGAGTTAACAGAACCTGCTTTGGAAAGAGCAGAGAAGGCAGAGAAGCAGCCCAGCAACCTCTGAGTGTGTTTGCCAAGGAGTAACAGGAGTGTTTGCTATAAATCACATTGCTAGTTTCTGAAACTAAAAAACAAACAAACAAACAAACAAACAAACAAACAAAAAACCAAACTACAACAAAAAAAATTTTTTTTTTTAAATGCAAAACAAAACACCTTTTTTGGCTGAAATAAGCCTGCTGCAATATACTTCTAGGCTAAATGAACACAAAGTGCTCCAAGGGTGAGCTCTCACCCTTGCTACTTTTTCAAATCTGAGCAATGTGATCAAATAGGTGTATCAGAGGACTGGCATTGTCAGGACAAGCATTTAAAATTCACAAATGCTTCATTTGCTTTAATTAACCCAAAAGCTGATTCTGTAAAGAACWCATTCTAACAAGCCAGAAGCTTTGTGCTGAAAGAGTGCAGCAGTTCAGCCATTGTGGACAAAGGCTCTTATTGCAGTGTCCAGTGTGAAAAACGTGACCGAGACTTGGGATCRTAAGTGAGAGGTGGTATTATTATTATTATTGGTGCATAGAATGCATTTTAATGTTGCTTCACATCAAAGGGCCTTGGTTAGAAATTTGCTACTTGACCATGAAGATTCAGGAATGAGCAGAGCATTCAAGATTATTAACTCCAGTGAACCCTGAAATTAGAAGATATTACCTAGTTTACGATCTCTCTCAGAGATGGTAGCATGGCTTTGCCTTACAACACTTTCCTTTTGAATTGCCTTTTCTTTTTCCTTTGTGTCCCCTCATTTTAGTAATATCATTGTGCCAGTAATAAACACTGTACTTGACAAAGGTATTTCCTTATCAATGTGGCATTATTGATTTTAAATCTGTCTGYGTTTATAGTTTTATACTTGCTATGATAGGATGCTTTGGAGCAGAAATGATAAAGCCATTCACATTAACACCTGGACTTCCTGAAATATCTCTTTGTCTCCCAGTTCAAAAACCTTCTGTCTTCTGGGGAGGCGAAAAAAAGGGAGGAACTTTTTTTCTCATTTGTGTTTTTAATGGACTAGAAAACCCAATGGATTTATTGTAATTACAGTGCATTTAATTTTGCAGAATTAATGCTAATTCTGCAAAGGATAAAGTTGATTTAAATTAGAGCTGTATGACTGGGCTTTTTATATATTTCAGACCAGGAGTGTATGCAGGTACAGAGCCCCACCAGAACTGCTAAAACACTTTAAATTCTAAGTTAATTTGACTGTGAGGAGAAATATTGGACTAAGATATATTGTACAGATTCCCTGAGCCTGTCTATGTGTACCTGAGTGTGTTGGTGGATATCTTTACCAAAAGATTTGACAAAGAATTCAGAGAAGGATGCCAAACTGGCAGCTAACACTGTGATTAACTTGTGCATTTGCTGTGATTTCTTCATTGACAAACATGTTTGTTAGAGCACAGATCAGGCAGCGTCATCCAAGGAAGGAAGCAAGAACAAGGAAATTCAGACAGTTTGCTTGACATGCAAATTATCATCTCAACTTTAACCAGATTGTGAAAAAGATACACTTTACAAGAATGACACACACTAGAGAATACACATCAGCCTCATTTTATTTTCAGGAAACTGCTGTTCCATTTTTTCAYGGTATTTAAGGTAAACCCCATCCTTTCCAAAGTATATTATTCTGGATTCTCTTTAAAGAGAGAAGCGTTTCACTCCGGCTGCAAGTTTCCATCTTATTCACCTTTCTTCTYTCAGGCTGTAATTGAATCTGTAAGGCATGGGATTTATGGTTCCGTAATCTGGTGTCATGGAAACTTTGGAGTCAGCCAAAAAGAAAGTGATTCAGAGGCTGGCAATCATTAAATAGTGCAAAGGATTTTTCTTAAAAGAAAGGCTTCAAAATTTTAGGCTTTCATGAAGATATAGAAAAAAGTCTCTATTGAGGAACACCCAGCACATACACAAGCTCATATCCTGACATCTTTCCTTGGAGTATTGCAATGATGGAGATCTGGACCAAAGCTACCAGCACTGCTAAAAAGGTTCTCATCAACTGAATTTTTCTAATAGCTAACAATTAAGCAACTGAAGAACTATTYAGGCCTAACTAGAATGGTCTGAAAAAATATTTGTTTGGGGCTAAAATCTTCTTTACTAAAAAATAAAAATTAAAAATAAAAACAAAACCAAAACCAAACATAAACAAAAGAAGCCTTAACTGCATTTCTAAGGTAAATCTACACCTTTTATGAACTGGCACTGTAATAAAAACACTGTGCACACACATAAAAGCTATTGTTTCACAAAGAAAACGATTTGATTTGCATTAATGCAATAGATGAGACTACGGCAGAAGAAAAGAGTCACAAATCAATGGCTRTGCTTCTCAACAAATTGAATCTTCCATAGCAGCACTTTTCATACATACATATTAGGTACAGAGACTTCAAGAAGTGAAACTGAACACAGAGAGGGAAAAATCCTACACCTTTGTCCTAAAATCTTAGTATTACATTGCTACTACTGAACTGCACAAAAAAAAGCAGCAAACTCGTCCCTTCAAGRGTAAGAATAAACAAACCAATTGCAAGTATGATATTATTACAAAAGAAATGTATTTTGTCATGAAAAATGGACACTGACAGTTAGGATGTCAAAGATGGACTGATCCACAGTGAATAAAATGTCTATTAAAAGCCTCTTCCAGCTATCAAAAAGCATTCCCAGTTATCTTTTCTGGAGACAGCTGGACCCAACAGCACAGTTCAGAAATACATCTTAATGCAACATTTCAGCGGCTGGACCTAGAGCAGGTTAGTGAAAAGCCTTTCACCAATCTCACAATGAGGTAGCTACGTATGAWGAATTCAGATTTACTCTGGAAATGGCCTTATCTTCACCTATTTCCAGCATGCTGGACCTCTGAAATGGCACCATAGCCTAATAGCTGAGGAACAAAGGGGCAAAAGCAAATTTTTGTTTTTCTCACTTTCCCTTAARCAAAGATTTTGCATTTAATAACTAGAAGGACAATGCAAAGCGATGGGAAGCAAATATGAATCATTTGATAGTGCTAATACAGACTACTGGAAAGCCAGTACATCTACTCTCGTGGCTGTTTTTTTTTTTTTAAAGCCTCATTTTGTTTGTGAGTAAAATGAAAAGGCCAGTTATTCAAACTGGACCATGAGTCTGCAACACATGAAAATAGGGCTAACCCAGCAGATGAGCAAAAGCTTCCCTGATAATCAGAGCCAGCCCTTCTGAACAAGGGCAACATTCCCAGCAGGGAGTGAGGGGCACTTTGAGGATTTGGASAGCATCCCTAGATCTAAGAGCTCAYTCTTCACAGCATTCGAATTACCATCACTACCTATGGCCACATTTTTTGGATCTGATCCTTCCCTCAGTGATCTCGGTGTGAGTGTGAGTTTTAACCACATCAGAGAGGAAGTGTCAGGCTTTATGTGATGTTTTTGGCAGTAGACACCACTTTAAAACTCCAGCTCACATTTGAGTTTTTGCATTTATAGTGTTTACTCTTCTTGGTATTGATTTGACCCAAGTCCACTACAAGCAAAAAATACTGGCTTGTTTCTTGATGGGGTTTTTCTCACTTGTGATTCTTTGAAAGAAATTAGGCATGCTGTTTGGGCTGTCCTGATGTTTTGTTTTTTATTTTGATGATCTGTTTTGCTTTTGGGATTTTAAGCACTGAGGTATAATTTTCACAGCCAGTTTTTATGACCAGGTGTGATTGATATAAGTAACCATCAATCATCTTGTGGTACCCACGTATCAAGCACTGAAGGATCTAAATGGAATTAACTCCCCTAATGCTTAATTGTGGACATAGCATTTTTGGCTGCAACTTGTTTACCTGCAAATTCAGGTAAAACAAGATATACAGGAGGTATATCCTAGGAGCTAAAGATCTGTCATTCAAGTTTTTGTCTTTTTTTTTTTTTTTTTTTTTTTTTTTTTTTTTAATTCTCTCAGCTTGGATTTTTGCCTTTTCCTGTTCAAGTTCAGGAGTGTTTTCATAAGAGCAAAACTGACTTTTCAATCTTGGCTCAAGTTAGTAATTTGCATGCAATGTCCCATTTATTTATTTATTACTCACAGTGGAACACCTTGCTGGTTTGGACTCCTTTTCAACAGAAGAGCAGGTACCGGACAGCAATAATCTATTTCCAGCACATGGCAAACACCAAACACTGTCAGGAAGAATGTGTTTACTTTGGAATATGAAAAACAACTAAATGAAATGAATAGGCATGAGGCATCCATGAGACAACAGCAGATRAATGTTGTTTTCTTCTCCCCTCTTTCAAAACAAAAATACAATGTCCAGGAGAAACAAAATCATGATGCCAAAGGGTGTCTCAGGAAGTTGTACTTGCATGATGCTGTGATCAGYACAAAGGATGATTTGCTATAGCGATGGCCTGTTTCTCCCACTGATGGTTTATTATAAGCAGTCAGATAAAAAAAGAAAAATACCTGTAGCAAGTTTTTTTTTTTTTGTAAAATAAGGGTTTCTGTCTCTTATTTACATTATTCAACTATGTTTTTCTATGAAAGACACACTACCATGCTTTATATTTTTGACATGTATAAAATATAAATATTTTAACCAAATTGACACAGCTGCATGGCAGAGATATGCTTGGTGTGGTTGCCTTGCTTGTCAGTGGATTCACAGCTTCTTTTTAATTTGTTTTCTGTTGTGGCACCATGCACATCCTCTCTCATTTCCCTGGCAAGCAAAACAGAGCCTTAGGGCTCTCAGGATGGTCCCAGCTCCATGGAACCTGGGCTGACTGTCTTGTCCGTGTGTGCTGGCTGAAAGTTGTTCTGATAACACGKCTGTGGAGAGTTTCTGACAGACCAATGTCACCCTATCTCTGCATTGAAAGTAATTACATCTGCCAAGGGAAGCCTCTGCAACATGCAAGCTAAAGCATACTTTATTTAATATATTTTCTTTAATTACTCTGCATGGTCAAAACTGAGTTACACTTGCTGAAAAGTCTTGGTTCATGCCTTCACTCTGTCCACAAACAAAACTATTGTTCACTGRTGAGGATGGAATTATTCAGTGCAAATAAATTTAGTGTGTGCAGCAAATTCCCGYCTAAATGAATTAATAGCTTGCAAGCTGATTCCCTGCTTTTCTTGAAGACATCCTGCCACATAAGGGTTTGCTRGGCACAGCATCTTGGCAGACCCCTTCCAACAGCCACCAGCTCTGCCAAGCCACCAGCACCTCAGCTCCTGGTGCCTGSAGTGTGAGAGTTTCAAGTGGCAAACTGCACTCATAACCATGAACCTTCAGCACTTGCCAGTGCAAAGCATTTGGGGCTACAGGCATGTCCCATGCCCAAGGTCAAACTGAAGGCACTGTCCTCTGTACAGCTCACTCTCCCARTTTTCACCTCTGCCTATGGAAAATATTCACAAATTGCCTCATCTTCTACTTGATTAGCTGATCTCCTTTGCCTGTGCATGTGTGGGGAGGCAGAGAGGGAAGAGATGGCAGGCAGAGCACTAAGGAGGTGAAATTACTGAAAGCAAATTTGTCCCTGTAACGCGCTTGCAGCCCATAGCCATGTACTGCAGGCCACTGACCAGCCCAGCACTAATCTGTCTTCTAGGTAATTAGAAACACTCACTGTCCTCTTTTTGATTAAGTTGTCRGTCCTCAGTATAACACTAAAAGAAGCAGCTTTCTACTGCTTTAAGAAGAGAGATTTTTTTCACTGCTGAATAAGGAATCTCTGACACATTGGTATTTGCTTTTAAACCAGTAACTCATCCCAAAGGATGAGTAGCTGCCTACTTTCCTTGGACTTCTTCTTGTCGGTGGCAATTCTGTATGCTACAGGACAATGACTTCAGGTTGATTGTGTTGGAGGAAGAGGTGTTGCTGGGGACACTGGTGCCCCCAGAATGTTTGTGTTTTGAGTATGCTTGGAGCATACACAGAAATGAAAAATTTTTGTAAAATTTTTCACAAAAAAATAAGTGAAAAATAAGTGATGAGTAACAAACCATCTACTCAAGCCAGCCTCTCTAGACATACATAACTAACTTTTAAAAGTGCAATGTGGAAAAAARGTTAAACACCAAATACAGTTTCCAAGTGAGTGTCTCTGGTATATCTGGCTTTTTGCATACAATAAATCATTTGGGGTTTGTTAGGCAGTATTATTTTTACTAAAATGATACTTTGCATTCCACAGCTTCCCATTTCCTGTRAAGGAAAACAGTCTTAAAATACATGGCTAAACCTCAGGAAGACAGGAACAARCTAATGCATAGATTGGCTACACCTGTATGCCAGAACTTTTTTAAAAAAGCAAAAATAAAAAAAAAAAAACAAACCAGCAAAGAAATGAAAAGTTACACAGGTGAAGTTAAAGCAGACAGGCTTCCTTCTTAAACTCTGCGATTGTATTCAGTTCCAAGTATCGAGAAGGACTGTAGGCTGTGCAGGCTTTCGAGCTCACACCTTACTAGAGGTAGCCTTTTATTCCTTCCACACGCTTCCTGACTCTGAAATAACCTCTCCTGGAYGAGTGGTGTCTCTCACAAGGGTGCAGGACTGAAGGAAACTGCAAATTGCAGTTTACCAGGCAGCTGCTCCAGGGAAGCCACATGCAGGGAGGTAGAGCKGGCCTGRTCTGGGCAGCTTTGAATAAACACTRCAAGTSGCCTTGCTTCACCYCAKYTTTCACAAYGAGGTGCCTTTACCTCTTCCCCTGCTGACACACATTTGTTAGCTCCTCCATGCATCACAGACTTTGTGTGGGCACGAGCAGATAAGAAGGCAGAGAAAAACCTTTCCCAAGAGTCTGTAGTCACGAGATGAGGGACAACAGTTTTAAACTAAAAGAGGGTACATTTTGATAGGGTGTAAGAAATAAAATTTTACAATGAGGGTGGTGAGATGCTGGAGTGAATTACCCAGAGAAATTGTGGATGCCCGATCCCTGTAAGTGTTCAAGGCCAGGCTGAATGGGGTTTTGAACAACCTGGCCTTGTGAAAGGGGTTCCTGTCCATTGCAGGGAGCTGGACTAGACGATTTAAGGTCCCTTCCAAACTAAACTATTCYATGATTCTGTGTAGGATGAAGGACAGAGGCCACCCCAACAATGAAACCAGTGCAGATGGCTCTCAATATTTTGGCTGTGCTTGGGGGCTCCTACTTCCCAGATGGGTAGATACTCAGTGCAAAAGAGTTAAGAATCCTGCCTAAAATTAAAGAAAATACTGCCGTTGCAATGCAATCTCTAATTCCCTGAAAAAAAACTCTGGACAAGGCCACACCAACACATGGAGRGACTAGGCTAGTGAAGAGGCAGTGCCTTGAAGCTCCCTCATCCCTGGGAGCCAAACTGTGCTCCAACACACTTGGCAGAATCTGGAGGATGTGCATCAGGTGATGCGGGCTGCTCCGAGCCTTTCCCTGCTGTGCTGGGAGCAGCCTTGCAGTGACAGTGTCACACTTGTCACCTTGGCTGCTGCACATATCCAGTTACTGCTGCACATGAACGGCATCTGAGAAAATGCTTCTGACTTCTGCTGCTGCTTGGCTTGATTAGTCTTGAATTGAAAGTCCTTCCAAGGCTGGAGCTGGAGTGTGTCAGACATCTCCTTCCCATCTGTGACACCTGCRCTCGTCAATGCCGTGACACACACCAGTCACCAGGAGAATGGTATTTGCAGTGCTAGAGGGTAGGGAAGGAGAAATCCTAGTAGGGAACCTGAGAGGMTAGAAGAAAAAAAATAAAAACTCAGGAACTGGCAAATCCCAGAGCACAGGGGTCTGGTTTTGTCTCGTGCCTTCACCTTTTCTGTGTCTTTTGCCTTCGTTGATTATGGAATCGGCCTCCTGATTTTTCTGACATTTAGTTGTTACTTTCCTTGTTTGAGGCATCTTACACATAGTTTCCAGTTCTGAATTTGTCAAGCAAAGCATCTCAAAAATCTTTTTTAATGTCAGCTGCAATTCCTTCCTTGTTGACCATTCTCTTCCAGGTTTCCTTACTCACTGCTTTTGCCTGTGCCCCAGGATGACAAGAATCTGCACTATTCCCATTTCCCTTCTCTCAGATATTCATTTATGACGGATCTATCTAGTTGGTAACATATTTCTCATAAAAGCAAAATAAAAATGTAGCATTATGTTTTCAGAAAGCAGTGAATGCAACAAAAAGGCTTCCATTTCAATTGAACATCCAAATCAGTGGATTTTGTGAGGTCTCCAAGCCTTTGACTGTGAGGGCAGTTTCCTCTGCAACTGCTGTGTGGGCACTGCAGSTTGTGGGGAGGGGTGAGGACAACGACTGGAATCCCCAGAAACACAAAACCCAGAAAGTGAGCGGCCCTACAACTCTGTCTAACCCAGTGTCCTCCAAAGCCGATGCGGAATATGAAAMATCAGCTGGATTTGGATGAAGCCCCTGGTGCCTTCCTGTCGGTTTGCAAGAAACAAGGAGGGCCAAGTGACAACATGAAACYCATCATGCCTGGTGGGGATCTACCCACAAGAAGCAGAGCTGCACACAGGTATGTGTGTGTGWGAGACTGTGTTTGAAAGTACCGTTCTGCCATGGGAAGTTAGCTTGAACTGTTGGGATTTTTTAACAGAATTAAAACCAGAAGGTTTTTTAAACTTCAAATATTTACATGAACAGGAGTACTGTGCTGTATCAATCAAACTTTTGTGGACTGAAGACACACTGAAACCTATGTACCTGCTCTCTCAGAGACCGCTGTGAGCTGCTTRGAACTAGTTTATGTTAAAAAAAAGAAATCCCTAGCCCAAATGACAATACCAGAGCTTGTTAGTTCTCTGTTTACACTGTGTGAACTTAAGTTACCAGCACGACAGGAGAGGATGTATATTTTAGATAACACAATCTGGTTTCTATCTTTTGTATTTTTAGGTTTTAATCCTATCAGTCTCTTAGCTAAGCAACTGAATATCAGATTTAACTATTGTTGTACAGAGGGAAAAATCCCAGCTTATCTTAAAAAAACAATAGGTTTGAATATATATATTTTAAAAAGTTAAATCTAATAATTCCCCTTGGAAACTGAGTCAAATTGCTCAGACTTCTCTTCTAGTTCATGAACTTMGCAGTGATAAAACAAAAGGAAATGGATTTGCAGAATTTTTGATTCTGGTGCACGCCTTCCATGAACAGAAATAGACTCTGAGAACTGCCTTCTGCAGGCATTATTTCTTGACGATTTCCATAACATTTCAAGTAAAACATCCATTTTTCCTCTGCCTGCCTTGTAAACAGCAATCTGAGAGTCAAGCCAGATACTCTGCTCTTTCCATGCGGTTGCAGAGTCCAACCCCACGCCCAGAGCAGTTCCAGGAGCCACTGAACCTYCTGGGAGCTCTGTGCTGCATGAACGGGCCACCTTCATTTTCTACCTCAGTTACTACTGCCTCACCTCACCTCTCCTGCTCTCTGAAATAACATTTCAAGCTAATAAGTCTACTTCTGCTCTYGTAGACTTATTTGGGCCTTAGAAGATTTCATTAGCACCAGAAAAGGTAGCTGGACAATGCTGCTGGAGTTGAGGGGGAATATTTTGCAAAGACCTGACTGCTGTCCCAGAAGAATGGACTTCATGATGACCTTACCCAGCTGTGCCTGAGGTTCAGGAACAGGCTSTGTCCAGGTGGTTTGTCTAAGCCCTCCCTCACTGTTGTGATCATATCTCTTGTGATAACCATTGCCTGCACAGGATGAGCACAGATACATTGGTCAAAGAAGGTTAGTGTCAAGCTGTGTGTGTAGGTCAGGACATCATGCAAGTTGATTTCTGCTAAAGCAAGAAAAGCCAGGACATGACAGGAGCCAAAGGCTTGGTTAAAGTAAAAGAGAGTTTTGCCTGAGTACGGTTTTATAGCTCAGGCCTTTAATTCAAACCAAGTCAAGAAAAATATGYTTGACTCAGCACTAGGCTAGCTGTTTTAAAAGCTTTGAACAACACCTCTGATGTGAGTGACCTTGAAGAAATTTTGAATTCCTACCGAGGCTTTGCWGGGTGGTTTCCTAGGAAATTTATAGCAGTGGCAGTGAAAACAGCAAAAGCAATTCAGATAAGCAAATAAGTAGATACAGACCTGCATTTTTCAGAGGGACTAAAGTGTAGAGCCAGAGAAAGAAGAATTCTGTTTTATCTGAATTATAGTACTTATTAATAGATAAGGCATCATTAACACATTATTAATTCCTGAGGAACAACAGATAGTTCATAACTGTAGTGTATAACAACCATAGCAGCTTTTATGGATGGGCTTCAACTTGTCAGGAGGACACACGGGGTAATCAGCTGCTGTGTATTCTCTGCCTCTGTCAGCACATTCTTGTGGGCTTTCTCCCCTCCCTGCAGTGATGCAGGCTGCTGCCCTCCCTCATGGCCACTGCAGCYACCCACTGTCCCCAGCAGCCACACCACCCCTGCCACTGCAGGGCTCGGGCTTCTCTGCTCACTGCTCACCTCTCAGCTTGGTTAATAAAGTCCCCAATATATCACCTTGCAGCCACTTCATAACCTTTTCAAAATGGGGTCATAAACATACCTTTGTACAAAGAAGAGCAAAGAACTATTCAGGGTTGGTTCCACATCCAAAGAAATTTTGGAAAAAGTATCTGCAAACACTGGCAATGCCCCCTTCATGGGTTTCCTTATGGACTCATTGCCATCAATGTATTTGTTCCAGTTACTCCTGCATGAGTGTGTCAAATTTTGGTAATGCCTTAGAAACTACAGGTATATTTCTGAAGGTTTGCTTTGCCCCTGTCTTCATTCTCTTCCTCCTGCAGCCACCCCAGGCATCCTGGGAACCCGGGCACCTGTGGCCCCAGTGCCTGATGGACTGATAGGGAGCGCATGAAGCCCTAAGGGAGGCTGAGTTCATTCTGATTCTGGGGCTTCTGGGCACCTGAGATAACCTCACCACAAGCTTGACTTTTGCTTTGCTGGTGGTGGTGCTCAGCAGTCCCCATTGCTCAGCTGTTTGCTTGATTTGCAGGGTGATTTACCCCCTTTGTTCTATTCAGYATGAGGAGCACAACTGATAAAAGGACACGGCTAAGGGTCTTTTAAAGGGACAGATKATTATAGCCCTATGACAAAAGTCGGAAGACTTTTAAGACCCTGAGKTATCAGATGTCATCCTAGGAACATATTGACCCACTCATTTCAAGATATGCTGTCAAAGCAAATGAACTACCTAATGCTTTTCCTTGTCCAGCTCTGTACATATTTCATATTTTCATATATATGTGGTCATTTCCAGTGACCACATATAGTTATACTTCCTTAGCGATAAAAACTGGCACTTGTATCCACAGATATAGGGCCTCAAATCTTTATCCAAGGTGGATATTTCGATTGATCTTCAAAATCCTCTACGTACATGATGTGTCTGTGGCATCCTTTAGTTTAATACAACAAATGTGAGGTAAGAGGCAAAGGCACTGACTGGAAGCTAGAAACACAAATAATCTGGGTGTCCCAATTCCCTTTTTAAAGAGGTTTCAACATCTTTTGTTTTCTGCAGAGGTTTAGGGATGGCATCAGCTCTCTGCAAAAGCTGAATGTGGCAGCATGCCACATGGTGTAGGGGATGGTGGGCCATCWTCTGGGGGAGCTCAGCTTGTCCCCTACAGCAGGGGACCAAAGGGGCTCCTCTTCAGTGTCCTTAACATTTTTATGCTTTCACTGCACCCCAAGGGTGCCATGGCGTCTCCCCTCACTGCAGCAGGGCCTGAGAGCCAGCACATCCCTGACACCATGCTCAGGACAGTGACCAAATCAGCCTGGACATCTCTGAGTGCAGGTATGCCCAAAACATGGGATGGAGAAAGCCAGGAGAAATGTCTGAGACACAGATAGATTGAAATTCAGAGAGGGGTTTAGAAGAGGAGGAAASCAAGGCAGATGAATTGTTAAATGAACAGCAGCACACTGGCTCTTTTTTCATACCCCACTTACAAAACAATGTGATTTTCTGATGAGAGATCATGGGACAGACCAGAGGCAAGCCAACAAATGACTTTCATAATAAGTTTACATTAAAGGATGAGATGCCAAAACACCCTGTAGCAAGGATACTAGAGAACAGTTTTAGTAACGTATTCCAAACTTCCTGAGGTTGTTTATACCTCACTTCAGACTGATGAAATACTTTTTTTTTGGATGTGGACTGGTGTGAAACACCTTTCAACTACTGCTAAAAGATCTGGTGTAGAACACAGCACWTACTTTCTCATCTAAGGACAAAAAACTGCTTATGTACCTCAAGAAAAAAACCCAGTCACTTAATTACAAGATTCAGGGTATATTCGAAAGCATTTCCTTTTATAAATTAGCATCTCAACCAGGAGATTAACTGTTATTTTCAGAGTAATTTTATGGCATATTTGTTCTTCTGCAACTTTTTCTTTCTCAGACATTAGAAGTGCTCTGGGGATCAATGAGGAGCTGTGAAAAGTCATATGAAAATAATTAGTCTGACCAGAAAGGGGGATGGATCCCATTCTGTACCCGGATGTTTGCTCACACAAACCCCACTGACAGTGGCACAAAGTTCAAGASGTACAACCAACAATCAGACCCAAAGTCATTACAAATTGAAACTACGTGCTAATGAATTACTTGTTTGGTGAGCCATATGAAAAAAAGATGGTGTTTTCAGTACAGATCMTAGAAGACAGATGTCCACATTTCAGAAATTACTTCCAAACTGGTGCTACTTGGCACTCTCAGAAAGGAGAAAAAAAGATTTGAAAGAACACTCTTCATCTAAAAACATATTTGTGTCTGAACTATATTTACCTACTATGGCCTGTGAAATTTTGAAGGAAAGAATCAGTTTTCRGCAGTTATGTTGTTGATTGGGGCAATCTTTAGACCTCAGAAATACTTGAATGCATCTCATCTGAACTGATAAAAGCCAAGAGAGAATGCAGCTACTCTTAATTTTAATTCATCTACAGAGCATTGCAGCCCTTTACCCAGGCATCTCTCCACTTGTTTCCAGCTCTTCTAATTTACTGAATTTCCCCAAAGCTGCCAGGTGAGGATTCYAGTACAAAGTATTTAAAATAAAGTATTAAAGGCCCTGCAGGCTCAGGCTTCCTCAGCACTTTTCATGGTCCTTTGCACAGCTCTGAGATTGAGGAAGTTTCCAAAGGGGAAACACCCAAAGGGGAACTCCACAGAGCCTCGGRCTTGGCACATGCTCAGAGTGGAGGAAACCCCAGATGTGCCCTGCTTTCCTCTGTTCAGGAGATTCATAACTGCATCCCTTCCCCAGGAGACTGCCTTAGCTTTGCAAACTGTTCTGCAGCATTGCAAGGCTTCAGCAGCCTCTCCCCTCGGTGCGTCTCACTTTGCACGTTCCTCTGAACATGAATTGTTCCAAAGGGAGCATTGTACTGCCGCGATTGGGGCACCCCTGTGGGAGCTGGAACACAGAGGACCATCAGCACTAATAAATATTTAATCTTTGCASGCAAAGTGTAACAGCTTCATTGAGAGACACCCTGCACCTGCCAGCTCTGTTCAGCCCAGAGCCTGCTCAGCAGGGCTGCAGGAAGATGAGGCTTGGAGCAGATGGTGGAGTTGAACTTGGATCACCCAAACCACCAGCATGTGTTTTAGTCAATCTGTATGTTCAGCCCAATTAGTGAGTGGTGCCAGATCCGCCAAAGCCACGTTTTTCTCACGCTAAACGATTGATCAAAACAAAAGAAAACATCTCAGCCAGGCTCACCAGTCAGTCTTGCTGCTGATCTCGGCCCCACAGGCAGTGCCAGTGTTTCACAACAGTCRCTTTCTTCAGCTGTCAGCGTGCATCCTTTAGACACCAGCAGGAAATAAAGCACAAAGCTGGAGACAGGAAATTGTTCAATGATAGAAATTGGCAAAGACAGGTGTAATCCTCAAGCTACTTTGAGCTCATTTTAGGAAATACGCAGGTATCATTTTGACAGCATGCTTTTAACAAAAAAAAAGGTAGAGATTTCCATGGTAAGATATGTTCTTAGAGAACCCAGCCCTCATTCTGTTGGTAAATTGAGTGCCAGTCATAGCTGGGATGTGAGTTTTTGTGAAATCAGTCCAGTAAAGGACATTTTAAATTCAGCATTCAGTGCCTTTTAATGCTCTTGTTGAATGACAGCTATGGTGTGATACAAATTGAGGGAAGACTATTAGTACCTGCCCTTGATTTCCCAGCCTCTGTACAAACACCACCTTTGCCTCTGATATTGGCCTTTCCTAATCTGCAGCTGCTCCTTTGCTGCAGACTTTGAGCCAAGTTTGACTCTGGTTCATTTAATCTCTAGCACCTTCTCTAACTGTGGACTTGTTCTGCTCTTTTCCTGCCTCTTCTCATTAGCCCAAGACACTCAGCTTTTCTTTTCAGTTCCCCATTTCTCATTAATTTATTTTCCAAGAAGCAGAAATTGAAAATAATTATACATTGAAAACCCCAGGAAGTACCAAATTAAAACCAGGGAGCTGATTTGTGTCCTGAGAAGACTCCAAGGTCACARTCCTCTGCCGCTCCTCGTTGCTACCAAGAAGCCTCCTTGACAGCTTCAATGCACACAGACAGAGCAGCTGTAGGAAAAAAAGAGGACAAACATCACCCCTCTCCAGCTGTGCCTTCTCATACACAGACAAATCCTGCTAGGAAATTACAAGGAGCAGCTAAAGGAAATGGACTTCAGAGATACAAAACGCTCATCGCTGCGTCACTTGGAATGGATGAGATGAAAGAGGAAGTGTCAAATCCACGCCAGACCCTGCACGTACACCTGTGACTGTGTACACACAGCCATCTGAACCTGCATAAGATGGAAAGCAGACAAACAACTCAATTTGATAAGGAAATATAGGTATTTATGTTATTGTGTGCTAATGACTGCACRTAGGACAGAGTATAAACCTGACTTTGTGAAAATGGGGGAGATAAACAGAAGTTAATCATGGCTTTCTTACATTTGTGCTTGATATGTATATATATATCTGAGACTGGAGGCAGTGCCTGAATCTCCTATCCAGTATAGCTCCTGAATTTTCTTTCAGTTTTATTTAGATTGCTGCTAATTATTAAAGCTCAACAGACAAATTCTTGAACTATTTAGCAACATTGGGGTTCTCATTTTTAAAAAGTTCCCACCAAATTTAAAAAGATAAGACAAAGGATTTTATTTTTCCTTGACAAACCATGTAACTGAGTGTACCACTCTACTTGATCAGCTGAATGCTGGCSGTTTTCCTACAGAGTAAATTTCTGGAGAAGCCCTGTAATCTGTGAATTCCTGTGGATTTCTGGCAGGAGAGTTGTACTGGTGATGTGTTGTATCACATTCCTTTGCCATGTCTTTGTGATGGATGGTGAAATCTCAGCTACTGGGATCACAGCTGGTTCACTTTCATTTGTGCATTGCTAACTCCCATTGTTGTAGACAAACAGCACCATATGAAGCAAGCACAAACTTGAAAGTTCATCAAGTGGAACTGAAAGAACCCAGCATGTTTTGTCAGCTTACAACTCCTTATTATTTGGTACAGCAATGTTTCAGGATTTTTCTTGAGCACCATAATAATTTTGCCTCCTATACATCAATCAGGGTTAATAAGGTCAGCAAGGGAGGAGCAGATTGCCCACTGTGTAATCAGGACAGACTTTGAGTCAAAATCTTTCTGTGCCAGTGGGAATATTTCCAGACTTCTACAAGAAGATGAATGGGATGAAGTGAGGATTTTTTTAATAACCCTTTGACAATGTTTTGGAAGCAGAGATGAAAATGGGCCTTTTTTTATAAAGGATTGAAGAGTCATGAATTGAGGGACTGGACATGATATTGGGACACTGGTGAACAGTGTCCATTTACTGTTTTGATAATACTGTTTCTCTGCTTTTTCTGTCTCTTCTCCAATTGGCAGCTCTTGCATCAAAATGCCTCTTTTWAAAGAGACAATCCCATTGAATTCCTGCACAGTTGCTGTCATGTATGGCCCATCGAAATCTGTAGGTTTTAAACCCTAGGCCAATCTGTGATTCAAAGTGTTGCAGTGAGTATGGAGCAAAGTACCTCAGTGAGGACTGAGCAAAGCATKCGTGTCCTCCAGAGCAATGCTCAGGCAAATGACTCACAGCACCTGCAGGGAGGGAAGAAGGAGTCAAAATGATTTTCCAAAGTACTGACCACTGACATATCATGGGGCTGATGTGGCCTTAAGGGAGAGGAAGGACAAGAAAGGACAATAGTGTTGTTAGTTTGTGACTTCCACAATTATGTGTTTGCAGAATTAGGAGGGAGAAGCAGGAAAGACAAGTATTTATCAGTTGCCACTTTCTGCTTGTTGCAYGCTAAGGAATCTTTCTGCCAATTTCTTTACAAAAAGAGCTGAGAAACCTAAGATGGGGGAATTATACTGGGACAGGACATGGGCAAGCCCAGCACTGCCCAGGTAGCCCCAGCTCCTCCAGCTCTCCAAGGACCTTCTCATTCCCAAACATCCTTTGCTTTCATGACTCCACCCAAAACAATAACTCCATTTTCATGCAAAGTGTTTGCTGAGAAACTGTGGCCCTTTTGAGCAGACATATAGCTGTACATTCAAGTGTTTAACAGAATTTATTATGCAGAATTGTTGACAACTTCTGCAAGAAATGAACATTCACTTTTGTTTTGAAGTATTAGTACATGTGTCTGGACTTTGAGCACTTCCAAACACAGAGCTACTAAAGTCAGAAGAATTCAGGTGGCTAGCAAAATAGTACCTCTTCAAGAATTGCCCACTAAAAAGATGTACTAAAAAGGTTTTATCTCAGCTTAGGCTGTGGGTGTCATGTAAGTTAGATAATAATTGATTTTTCATTGCTATTTTTAAATGGTTTATATTATTTTAATTAGTTTTTAATATCTTCTTTTTTCAGATTCATTAAAATATTAGAAACTTGCAAACATCCCCAATATTTTGAGTGCTTGACTATTCAAAGAGAGAGAAGGAACAGTTACATATATAAAATATAAGACAATCCAATCTCATGACATCACATCAAGATCAACAATATGATATAAAAATAATAATCTGACAGTATTTTAGCAGCTGTTTAGCTATTTGGTGTCAAATTCAAGGTAAAATGAAGAATGGGTGATTTGGGGAGTTGACAGGAGATTGGCTGTCAGCTGTTCAAATGTAGCCCGGGGTACCGACAGCAGTAGGGGCAGTAATGGAGCTTCCACTGCCATTTCCTTCTGGCCCCTGTTTGCCTGGGGTAAAATGACACAGTGGACTACTCCCAGCTTTATAGGTTGCCCATCCCTCCATTTTCTAGACAGTGCCAAAAAAACTCTCACATCACTCYCTGCAAGAGAGGTGTCAATGCACAAAACTCAGCAAGAGTGTCTTGAGTGATAGTAAGCACATCTAGAAGTAAGAAACTTCAAGACAGAATCACAATATCATCTGAGCCCTAAAAGAATCCCTTCAATGCAGTGGCTTCTTATAAAGTTTTGTGAAGATTTCCTGGTGATATCCTCAAGGCTAAATCTTTAATTGTCCCTTTTGCTGAGCCGAGAGTGTCACACTTTCGGACTTACTGGTCTTGACCAATGCTCCTGTGTCAAAAAGAACAAAGGTGCTTTGTCCTGGACTTGGTGACAGGGTTTGATCCCTGCTAGGACTCCAGGGATGTGTCATATTTTGATGTTTATCGTGTCTAGTGCTTACATAGTACCATTCCCTCTCCTACCACCTACAGCCCTACAGTAATCCTTCTACCTCCCTCACCAGCAGCAGATCCTATTACTGGAGAAGTCTCCTGGAACAGAGCCACTGTTCCCCACGCATCATGAGTCAGAGAGGTCTCAGCAGTATGGCCAGCACTATGTGTSTGGCTGAGGCACCTCATCAGGAGCCTGGGGCAGCAAGAGCAGCAAGATCGACCGTCTGCTGGGATCTGAAAGGTAGTATGGAGAGAGGAGAGAGAGAGGCAGGTTTGCCATGAGCTACATCACCACTGCTCAGCAGACACATAAGAAAATTCTTCTTTCCTGCTGACTTAGTAYTCCCATGAGCCTCCTGCTCACTCTTTGGTGCAGGAGAAGAAGATAACCTGAGCAGTGTTGTGAGTGCTGGCACACTGAGAGAGCTCCCCTGGCTGAGATGGTCTCAGGATAAATATGTGGCAGGCTGGCAACGTCTTTATGAGCCACAGGGCTGGCAAAACTCAGGCAGCACTGGCAGCGTCTCTGACCAGCATGAAGTTGTAAGGCTGTGGTGGGGCTCAGAGCCCTCCTTCACATCTCTCCTCATAAAGGTGACGTCCCCATGGGCTGGCAGCAGCCGGCAGGCAGGCGAGCCCATGTAGAGGCGCCGCTGTGTTCTGTTCACGCGTGTGAGCCCTTGTGGGACCGACCCTCTGGGGAAAGGAGGCTCTCGCTGGCTCCCAGAGCTCACTGCCACAGGGCAGAGCAGGGGAACAAACATGCCAGGGCATCCTTTATGCACAGCCTRAGCGGCATCCCAGCAGAGGCAGCTGTAGTGCCCCTGTCCTCTCCCAGCATTTATTTGGAACCTCAGGAGGGAGGAGGTACAAGTGGATTTCAGCCAGGTCAGAAAAACCCAGTAGTTTGCTTTTTACTCCATAGCAAAAATGGATTTTTCAGGAGAAAACTTGAGTACCAAAATATTCAAGCCAAAAAATAAAGTTTTTTTTAATTTTTGGCAATGCAGGACAGGTTTAGGCTGCTCAGTTTTTGAAAGTAAAGCAACATATATTCGCACCATTTTTTTCATCTTCTCTGACAGTATGCTGACATTTTCAAATGCATTTTCTCTGGAAATGCAGTTTCTCTTGAACATTCTCAACAACGCTTTTTCACGGTATTTAATTCTCAGGGTTTCTCACTGCCAGGGGAACAGCCAAGGATCCAGGGAGGAGCTGTGGWAATGCATTAGCTATGCCGGCTCTCAGGAGCAGCCTGAAGTGGCACTGGACCCCCTCGATCCTGGCCCCTGGCACTGGCTGGCGTTGTCCAAGTTTGAAGTGGGGTCTGCTGAGCTCCCAGCCCACTTCTCCAAGGGGCACTGAGGGAAAGAGCCAAGTCAAATGTACCTTCAATCAAATTGTGCCGTTTTAGCAAGACAGAAGAAAAAGCAGACTGTGTCACTCCCCAGCATTGTGTCACTACTTGTGCCAAGCCTTGCAGTCAAAAGAGAGCATTCCCTGACCAGCCCACAGCTGTGAGAGCGTGGACAGTCCCCTGTACTTGCAGCCAGTGTCACAAGCCTCTGGTTCTGCATTGCATTTGAATTGGAAATGCTATGGACGGTCCTCTACACATTCCTGATTTTGCATAAAAACCAAGTGCCAGCAGCTCTGGCCCAGCCCAGGAGAGGGTGGCAGTGGCACCCCTCCTGCTCTTCACAGCGCAATCCCTCTGGGCCATCCAACAGGGACACACAGCTCAAARAGGCATGAGTGGAAAAACACATTTAAGTAAATTCACCTGCATTTTTTTTACTGAATAGAAATATTATGCCTTTTTCTCATTCAGGCCAATCCACCTCCACTAAATTCTAGCCAGAGGAGTTCCTGCCTCATATGCAGAGCATCAGAGTGTCGCATACACACAACCAGAACTGCCACAGGGAGACACCAGGAGCTACACTACTACTACTACTACTACTACTACTACTACTACTACTACTTAATACACTAAAAACGATTAAAATATGCTGATGAAATCCCCCTTCCCTGCTCATCCAGCCCATCAGACTAGAAATGATGGGCATTCTGAGTTCCTCTGAGCAAACAGTGTGAAAATATAAGTCTTGGTTTGGTGCATGCCCAGAGTGTTGAACTAATAACACTTGTCTCATATGTAAGCAGCTGCAAAACCTGATATTTACACAAGGATTCACAGAGATGAGATGAGATGAGAAAAGACTGTCTTTTTTTTTTCCTAGATGACAGGCTCTGGTTCAAATGAGAATTAATTTGGGAAAACCCTCTGGTTTGTGTCATACAGCATGCCAGGTTAAATGACGACAGTATATTTTTTGTATAATTGAAGATTACCTTTAGAGCATTGACATCGTTCCCACATCCGTATAGAAGCATTTTTACCTACCAAAGTACCCATCATTTTGCATGTCAAATAGATTGTGAACAAAGTAGAATTCTACCTTTAAAAGCACTCAGTCAGTGAGATCACAAATGCACTTGGTATAAACACAATTACACCTAAATACGCTTGCTGGTGTGAGCCACTTTTTTTCAGAGCTGTTCTCTGGGAGCCCTCACATACTTGGCTTACCTTGGACAGGGTGGTTCCAATTTCAAAGCTTGGAGCTGCCTTTAAATAGGCTTTTCTAAGGCTCTGGTGTCASCTGGCACATGCTTCTGCTGGCAACACAAGAGCTTGTTGTCTCAGCCACCCAGAAGTAATATGCAAAAGATAGCTTTTATGAGGCAAATTAGTAGAGCTGGAAAACACARCCCAGATTTTAGCTACCCAAGCCCTACCTCAAGACGTGACGTGAGTTTCTTCTCATTTTTTTTCAGATGTATCAGGTGGTCTGATAAATTCCATTGCTCCTCTTATAAAGCTTGCATCACTTTTATGGAAATGATGAAGTAGGGGATGCTCCTGCTGGCAGAGAGCAGCAAAGCTAATGGCAGGGTGGATCAGAAATGTCTGATCCATCAGATTGATGCAGAGAGCAGCCTGCAAATTCAACCTAACCTCAAACCCACAGGCCTTCTGGGGATTATAGTTTGGGGGTCTTGCTACATACATTAGGCTGGTCCCAACTATATTTTTGAGTCTCACAAAGGCACATGAATCTGGCCCTGAGCTCAACAGTGCTTCTGGCTCCTCATCCAGCACCAGCACAACACTAAAGTGGCAAAAGAATGAACACACATAAACAGGCATGGTCTCAGGTGAGATTAGGATGCAGAAGGTCTCACTCCCTACCATATTTTAAAATCATCTTTTATTTTAAATCCCTCCCTCTCTCTCCACAAGAGGTAAGTTTTTCAAAGCAAAAGGCAGAGTGGCCTTCAGTGCTACCAGGGACAGCAAGACAGTTGCCATTCTCAYCCTGAGAAAAACTGTGGTTATCACAGTAGGTTCAAAGTTCTTCCCAAAAAACAGCTGGAGCTGATGGACACTGTCTGTTCTTCCTATTGCTTCAAGAGCTCCAGCTGCCCTGCCTCTGCAGTGGCAGTACATCTGTGTTGCTGTGCAAGCAAAAAACAGAAAAAAGGGGAGGAAAAGAACAATGTCACGTATTTTTGTCTGATGCTTCCATCTTGTGGCCAACTTGGAAAAGAAAAATTTGRGTCTTTACTTCAGTAAAATTATTGTTAACAAATTAAAGGAAATGCTGGAATTTTTAGAGGTGATTCTAATCCTTACCTCCTGTTGTTTGGATAGGAATGAATTGGGGTTGGAAATCAGGATGCCAGCAGAGGAAGGGGCTGGTGTCTCCTCTGCCACCCACTCTGTGTCGGTCTCACAGGAGCCAGCTGTGCCCTGGGGTGCAGGACAGAGATGGGGTCAGGAGGACAGGCCCACGAGTGCTGAGCACAACCCCTTACCTTGCTGCAGGCAGCGGCGATGGGTTTGGACTCTGCCCACAGAGTATGGACTCTGCTTCAGCTGCTGGCTTCACGGGTTAGCCCAGCTCCAGGAGGTAGGTGACTTGCTTTCTTCTTTGTTTTTGAGCCTACTGTTTGTTTGGCCTCTGTTTCTTTCCCTTTCATTTTTCCTGGGGTTATGTCAGCACACAGCTCCCATAYCACACAACCTCTAACAATGGGGATAAGCTGATAGCACACAGCATTCTCACTGATATAGYTGTAAAGGCAGCATACCTCACATTTCCAGAGCCACTGGGAGCATCTCTTCTATCTGTCACTGGCTGGATAACTTCTTTCTGGCTGGTGAACCTGCTGCTTCCTTCTTGCACCACTCATAGCAGTACAAAAGCTTAGCCAAAAGTCTTTTTACCTGCGCACCGCAAAGTCTCCTGCCAAGGCCCATGTGGAAAGCCATTCCCTTCCTATCCACCTGGCCAGAAGCTTGCCCTCCTCTGCAACTCCAGGCACAGTCCTGCCCTCCCCCAGCTCCTCTTTCCTGGGCACACTGCCTCTGCTGTGTGCCAGTGCACTCCCTCAGCACATTTACAGCCAAATACTCACTGAGGCCTCAAGACAGGGAGGAAAATGATGTGTGGAACTCATGTCGGGCCCCCAGTGTGGTGGAGAGAGGGGCTAGACTTTTACCCAGAGTGGAAGAAGGTGAGAAACTCACCATGCATGCTCCCCAGCATGGACAGATGTGCTCACAGGCACGCACAGCCATCCCCCTCACCCAGAGAATGCTCTGCACCCAGGCTCTCACACTGAGAGATGCCCGTGCCCCCACCCTTTACCCTGCACAGCAGAAATGAGTCCATCACCCCCCGTGTCTCACAGCTGCTGGGCTCTCAGGAGAGCAGGTGCACAGTGGAGAGGATGTGAGGGCACAAGCACAGCCAGGGCTCTTTCCTGTGGCCCTGTGCTGACAGGAAATGTTGTGTGTCCGTGCAGTGTTACAGATAAAGGCTCCTTTCAGCAAGGAGATACAAAGGATAACCTACTGTAACTCAGATTTATCTAAGGCGAGGGCCCAGAGTACTGCGCCCCGTTTGGATGAGGAGGAGTTGTCAGATGGAGAGTTCATCTCCCAGCAAGTTCCCAGCAGGAGCAGTGACCATCCCAAGGACTGAATGTTGCTAACCTGCCCATTCACAGGGCATTCCCACTGCCAGCCTTGCCTGGCTCCCACTGGAAAATCAAGACAGGCTTTTGTGCAGGAAGTGAAAGTTGTCAAGATGATTTTAGGTTGAAATCTTGCAAATCTTCTCAAATGCACATTCAGTTACATGTGTAAAATTGATTACTGTGAGAGCACAGAACTATAGAAAAAAATCAGTTTTGATTCACAAAGGAGGCAAGTTCAGCATAGTTTCAAACATCCCTGGAGCCAGAGGCCYTTCCCGAGTGTGTGCAGAGCAGCAGGCACCAACCCCCCGAGCACACACAGTGCCAAGGGCAGGGCTTTCCCCTTGTGCAAGGAGCCCTCAGCTCCCACCCTCCCCATGCTGGGGTGCCACAGCTGCTGTGTTCTGGGGGACAATATGACTCCCCACAGACATCACTTGCTATCCAGGGGGATTTGCTGCCAGCACTTCCTTGCTGTGCCCGCTGGAAGGGCTCAGAGACGTGCTTGTCAYTACTGCCTGATGGCTCTGCAGAGAACTCAATTAACCAAAACCCCTTGAGAAAAAAAAATCCCTAAGCAAGGCTGACTCTTTATAACTATCTTTCAATAAGTGAGTATAGACCCCTCACGTAAACTTAAATTATATATCATTTATTGAAATATAGAGATCTTAATTTACAAGATTTTTTCAAAGACAAAATATCAACAGGGGCATTTTTGAAATACATTTTGTGCCTACCATCACTCAGGCCAGTTTGCCCTTCTTCAAACATTTCACAACAACCATCATTTTGGAAACACTTCCTTTTTTATTATTCTAAAATATAACTTTTGGACATTCAAAGTGCAACAGTTAACGTGCCTGTGGAATATATCGTAGTAAAAAAAATATAAACAAAGGCAGTGATATAGCTGTCATAAATGTTTTGGCAGTATTCTAGAAGTCTATATAAAAATACTTAYATACATATTGATGTATAACATCATCATATCTCACGTCCTTCATCATGTAATAGGACCATTTTGTACAAGTTGCAGGCCACGCTGTAAGGAATTGGTTGGCCATTCCAAATCAAAAGCTGCATTTCATAGGCTAACACTGATTGTCATTATATAATTACTGTAGCAAAAGGTCTGGGAGTATCTCTTCCAGTGGCTTCTCAAAAAGTAAGCCATAAAAAAAAAGTCTGTAATACTGATAATATTGTGAAACTAAATTTATCCTCTCACACTTCTCCCTCTCTAGTAAATCCTCTCTCTTCTCATTCCAGTTTCCAGGCCAGCTTATCTGATTCCAAGCCTGCAGTGAGCTGGGTTTGGCTAGACCCCTGCCACAGATGCAATTCACCTGCACAAGACTCATGACAAGAATTAACATTACTATGGACCAGAAAGTGAGCCAGCTCTGGTTCACCCTTTGAGTCTAGCCTGAGATGTACTGTGAAATACAGAATGAAGCTGGTGAGGGGAAGGCAAATCTGCAAGAAAATGTCCTTAGATTCCAGTAACAGATACAATAAAACATGTTTGGGCTGATTTTCAAACCCTGAAGAACACTAGGCCATGTGCAAAAATGCAGGTGAAATCGCTTGCCTAACTTGGATGTGCAGTTGTAAAGACTACACAAGCAAATCAAGGCACATATGGTCTCAAGTGGCCATTCAGATATCTGGGATAGCCGTAGACAATTTGTGTTTCCTCAATTCAGASTTCATAACTGGAGGGAGATTTCACATGGTCTCATCTGTCCTGGCTATATCAAGTCTGTGTTTCACAGTTGTCCCCATACAGAGCTCAGTGACGCGTTTGGCTAAAGCGTGGTCCCAGGAAGACACTTGGTCTTGATCTGTCGAATGCAAGAAGTAGAGATGAGCCATCATTTGCTGTTCCTTCTGATTGTCAGCTTCCATCAGGGTTGAAAATGTGGGGGCTCACTTCAAGTCCTGATTTCACATTTGCTGTAATCTTGTGCATGGCCTCAGCCAGGTGACAGTTTGAAACCCAAACCCAGAATGATTTGCCTGTGTGGCATCCCACCCTGTAACACTGCCAACATTTCATTTGCTTTTATTTGATCCATAGCTGTCCACAACAAGTGAAATCAAGGGGTCTTATGGAGCTTTTTGAAGTTAAACTGTAGTTTAACATGTCAGCATGTTCTGTCAGTCACTGCTGGTCCATCTTTCACGCTTCCAAGGAAAATTCTGCAACACAGGAATGAGCTTGCACCGTATTTGCATTGGTTATGTCGTAACAGAGGCTGGGCACATCCTACAAAGTGCTCAATGCACTGAATTAAGGCAAAGTTTGAAAGTTGAGTACCAGAAAGGATGGGGCCCTTGGCAGTGATGTGCTTTTTTCACATGTAAGTATTCCAAAGCATCATATCTCAATAACACATTGTGCAGTGGTAGCAGTAATCATTATACTTTGTTCATATAAGTGGTGTCAAAAACCAACAATTGCAGGCTGAGAGCAGGTTCATTTTCACGCACCTTCTTCCAAAAAACACTCCTAGAAGCATTTACCTTTTGCAGTTACAGTCTGCAAAGATAATAGAGCTTTCTGCTCCTGTTTAAACTGGAAAACAAAGACAATATTTGCTGCAGAATTATTTCTGCTTATTTGAACTTGCATTTCAGGCTAGGAGAAATTCCTTGAACAGTTTAAAATATCAAATCAATTCTTCACAGCTAACCCCAGGAGAAGATTTCTTTTGAGTACCCATGAAACAATGTGAAGTTGCTGGTGGTTTATCATAATGTTCCATTCTCCAGCATCTTGGAAATCTGGCATTTGTTTTTAAAATTTAATTTCTTTTAAATTTAAATTTTTAGAACTTCACTTACTTAGATGAAAACTAATTGCTTCTAGTATATCTGATTAGAAAATCTACTCAGCTCAGGAGAGAGAAAAGATCATAAATTTTTTTGCCATGTTAACCAGAACAATTACCATACTCTGTAGAGAAATTTTTTTTTTAAATTGTTTCATAAAATTTTTTTGGGGCAGAATTTTCTCCCCTGCACTTAGAAAAGTTTTTTGATACTGTGCTTTTACTGAAGGACGATGAATTGTAAAATATACATTTAGTGTTACTGAAAACAGTAGTAGTATTATTTTGAAAACAGCTACCTTCTATAGTTAATAAAGACTTGCTAGGTTTCTAACACCTATCATAGACTGACTTTTAATTACCATTATTATTATCATCATTATTATTATTCCCCTTTACTTGCATTAATGGTAAAAAATAACATGTTTTATAGTACCGGTCAGTCCCTTGTGGTTTTAGACCTTTTTGGTCCAAAAGTGGTTTTTGCATGTTCTTCAATTCACATGATAGTTCAACAGCAGCTGACACTGAGATCGAGGGAGGAAGTACACAAAATTCATGAGTGACCTCTTCTAAAATCCATGGCATGTGTTCAATGTGCACCTCAAAAGATCCTTGAGTAGACAGTTATTTACATAATTACAATGATGAAGTATTGCTGCAGTGGAAAATTGATCCATCAAAGTCATATGAATGCCCTTGAAACACAAAACCAGTCTGTTTGTGGCCTTTCCCTTCATCTTCCTACCAGTTGGAATGGCAAACAACACTGAGATGCTACAGAAGTACTGCAAGAAGCAACACTCAAAAAAATCCATCTTCAACAAGTCTCTTTCATTTACACTCAGGCTGATTCCTCTGCCCATTGCTGGGAGTTCCTCTCTACAAATCCACCTCCTCTTCACATCCTTGCTGTTGCRATAAAGTGGTTTTCTCTGTGGAGCAGAAGTCTGTGGACAGCACGGGGAGCTTCCCCGTGAGTGGAGCTGGAAGGTGTCTGCGTTACAGGAAGCTGTCCTCCACCAGGTCTGAGGAGTCGATCCCAATGTCATCCATCATGTCAATATCCTCGATGGTCTCATCCTCTCTCTTGATGAAGGTAGAGCTACTGGAACCAGTTTCAATGGCACTTTCTTCAGATGTCTGTGAACTGGAAAAGACAAATATCCCAGAGAAAAGGTGGTGAATGTGGCTGGGTAAATACTCCAGTCTCTAGCAGAACTGAATGCTACCTCCCCAGATGCTTTCTGACCCACAGTGTGATCTAAGGKGACTATGACCACCAGTTTCTTAGGACATGGCATATCTTGCATATCAAAAGTAGTGAACTACCTGAGAATTCAAAGGAGCAGTGTTCATAGGTTCCTCCAAGCACTTTCAGCTGGAGAAACAGTTTTATGACTCTACTGTGACAATAGATCACTTAGGTAAATCTGGGGAGGTCAGGTAAAAATAAGAGAGCAATAAGAGATAGCAAGATAGGAGTAACAAAGAGGTAATATGTCTTAATTTGGATAGAACTTTTTAAGGACTTCTTTCTTCTCTGCACAAAAATATACCATATATATATATATATATATATATTTCTAGGTTGATGATTCTATATACTATGAATTAAGTGCTGAATTAAATCTCCACCATTCACAACTAGGGTCACACAGTGTTGTGTTGTGTTGTAGTGGAATTGGTCATGCAAACTGACAAGAGAGAAGTAAAGTTCTCAAATTCCCTGTTTTCATAGAAAACTCTACCGTAGAAAATATTATAAACAACTTCTCCCAAATCTTTGAATTTGTGTCATACAGAAAAAATTAATCCTTTGAGATCTCATAAGAAGCTCTAAGTTGTTGAACTGTGGAAGCAAGACATGTTGCAAAATGTGCTCACAGAACCACCAGACTTGACCAAGCTGTTAAGGGAAACACACAGAAATACACAGAAACACCCTACCAGCAATCCCCTTCCCCTGGAAACCACAAAACAGGCAAAATTAGTTTTTTCCCATTGAAAACACTATGGCCAGTCATACTATCATACTGCTATTTATCTGTGACTCCCCCAATAAGTAGTTTCAACAGAGCTAAGGAAACCCTTTGCAGAGTATGATGCTGGAAAGTGTAAATGGACATTGCCAGACATGACCCCAAAGGGTGATTATGGGTTATGGGATCTGTCAACTGCACCTACCTGTGTCTGTTTCTTTTGCCAAGCTCATCTTCAGAAACAGGGTCGATGTCAGGCAGGGGGATGATGTATCCACTGTCAGCACTCAGCCTCTGCTCATCAAATCCGCTCTCCCTGTCCTTTAGCTTGTCTTCATTCTTGTAGGTTACACCAATGTAAGCATTGTCACAGTCCCCTCTCATGCGTGTGACAGCTGGGTGATCACTCTTCAGGAAGTCCAGATGAATCTTCTCATAGCTCTGAAAACATTCATTTCAACCCTCGTTAGATGCTATTGACTAAGGCTGCCTTTCTTCAGACAGGCAGCTCTGGTTCATCAGCCTAGCAAATGTGCTGCCCTATGAGCCAGCAGAACTGCATAGCGAAGGCCAGAATCCTCAATTGCTTTGAAGGGGAAGGGACCCAACAGCTTAAGGTGGTGTGGGAGCAAATGTGGCAGCATAAAGCAGACAAATAGATGTGAAAGAAGGGTAGGGAGAGARAGGTGGGAGTTAAGATAGGTGGGAAAAATGCAACACTGAATTATGGAGCAGGCAAAACTTTTCCACAGCTATCAGAAGTATGAGGGGAAAACTTGCTGGTGTCAGAGTCAAAAGAAGGAGACAGGGAGATGTGGGCCAAGAAGTCCCTTTTTTAGAATTATTACACTACCCACAAAATCCCATGAAAATATGTAGAACTAATTCTCCAGTGGAAAAATTAGATTGGTAGGATTTAATTAGATATGAAGAGTTCTGCTTTCCAGTTAATACTGCAGAACTGCTTCTCTCAGTAAGCTTGAATGAAGAAACTGAACATGCAATGTCCCCATATTAATCACAGAATTCACATATGTTAGGATGTGCCAGTTCAGTGCTCATGGCTCTCATGGCTGGAACAAAGCTTATAATTCCTCCTGATGCAGTGTACAGAAAACACTGAGAAAATTACAAAAAGCAAACCTTTTTGTATTCTCCAGGCAACAAGCTCTCCACAATTTCACTCAAATGGTAGAAAGAAGGTCTTTTCTCTGGTTCACTGTTCCAGCACTTCACCATAATCTCATACCTGCAGATAAGATGGAAACCAATTTAACCAGTTGGGAGAGGAATGTGACTAACCAAATGGAAACTAAAGCCAAAATTCTGTGGAGACAGGCCAGGTGGAAAAATCAAATGCACACATACACTTCATTGGTAGCATGATCAGGTTTGGCCATTCGGTATCCACTCTTGATCTTATTGTAGAAAGTAGAATCGACCATCATGCCAGGATATGGTGTGCCCCCTGCAGATAAAAGACAAACAGAAGTCCTATTCTGTACTTGACTATCCATGCAGAGTTCCCAAGCCCTGTTTTTCCATTTGTGTCATGAAGTATTAATGTTGTAACTTAGCATGACATCAGAATGATTCTTTCCTTGCCAGTGTTTCACATCAGAGCTGTTGTCTTGATGACATTAACCCCTAATGTGAAATGCTGGGTAGCAAAGATTGAAGTAGGTACTAGTTAGGAAAAAAAAACAAAACAAACTGCACAGTGTATATAAAATGTATTGGGGACAGAGATTGGATGATTCCTGGATCAGGTCATCAGCCTGCATCTGGCCCTGCCACTGCCTTTCTGTGAGAGCTTAGCCTAGACTTGCTGTGTCTGGTATTATTGTCCTTGGCCCCTGTAGGACAGCTGAGAGTGACACAGCCTGGGTCACACACCTCAGAGTGACACAGCCTGAGTAACACACCTCAGAGTGACATAGCCTGAGTCACACACCTCATCCTGGCTGCAAGGGCAAAGCCTTGGTGTAAGGCCCCCAGTACCCCATCACCCCAGCTGGGCAGCTGGCTTCAGACAACTGCAATGTCAGGTGCACAGGTTGTCAGAAAGTTTGGACTTGGCTCAAGCTGACACAGTTAACTGATAATTTGGGTTTGCAGCACAGAGACATCTTTGCACTTGTGCTCAGTTGTTGCTGATATGTGAAAGGGTCATTCAAGCTCAAGCCAGCACAGCAGCAAGATGTTAAAACCGACCTTCTTAATAAACACTGCTGAGGATGTTTTGCTTTCCAAGAAAGAACAACTTTCTCAGATGGAGGAGGCATACTATAATATTACTTCAGAAACCTCAGCCCTTTGAAACGCAGGATTTTCACCTAAAAACTGAGCTTCAGAACCTTCTTTACAGGTAGGGCAGTGAAGTATAGTGCTTCACATCCTGAGCTATCTGACAGCACTCCCATGCCTCCAAGGGCTGTCRGGGAATGGATATTTACAGGATCCTATGATGCCCAGAGATTACAGTAATCAATACCATAAATAGTGGCGCAACTGTTGTTTTCTGAGAAGCAGTTATGTGACAACTTATTCTAGAAAATAACATTAGGCTTGGGGTTGCTGTGGGGCAGCAGTAGATACCACACAGGCATGACTAATTCTGCTGGCAGTAAATCTGGGCAATGCTCGCTCGCTGAAGCGGGCCATCCACCCGTCCAGGAGGTTAATTAATGAGGCTGAGGAAAAAGCCAGGCTGTTCCCAGCTAGGAACTCTACATCGTCTCTAACTGCTATATATTGTCACAACCACTTTATGCTGCCATAAACCAACTGTGCGAACAGTGTTGACCTGGAAATGAGAAATAGCTATCCCAGAAGATTGACATTTATTTTTATTCTCTAATGGGACTGAGACAGGCTCTTTTGAAACGTATATGAAGAAACTGTTTCAAAACAGCGGCTGAGCTGGGCTGSAGCCCCAGGCACACCATTGCAAGGGAGAAACATTTTCCTTCTCATATTAGACAGAAAATCAATCCTGTCATGGCACACCGATACTTTTCCACAAAAGATTTTCGCACAGTTCTTTTAGTTTTCTAAAAGAAAAAAAAAGTATCTTGCAAAACCAAAACTAAACAAATAAAAACCACCAAGCAAACAAAAAAAACCCCAAATAAACAAAAAAAAAATCCCCACCAAAACTAAAGAGACCTTTGGAAGAATACAGACATTTCACAGACATTTTACTCCACACCTAACACTGGAATCTGAAACCTCATGTAGAACAACTAACAGCGGATTTCATACWTTTTTTTTTATATGTAGAATTTAAAATACTTCGTGTACAGCAGTTTGAACTCAATCACTACATAGAGGAAAATATTCACAGTACATACCAAGAGAAAATATTTCCCACAGCAGAATACCGTAAGACCACACATCACTTAATGTTGTGTACAGGTTGTCAAAAATACTTTCAGGTGCCATCCATTTTACTGGGAGGAAAGTCTGTAATAAAAAGTAAGTCCAAATAGAGAGATTAGTCATTAAAGAAATGCTTACCATTGTAATTATTGTTTGACAGTCAGGAATAACCTCTGTCTATAAGAAAAGTTGTGTTAACCTTGCTAGTRTCTATTTTTAATTCTATTTAATACTGGGATTATAAGCAATGCTACTCTTTGCTCCCCACAAAAACRAGTTAAGCCACACTTGTATTAATTTTATTACTAGCAAATGACCCGGCTGATTGAAGGTATGATGCAAAATTTGGCACTGCTGAATTAGGTCTGGTATGCCATTGTATGACAGTTYCTTAATAATTTATCCAGTAAAAAACTTGCCAGTTAAAAATGTGAGACTTTGAAGTGCTAAATGTGTACTTTTTCATTGAAAACTGATTTAGAAACATTACAAGAATTAACGAACTGAGGAAGAATTGTTCTGAGGAGCATTCATCCCAATGGTCAATTAGTGTAACCAATACTAAATGTCAAGAACATGAAATAGCCTATAAAACCAACACTTTTAATTTCAGCTAAGGCAGAGCTCAGGAGATTGAGTACATACACTGCCCTTGGAGACATAGTTGGAATCATGCATGATGTCTCTAGCCAGCCCAAAGTCACAGATCTTCACAATTTTTCCTTGAGCCAGGAGGACATTGCGAGCCGCCAAGTCACGGTGCACACACTGTAGGGAGAAAAATTAAGTTATTCAAGGACATGCTTGTTCCATGAGCACCATTGCCCTCACAAAAGGGTTGACTTTCTGGCTACAATCCTCATAAGACCTTCTACTGAGCAGGCACCTGCTACCAGGGGCAGGGAGGCACCAGTCCTCAGGACCAGTGAGATCTCACATGGACAAGTTGTAGGGAGGAGGAGGCAAAAATGAGATCACCCTTTCCCATTGTACCCATCATGTGTTAATGATATGCCTGTGCTTCTGGCCATGCTGGTGTGTGACTGTACAGACCCTTCACCCAGACCCTGCTTTGATCCTCCACCATCTCTGGCACCCTGACTCCAGCAATGTCACAGGATGCAGCAGGACACAACTGACTGCTGCTTTGATTGTTTCCTATCATAGCTATCTCCATTTCCAGCTAAGTGAAAGCTGTCTGCATCTCCAAAAAGAATATTATATTGTGTCATATGTTCAGAATCTAAATTTAAAACCCATAGCTGCAAAAGACATTTTTACACCTTATTCCATTTTGCTTCCTTTTTTTATTTACTTACATTTTTAGAAGCCAAGAATTCCATTCCTCGTGCAACCTGGTAGGTGAAGCTCAGCAAATCCAGTAGGCTGAGGCCCTCTGAACTGTCATCTGAAAGAAGGTTTTTGACTTCTGATTCTATTGAAAAAAGAAGAAAAATGTGGTTTTGCTGTGGAGCGTGAAAGTAGCATGTGTCTTCCCCTACCTATCGTGATTCTGAGCTGATGCTTTTAGCAGAGKTCCATGACCAAAACAGTCTTTTCATAGTAACTATTACCACTTTTAATGTCTGCATCAGCCACARACACATGCTGCACTCTTAAAAATATCCAGTATTAAGTAAAGGGTTTGGGCTTTCTCCTGTCTGTAATTTTTTACAGACATTCCTGGGAATGGTAGGAAAAAGTAAAGTTAAAAAGGCTTACTGGAATGTCACACGGGTATTTTACTCAGTGTGGGGAACAAAAATATTTATTTAGAGGTGATGCCTTCATTAGGATTTTGTGCATGCATGTAYATTCTTATCCATTTACTTTTGCTGAACACTGGTTTTTTTTTCCCTGGAAGTATTCACTGGGGCTAGTCCAATACCAGCAAAAAGGGTCAAGAATTCTATGGCAACAGTTCTTATTTCTTTTATGAAAAATGTCAGAAAAAAACCAGTCAAAATTCAGTGATTCATTTTCTCCAACAGTTCTAGAGCACACCATGAGTACAAAAGTCTGCCATGTAAATCTGGGGCTGGATATGGTTCAGTTTCTGAGGCTTGGAGGAGAAGTGATGGTGTCTGCTTTTAAACAAAAGCATATTTGGTTTCTGAGAACAGGGACAGGGAATAGGATGCATTCATTCTCTTCATTACATAATTCAGGAAAGTATTTGGGAGTGTTCTGCATTTGGTGTCACTTAATGTGAAATGTAAGTGGAAACAGAACAATATAAACTGCTGGTATTATTGGTCATTGCTATTGCTCAAAATCCTTCAAACTGCAAGACTGATAAAATTGCTGCCTCCCCAGAGCCTACAGCCCCACTGCAGAGCACAGCCACCAGCGCTTCAGCACAGAAACAAACACACAACTGGAGCCCTTCTGCTCCAGCAACATGCACTSCTGCCCCCAGAGCATCATGGAAGGACACAACCACAAGATTTTAACTTACAGTTTATGCTCAGACTCTTGCTGAACAGAGCTAAGCAGTTTGTGTGCATTTCGAGGACAAAAATAAGATATGTGTTTACACAAGAGTTATTTGTATTAATGATATGTGCAGAAGTTGTGCATTACCTGACATGGATTTCTTCTTGTATGAAGCAGGCCGGTCATACACAGATCTCTGGATATCAGAGTATTTAGAGCCCTCCTTCCTTTCCAGCATTGGCACATACTGAGTAGTGTCAGCTTGTTTCATRTCCATATACTCTCCAGTGTTTTCAAATGATAATATCACATAACTGCAATTGGAAAAAGGTATCAGCTAGTGACTTCCCTGTCACAGCACGGGCATATCTGACAGTTCACTGAAGCTAGACCATTGTATTGCTGTGAAATACAACAGCTGGGTTCTGGATAGGGGATATATATATGTATATATAAATAAAGATCATTACCATATATCACATATATAACATAACCATCTCTTATTAGTACATGTTATTGTGTATTACTGTAATCAAACACAAGCACTTCAGACTTGGGCTTTTGCCAACGGTCAGGTGTGTAACCATGCCTTGTTTCCCAAAATCCCACTGAACTGCCTAGTATCACTGCCTAGGGCTTTTAGCTCAAGGAATTCCAAATGRCAGATGTAATTTATTCACCCAGAGAGTTTTCATCAAATCCAGTCCTGCTGAGCAAACCCATGCCCAGATGAACAGCCCTGGCTTTACTCAGCCACCAACTCAGTTGATCTATTTGTCTGAGTGATTTTTTTAATTAATCTCTGTTCACCTTTTAAATCCTGTCTAATTTTATGGCATTACATTACTGCTGAATGTTTGATGACAAATCTCCTCAACCATCATCTGGAAAAAGCTATGGGATGAACACTAATCATTAGGAAACTATTGAGACTGGCTAAGGGATTGGTAGATAAAGGGGAGTACTTGAGCTTGGATAACAAGCTCTGCCAGGCTCTTTGAAGCAAAGGAATTTTAGACAGAGGAAATTCCCCAAGCATGGAAACAAGGAAACAGGTAGATGCACTTTACTTTTAAAAGTTTGATGTGTCGAGACAAAAGGATGGTTTTTTTAGAGGGGGAAAAAAAAAACCCAGCAAAACCCTACTGGGCTATGATTTATTAATAAAAGTCTTCTTTGGGACATCAGGATGTTTATGGGGTGATCACTTGGTCCTTGGACTATGGGCATCTCTATAGGCAGGAAACACAAATCAAGGACATGTGTCAGGGACACTCAACCAAAGCTTTTGAAACCTTCCCAAACGCATGAAACCAGGCAAATAAAAGTCTAATGAGAAAAATTAGGGAAGGCTTTAAACCAATGAATGACACTAATGAAATAAGGGTTAAAAATTACTTAAATCCTTAATCATAGGTTATGTATTTTTTTTTTCTTTTTCTTTTTTTCCCACCTTCTTGTGCTTTCATCAGCAGGATTCATCCCAAAGATATCCAAATCTTTTTTTGGTTTTTCTGGGTGTCTGTTCAGGAAATTGTCCCTGTTCTTATGTAAATAGTTCACCAAATCACCATAGAAGCAGTATTCAGTAATGATGTAAATAGGACCTGTTAAAATAAAGCAAAATTATGCATTGATGAGTGGGTCTTTGAAAAACTAAAACAAATATCAAAAAAAAAACCCAACAAAAACAAACACAAAAAGGCTCCACAATTAGTAGAAAATAGAAAAAATATATTGTGAGTTAATTTGTGAGAAATTAAAAAAATCTAATTGTGTGAGAAAATAAAAAAAATATATTGTGAGTTAATATATTTCTATCTACTAAGTTGTGACTGCAATTATTACCAAATATCAAGGAGGTTTCTGAAACCTATATTTATTTATATTTATTGTTAAATCCCTTGCTTGAAATCTGTGTGCTTGTTAAATACTGAATGAGGACCCCACAGCAAACCTTTATTTTGTCAGCCAAACCCACCTGATTTTGTACAAGCTCCAAGCAGATTCACAATATTCAGGTGGGGGCCAAGATGTGTCATTATYTTCAGTTCAGACATGAGTGCCTGTTTTTCACTGGATCTAGCTGTAGCTGTAGAAAAAAATAAACACATGAACCATTCAGTGGGAGCAGTTGCCTTTTCCCAGCAACAAGCAATTTCTCTTTGGAGAATGGAGAATTCTCAGTGGAGCATTGCTGCCGTGGTTTCCTGAAGAAAGCAGCATCCTTTACTTGGTAAGTGTCTTTCTTAAGGCTTGCAGAGAAGTCACAAATGATTATGAGGGACTCACTTGATGCAGCTCAGTAGYTGACCCAGTCTGTTTGTGCAGTGGATTGCCAGCAGAAGCACTCAACAAGCTGTTCATTCAACACAGCAAGCTCCCCATGGTTCCTGCAGAACCTCAGGAACCTGGAAATCYTCTGTGAACTTAAGATTCTTGCACAAGATCTGCTTATTTCCCCTTGTCTAGGTCTCGTGTGTTCTCAGATGTTCATGGTTACTTTATCTTTCTCATTATTTGTTGAGTTATTGTGGTTGCTCAGCTAAACCTAAACTTCGGGTGTTTTCAAAAGCCTGGGAACTTTCAGACTTGAAATGCCATAAAGCAATCTAACATACAATATCAAAATCCAGTCATTCCACCTTCATTTTCAACTTTAGAGAAAATGAGAATGGAGAATTAATTTATAACAAGCAATGTTTGGATAACYCTGTGGGAACCTGCCCTACCTAGCTTGGGAAATGGAACCATGGCCACTTACGTTTCAGCATTTTCACAGCTACTTTCATCACTGGTTGAGAGCGACTCAGTCCATATGCAGTCCCTTCAACTACTTTTCCAAAGGCACCAGAACCAAGGATCCGACCTGAACACAAGGGAGAGRATTATTAATTTCAGAAAGCAACAGCAATTCAGCTCCTTTCCGGTTTCCATTCCTCTACAAGTTGATTATTGTGTGGAAGGGGCATATTCCCTTAGCCATACCTCTAGTATTATTGCTATTACTGCTGTTTCTAAACAGAAAAAGAAGATGTGAAATGGTGTCATTAAATATAATTCTTAAAAATAGGCAAACGAACATCAATAGCACATCTGCACCTAGAAGGTTAGCTCATTCAAATTCATCTCTTCCTGTGTCCTGACATCTTCACTTTATCTTCTCTAATCATGGATTGTCCTAGGCTTGAGCTGACCTCTTTGTTTCAGTCAGCACCTGACAACAATACAGTWGTGTACTGTGAATTACAAGTCTGAATTGAATCCCCCAGCTGTAGTTTCAGTCTATTTTATAATGCTGGATACACCTAGCAATAAAACTGACTAAAGCACATCAACAGCACATTCAGATATAGACAGGCAGGACTATTTTGGATCTACAAGAAGCTGAAATGCATGTTGATCACATATGAGGGGAAACTTCTCTGAAGTTTAATGTACAAGTGTGTTTCATCTGCTGGAATAAATTGTATTGCAAATTTCCAAGTACTGTAAAGAAACAGTGTTTATAGACCCTTTTCCCACAAATCAATTTAGACAAAAATTTTGGATTAATATATCCTTTTTTCTAATATGGATACAGTCTCCAGAAGAATTGTGCATTTAGTTTTTAGAGAACTATGAACTGCAGAAATAAACTCCAAAATGCTGTATCTCATAACTTCTGCATTGAACACCAAGTTCATCAAGACAACATTTAGTGAACAAATCTGTATATGAGGTCCAGATGCCAGAATATAATCATATGCCTGACAAGCTGTCTCTTTGATTTTATGTTACTTTTTAACTTTCAGCACAGAAAGAATCAGTAGTGACTTTTACTCGGGAGATATACAGCATTTTGTCTTTAATGTTCATTTGCAATTTGAACTTGTCACCTTTTACTCTTCTGAAGGTGTTATCTGGCATGCAGTGCCATATGTTTCTGTTATTCTCTAGCTACTACCCCCACTTTTATTGTATACATGCTTTTGGAAGAAAATTTCCAGCCAAACGATATCATTAACAAGTACAAGAAACAGTTAAACAGTGCTTAGCTGAGTTAACACTGATGAACCTCTCCAAGATTATGACAGSATAGTTTGTCATGCCCACAAAAACTATGTAATTTCTTTTCAAGACTCCTGTGCTCCAAAGGTTATTCTTCCCAATCAGGATGTGAGAAAGCTTCACACTAAATTTCAGACTAATTCAAACAACCTGAGTTTGAAATTTGGCCCCTGAAACTTTTCAGACTGAAGGTCTGGGAGCCATATGGCAGGATGCAGCCCTTCAGAATGTGATGGCGTTTGCTGATGCTCCTTGATCTTCTTGTCTTCACAAGCCAATTCCTCCCCAAAACCATATTGTCAGCTGAGCACGAGGCACACATCTCCCTCTCCATCACCTCTGCTGGGCTGGGGTGCACGTGGAGACAGTGAGAGCACTTCCGGACTGGCGGGGAGCCACCGCTGCTATTTCCCCCTTTCAACTCTCTCTGCAGATGTAGGCCAAGCCCCACATTTTTACATTGGAAATTTGGAGCCAGGTGGGAGCTGACTGCTCAAGAACTGGAGGCATCTGTAATGCCAACATATTCTTGATGAGTGTTTCATTGAAGCTCAAAATGATCATGTGCATTCACTTTTCAGTGTAAAGGCACTGCTGTGATCTGCTGGCAGCAGGAGCAGCGCTGCTTCACCACCATAGAGGGACTGTGCAGAGACAGCAGCAGCTCAAGATCCCTCAAAYTGGTGGAGGAGCAGCAGCTAATCCAGCCTCAGTACCCATCCATAGAGCTTATCTGCTGCGCCTGCCAGAGAGGGGCTGCCTTTCTGCTCAGGGGCACAAAGGTGAAGCCTGTGAATTTGTTACAGATGAAGCCATCTCAGCTGGATGCTTCGTGTGCTAAAATTGACCTGAGATAACCAACCCACCCCAAATTAAATCGTAAGTCTCTTGGTCTATATTAAAAGCCAGACAAGTACCAAGCTTTATCATCCACATCCAGTTTCCAGACTCTTGAAATTAGATACCACACCTCTGAGTGCAGTGTGACTTGAATCTTGCCTTTTGCAAATAGGCAYGGGTCTGATTCTGTGTCAGACCAGCATTTCTTCTTATTAAGGTCACCAGAACAAATGAATGGCTTACTGGGAAGCGATGAGAGCAATYTTGCTGTCATTATAGCCACGCTAGGATCCTGAGCAGCAGTGTTCAGACCCCATTCCTCAAACGGTGCTGCTCTCAGCTCTATCAGCCAGACAAGGAGGTCCAGGTCCTGCTGGGACCTCAGCACTTCCCAGCAGTGCCAGGAGAAGGCAGTGGTGTTCAAAGARCTCATGGTATTATTGCATTGTTCATTCTGGTACGAGTCTCCTGGATTGGCACTGGCTCCTTAGCCCTTTAAACAGCAGCACACTGCATACACCGGGCAGCAGCGACTGCAAAGGGAAATTTGCATGTAACCCAAATTTATCAATTGAAGCTCCATCCAGCCAATGTTCAGAGCTGGCGTTTAACACAGCACTGCTCTCCAGGCACTGCTGGCTAGTGAAAACAAATAAATGCCAGCTGGCTTACACAGCTAGGATGGGAAACACTCATCTGGCTGAGCCAAAATGGGTTTGTAACCTGCTTCAGAGCCTCCCTGACCTAAGGTGTAATTGCTTTGCTGTCATCTCCCACTTAGATAAGAGAAAATCCACACAAGCCACAACTCTCAGCCTCAGAAACAAAAGAGGGTGCCCCCTCATTAGCAAGCATTTAATATGGCAAAAGTGCCAGCAGGTAAGTGTGYCAAGAAAAGGGCTTGTGCAATCCAGATTGCTAAAAGGATATGGAGCATTGGGTTTTAAAGGTTTGACTGACTGTTCTGAATACATTTGTAAACAAGAAGCGCTGGAACAGGCTGGTGCTCAGAAGTCAGAGGGAGACAAARTCACTGTGGTGGTCTTTAACAACTCAGATCTGACAAATCCTATTTAGGCATATAATTAAAGTCTGGGTTGTAATAAAATAATTCCATAAAACATCCACCCTCCTCTAGTCTTCAATTAGCAACATGAATTTAATTAAAGGATATTGTTCCTGAACCAGAAATTTTTGTCTTGCTCCTTTCAAGAATTAATATTAACTCTTCCTCTGTGATGGTGAAGAACTGCACCAGRGGAATATGTTTCTTGAAATATATCAAACAAAAGACATATTTCATCTTCTTCTCGTGTATTTTATGATACAATTTTGTGCACAGATATCTCCAAGAGAGGGAAGCCTTGTATGTTTAAAGCATTATCTGAATAGAACATTAAAATTTTCTATTGTCATTTCAATTGATACAAATGACGGATTGGGCCAGCCTTGAGGAAGTAATTACGACTGAATTCTGTATGAATTCCTGTGAGGAATAACAAAGCAGGAAAGCAGAAGGGGAAGGAAGAAGGACAGTAGCCACAAAAACATGCAGTTATTCAGCACTGATATGCATATGACATGGATTAATAATTTTAAAAATATTTTTAATATCACTACATAACTACTTGCAGATTTTCTTGTCCTCTGCACATAAGCGTRTAAGTATCTTGCAGATAAAAAATACCAATGTCCTTCTTGTGGATGCTTTAGCAAGAGTGTTGGAAAGAACATTTAACACTGAGAGAGTCCCCTAAGCCACTGGGGGTGGATAATGCACACAGGGCGTGTGGAAGAGAGCTGAAACAGAGGCATAGGAGACACTAACATAAGGACCTCAGGGMTGATGCCACAGAAGAAATAGAGGATGAGGAAGGGGAACTCAGGAGAACAGGCAGACCCAGAGACACTCTGGACTTCGTGGACACAACTTCCATTGCAAATCCTGCAGAGACCTCAGAATGGTCATTCAATGTCTTTTGCCCCAAAGAAGGGTGAGGTTAGTCCCTTACAGAAAACTTACCAAGCACTAACCCATCTCGAGGAAACTCCCATCTGGAGTCATAGGGCAGTTGCATTGGGTCCACATAAATGTACTCGTGGCCATCAGGGCTGATAGACTCAATGACTCTCCATCTAATCTCATACCTCGGCTTCTGCAGAGYACATTGAATGCAAAACCAACCATTAGTCCTGTGCCTGACTTAATAGCGATCAAAACAGGGCTCAGCACCCAAACGAAAATACTTTCCTACATTACCTGTTTCCATATGATGACCAGGACAATCAGTGAAATTATCACAATCACTAACAGCACTAAGACGGCAGCAGCCACTGTTAGCTCTGATCTCAGGGCTGTGGAGTAAAAAGATAGACTGTATTTTCCTCCTGAGCCATGAGGAGCATGACACACCCTTAGGACACCCACCTCCCCATCATAGCAGTTCCCATGTCCTGCAGAAGCAGCAGGAGCTGTCCCTGAGGCTGGTGACAGGAAAGTCTTTCCAAGCCYAGAGCTGCTCCGCTGTTTTGTTTCAAAACCAAGTGCAGATTGTCTAGAAGAATGCCCAATAGCTAGGGCTAATAAAATGGYAAAATTAATTACAGAACCACATAATAAGCAATAAGCAGATCCACCATAAAGACCTTTAGAATGCCTCGTCCTCAGAAGTCCCAGGGTGGGAAAAAATCCACTTTAATTTATTATCTACAACAATTAGTATTTTTGTCCATTAGGACTAAACTGGGGTGTGTTAGAACAGGGTCAAACTGGCTCTGTAACTGCATAGAAGGGCAAAGCAAACTCACTGGGAGCCACAAGCTTCAGTTCTCGAGTAACGGCACCGAGGTCGTTCCTGGCCACACATCGCACAGCCAGGGTTTCCTCTACCTTCTGGAAGGTCACCTGGCTTTCCACCATGTTTTTCTCATCCAAGTGGGCTTCCATGTGTATATCAGAGATATTGTTAGTCAGAAGGGTCCAAGAGGTGTCATTGCTGCACCTGCAGAGAATAATGAGGGAAATGGGTGTTTGGTGTAAGCATGGATTAAAAAGAGCAAACAAAACAAGAGTTATCTTTCCCTGCAAATTTCTTTTGATGACAATCTTTTTAAGGACCAGAAGGGTCTTTAGATTGCCTTTGTGAAAAACCTGCACCTTTCTTCCCTCAAAACAATTTGCTTTCTGATCCTCCTTAGGGCTGTTGATTAGAGGGCCCAACAACGCAGCCCAGTATATCCCGTGGAGTTATGGTACTGGGTAGATCTCTATTTCTCCTGGAATCTTTAGCACTGGACAAGGCTCTGGGGGCAGGGCTAGGAGGACAACCATCCCACCAGGCAGTAAGTGGTTTTAGCACAAAGAGAGCAGAACAGAGCCTCTTAGCCTTCTTCCATGCATGGTCTTTTCTCCGTGCTGGATAATATCCTAGATAAAAACCAGCTTTCCTCTAACACAGTAAGATCCGGTCTGCAACTAGCAAAAATGGGACCAATTACTCCACATATCTAAAATACTTTGAAGGTGAAAATTATAATTAGCGAGGAATAATTACCAGTGAAAATTTAGAAACACACAGGAGTAGTAATGAAGCAGACTGAATTACTCAGGAAATTGAAAATACTCCCTGAATGGAGGGACAGTTACTTCTCAAAATCCTTACTCAAACAGAGACTGAAATCCTCAGATCTAACTCACTGAACAGAAAGGTTTTATGATAGAAACCTGAATTGTTGAATTGTTTTGTGTCCTATACAATGTAAAAGGAAGAGCACTCAAAATCTCTCTTGAAATAAAAGCAACATGCCTCTAAAAAGAAATAAAAATTATCTAAAACTTACTGGTTTTTGATGAGGAAAACATGGTACAGTAACTAATCACATTAAGCTAATTGAGAATACAAGTCATATTTCAGATCAGAAACCACTGACTACTCTTACTTTTTAATGTCCTTGCAAACCAGCCATTCCACATCGGGAAGTGGGGTCCCCTCTGCCAAGCATCTCACTGTCTGCCCACCTGCAGAGCCATGGTGATCATCCACGAGGGCTGAGATCAGAGCTGGAACTGGGAAGGAGTCAGGAGTTAGTTAAAACTATTTGTTAAAACTACCAAAAAAAAAAAAAAAAAAACCTTCATATTTAAAAGCAGGACAGGTGTTGTTTGGCCAACATCTTGGCAAGAGCTACAGACCCAGACTCATCCAGGAGCTGCTTATCTCCTGTAGGACAGAGTAGATTCTAGGCTATAGCAGTGAGAAGGAAGTGCTGCAGTTGTGCCACGTCTTCATGTCATGCTAAATGAGCTATCATCCTTCTGTCAGCTGGAGTAACTTAGCTGAGAGGATAAAGTTTCTTTTTGGCTCAAGGCCAGTGCAGAAGTGAAAGCCAGGATCAGGAAAAGCTCCAGACACTAAAACACATGCACTCCTCTGCGCACCCTGGTTCATGCCTTTTGTATATCCATACTCCAGGCAATCCAGTGTGTAAGTGGATCAAGTCTTTGCTGTGTGCCATGAGTTCTGGCAGGACAGGCTTTGGGGCTCCTTACCTTGTATCAGCAAGGAGAAGGTGTATCTTTTAATCTCATCCTCATTTTCAGCAACCAAAGTGTAGTATCCACTGTCTTCTTCCTTGGCCCGTATCAATTTTAAAACACTCTGAAACCTGCGGAAATGCAAGGGTTTGTTTGTATTTTTAAAGCAGGTGTAAAAAAATAATATTGGTGCAACACAAAATCTGGGTATGTTGTGACTATAACATAGTGACTATTAGCACATGTAGCATGCCTTTAACTAAAGTCATTATAATCAACAGACAACTGAGAAAGCATTGGACTTAATTGTTTTCTTCAAGGACCTGACAAAGCCCTGATATTACTGGAAATAGCTGGTGTGGAGACATTGAAGGGAGTGAAGAGATTTGGTGCCCAGGAAGCTTGGAAAAGTTGATGCTATGAAGGGAGTAAGGTGTTCTTTAAAATATAAAACAAATAAACTATTTCTAAATGCCAGTGAAGAAGAAGCCACAAACTGAGGTGTAAAGAGTGAGCAGGAGCAGTGCCCATGTTTCTGGGGGAGAAACTCAAGTCAGTATGGCAAAGTAAGGATCAGAAGATTTCTTACCTCGTTTCCTGGACTCTGTTGGAACTAGTAACAATCTCCGTAAGATTTTCAATCAGAGTCACATTATCCTTCAACCAGTACATTTTTGGTGCTGGGTAAGCCTGCACATCAACAACAAAGTTTTTGACTTCATGAAGGTTGACTGCTTCCAGAGGGCTAAACTGAGGCTCCAGGTGAACAAAGCCTTTGTCTGTAAATGAAAAAGCCTTGGGTAAGCAACACCACAGAACATTTTTCAAGAATGGCATTTTCCAATGTGTTAATWATTTTGGACACTAAAATCAGACTATACCATGAACTGTAATGACTACTTTCTTATTTTCCTTAACCTCCTTGGTGGCATGCCGGGCAGTACATTCATAATCCCCTGTGTCTTTCACTGATGCCTCAGGAATGGTCAAGGTGTAAACCAGCTTCTGCGATGGGACTTTGATATCATCAAGTTTTATCAGACCTTTTTCTTTCTGTAGTTTGGAGAAGGAAAGAAAACCTTGCTTAAGTAACTGAGCTGGAAGCACATCATAGAGGATCTTTGATACCCCTGAAGTGAGAGCCACCATCTAAATCCTGTAGGGCAGACTTATTTACTCAGTTATGGATGCCTTTTTCAGCTACAAGCAGAAAAGCCTGAAAAATGCACTCTTTTGGGTGCAGGCATGGAAGATTGATGGGGCAGAGAGCTCACATTTTGTTCACACTAAAGAAATACCTTTGAAAATTTGGGTAAGTGACTTGAAAAATTGATTCACTGTTTATGCACTACCTTTTCCTCAGGTATTAAAGACAYTTGACTTCCCTTTGTTCAGTGTCCCAGTTGTAAGAAGAATTTTTTATCCCTTTCACCAGACAAAAAGTAACCTGTTACTAGATGCTATGTTCTGCCTCCTCTCAAAACAAAAATAATTTATGGACAAGGAGAAAACTCTTGAGAGTAGAGGGATGGTGAGAATGACAGACTGTGCTATCCTGAGAGGCTGGAACAAAAATATGCTGGGGCTGGTTTTGAAAGGTGGTATATAGCAGAGACTATGCTGATGGAAAAGATGGTGCAAGATGGAAAACAAAACAAGATTTTCTCAAATAWTTTTTCTTCTTGGGCTTTTAACTTACTTAAATAAAAGGCAGGATTTGGAGTAACACCTAGTACTAGTTTCAATTATGCCATTCCCTCAGCAACCAGACTTTTTATGTGGGATGCTTTGCAATTGCCTGGGACTAGCCCTAGCCAAGTTTCACTGAATAAGTTTTCACTGCAAAAGGATGCAAAACCAGTTTGAAAATTTTCAGGGCTCTGCAGAAGTTTTAAATTTTTCTTACTGGATGTTTCTCCTGAGTAATTACAGTGACTATAAGAATAATTTTTTATGCCTGCATAATGAAGAACAATTAAGATTATAGACTTGATTCTTCATTTTTCTTTTTCATCCCCAGGAACCAGGAATTAAGAGAGCCATTTTAGAGGTTCAAACTTTCAGCAGCAGAGCTCTACTCAGATGTCCACTAGATCTTTCTGTTTTCACCACATTTCTTTTTTGCAGCAGCAGCAGCACAAGACCTGAGAGGCAGCACTCCTTCTTCAGCCATACCTCACCTTCTTCTCATACTTTTCATAGTTACTAACAGTAAACTTTAACTTTTGGGACTGACTTTCTTTCATGGTAACCTAAAATTAAAAGAACTTACTTGGTTTTCTCTCCTCACTTGTCCTCATTCAGACAAGAAAAGAATATTTTACGGCCTCACTTGTTTGCCTAATAAGTAACTACAAACATTGAGAAAAAAAAAAAAAAAAAAGGGGGATATTTACCACTTTCCCAGGATAATTCCACTGTAAATTAACCACCTCATTGTCAAAGACCACACAAGTTACTACGATGGTCTCGCCTGTTTTGTAGACCGTTTTAAGAGCTTCAATTTCAACAGGCAGCTGTGAAGTAGCTAAGAGAAGAGAAAGAGAGACATCACATTTAGTTTTTAAAATAATGCAATTTCAGAGGAAGATTTCCATTTCACTTCCTGTAGYGAGGAATCAACTTGAAAATTCAGTAAAAATACTGCTGATCTATACTAATATCAACAATTTGTATTTAAACCACTAAGTGTACAGGCATTGAGTTCAATCCCACAAAGAAATGACCCACAAATTTAATTTCAGTTAGAAGTTCCTATCTGAAAGTCCTCTGTAAAAAGGTATAGGGTATAAAAGCAATTTTCCTTTTTGTTAATCAGYCATCCCTTGATGGCCGGGAAAAATGTTTTCAAAATAATTAAATCATTTTTCAGGCTACCCGAAATTCTACAGTTCAAAGCCACTGGGAAACATGAGCCTTTTAAGCCGTATCTCAGCAAATAGGATGAAAATACATGGACTACAGARTTGTCTTGCAATAATTAGGGAGAGAAGATAAAGTTAAGGACACATTATTCTCATCAAAATAGTAAGTAAACTCTCCACTAACTGGCAATACTGCCAGAGGAGCAAGGAGCTCATCACTGGAGAAATATCTGATATAACCCTGTGATGCAGGCACTAACATGGCTCTTACGGTGCAAAGAAAGAATACAATTAAATTACTTTTTCTTTTTTTTTTTTTTTTTTTAATCAACAGAAATAAATACCTCTTATAATATAGATGAGGAACTCCTCAGACTTGAACTCCACACCTCTAACCATCGTTTTGCATGTGTATGAGCCCGCAGGAAAATTCCCTATGAAGCCTTGTTTGGTGTCATATAAAGCATTCACAGGCTTGTCTAAACTGTTAACTAAAGTCACTTGAGCATCTGGGTCACTTGTCCGACAAGGGATAACTGTGGGATCACCTTCCTCTACCAGGATGAACTGGTCTTCTGGTATGGAAGGAACAAAAGGCATGTCTGGGTCTGTAAAAAACAAGAATTAATATTACACTGTTGGTTTGTAGCACATCTATGTGAAAGAATTGGGTTTCAATGAACACTTAGAGGTCACAACTGAAACCTGTGCAGTTCATTATCCCACTTTGTCAGATACTGCAGGTAAGGTTTGCCAATTTCATGCGGTATCTCATTTTAGCTATTTGATGTGGCATGCAGTGAGACATTTCTCCTAAGCACACAGAAGGAAAGGGCTTGGGTTCCTTTGTGACAAATCAGGGTAAGAYTGAAAATGACAAAAGATCCTCCCCCCAAAATGTGAAGTGTTATTATTCACAACTCACATTATTTTAAGTTAGCTTTTCCCCACTTTTTAATTAGTAGCTGTCTCCTAACCAATATTTTAGCAGGGGGGGGAATAAAAATAAAATAAAAAATCCAAACACTTGCCAAGTGAAAAAAAAAAAGCAGAAGTCAGTTTCATGTTGTTTATGTTGAACACCACTAAAGCCACATTTCATCAAAAATAGTCCAAGGTACTTATCTTCATGTATTTCTAACATGTCCAACATTATAGTTATGAGACATAGTTAATTATGGTCACAGCATGTGGTTTTCAAAATATGGTATTCTACTAGGAAAAAAAGCAAACAAGGACCTGGTAGTTTTATTTCTTTTAAAGTCAACAAAATACATGCCAGCTTTCCTACCCAGCCAATCTGCAGTCTGAGTTTAAAACGTAATTGCATAACATTATGCATAAAAAGCATAGCCCTGAAATCGTCTCCATTTGGCCATTCAGAATAAACAAATAATCCCTGCTAGCCTGAAGCTTCTGTGCACAGCTTTATAATAAAATTTAATAAATAGCAATCCAAATCCCTCCAACAATAGACTTTCTGCTGCACTGGCAGGCTCTTTGTATCAATATTCCAAACACAGCGCTCCATTCCAAAAACGCTGCCAGCTCCATGTATTCATTTTCCCACTGTAATTTGAAACAGAAACAGGATTCACCTAGTTTGATTTTCTATGTGCTGTTAGTGAAAATAGGATATTGTGTGAAGTCTCAACGTAATCCTCCCTGCCTRAAGTGGGTTGCTGCCACCCATTGCCCTCCTAATTCATTGCAGGAAAAACAATTGTAAAGACAAAGTTTATAGTGGAAACAAGACATTCTCTATAATTTGGAGAAAAGGATATGTTTCTGCATTTATGACATCTTGATGGTTAGCAAGTGGAAAAAATTACAGGGTGTTCCTGCCCTGCAAATCTGGTAGGCTGATGTCTAGAGGCTTTCAAAAACCAAACCAAAAAGCCTTCTTGAAGAAATCTTCCATCTTTTGCCTTTATATTCCTTCACTGGATGAGTTACAAGGCTGCTTAACATAAACAACATCTTCTGGTAATTTGGTTAGAGCTGCTTGGATACTGAAATATATGTGCCAAAGCTGGCAGCTTCTGCTGAAACATCTTGCTTCAAGAATGAATGCAAACATTTTACATTTGTTGTGGAAAATGGAGAGAGAGTCTTGGAACAATCACTGTCCTGGAATCACACACTGGCAACAGCAAAAACTTAATGCCACTGCAAAATAGCCTTTAAAACAAGTCCTGATATTGCTTCCTGACTTTTTGCCTTTCCAGAATCTTCCCCGTTGTTGCAGACATCACCTCCTTCAGAACTTACTGCAGTTTTGCAGGATGATTTGCAAACTCTTCTTCTCTCTTTTGTTTCCTGTTCAAAGTATTTTTGAACTGCATATCCAGTGACTTGATCTCTTCTGGCCCTGCAGCAGTGACCCTCACACCCTGAAGCCCAGCCAGTGCCAAGAAAACATCCAGACAGGGCTTTATGAAAGCAGTCAGTCATGGCGTAGCCTTTGGAGTCCACCTCAGCTATGACAACAAAGATTTTCATCCCATGGACATGGTGGAAAGCCTTTAAGCAGATTTCCAGTCAGGACAAGGTGGTGGGAGGGCAAAGCTGGAAATGGGCGCTTTCAAAAAGAAGGGATGTAATTTCTTCTGAGTCCAGCAGTTTTCCACCACTGAAGAGAAATGCAACACAGGGCCTGGGAAGGCTGTGTTTGCTTTGAAAATTACAGGGCACTGCACAGTAGCACCATGTGTTTAATCTTGCATCAGATTGGCTGGCAAGAACACTTCTTTCCCCTCCTGACAGCCACCCCCAGCACATCTCCATTGCTTTATGCTTCCCAGGCCCTGTGCACACATGAGCTTTTTCCAGTTCTTAGTTCGAGCCTAAATCAGGTTAAGAACAAGATAGGGCCTTCCTCTGGCAACAGCTTTAATATCACATACAGCACCAGTTTGCTCAGTGCACATCCTCAAATATCCACCCAATTCCCCCTKAAAAGACTGCCATTTCTGTTAATCCCCATCTGGGAGCCAGGCAAACCTGAAGGCTGGACAGACTCCCACAGATGAGCTGTGTGACCACTAAGGTCGACTCTCCAGTCCCCAGTGGTCAGAAAACCTCAGCTCTAAAATTGTGAGTTCATCGCTCTACTTGACAACTAAAACTCTTAGCAAAATGCAAAAAACAATGGAAAGAAAGAAGAATGTATCCACAGATTCACAGAGGCTGGCCTTGATTTACACATTAGGAAATGGCCCTGGGGTTATTTCTCTTCCTCTGACAGCAAATAGCCACCAGCAGCACACCTCTTCTGAACATCCATGGTTCACCCCTCCCACCCAAACCTCCAGGGGCAGCTGTGGCACCCCCACTCACCAGGCACATAGATGTAGATGTCCTTCCCTTCCACCTCCCCATCCTCCACTTGGGTGTGGTTGTAGTAGCAAACATACAAGCCCGTGTGAGCAGCCGAGGCATTTCCTACTTCGAGCACCGTCACGAAGAGGCCACTGTTGTTTTCTTCCTGTCTGATGTCTATCCTGTGGTTTCCCTCGGTCACTGGGTACTGCCAGCTCACTTCACTGTCTCCAGAGCATTTGAGTGTGAAATTGGAATTGAGCTGTACCACCATTTCATTCCTATTGGGAACAATAGTTGGCAGAGGAAGCTGGCAAAATGTTAGGAGTGGTCCTGCAAAAAGACACAAATAAATAGTATGTGAATACACAAAACAACCTCGGCACAAGGATGTGAATGGAAGCAGAGAAGATCCAGAGCAGCTTTTTTTTCTGACTATTTCAGACCTGCTGATGTCCTGGGAAATTTGCCCTTGTTAAAAGCCAGAGCTTTGCCCAAGGGATAGCAAATGGCTTTCCTTTGAAATGTTAAGTGTTTGTTTGCTGACTTCTGTTTGTCAAATCAAGAGGTGGAAGACAGGGGTGAAGTTAGAGATAGCTCCCATACCACAGCTTTCCAGCCCCAAAGGTGTACACAGCTCTTCTGCAGGCCAGTGATTTCCACACYCTGGCTGCTGGGTCACAGGCATCTCACACCTCCTTAGCTATGGTCAAGAAACCAGCAGTTCTGTCAGCCTTAAAGCAAGCTCACAGCCAAAATTTGGAAACCACTTACCAYGACATCTGAATTTTACATCTGATTTCAATTTCTGCAAAAGGCCGGAGCAGGAGCTTGTACATCAGGTCTACCTCTAGCCAAAATGCACAGAAGGCTTAYAGCCAAATAAAACTGCAATTCCCTGAACTAGATGTTGTAGATGGCACTAGTTTGCAGATGCAATCTCCAGTTACAGTCTCAGATTTGCAAGTCTAGGCGATTTGCAGGTGGGCTGGCGCAGGTCCAGCTCTCAGAAGGAAAATTAAAGGATCCAAACCCTAAAAAATTAGGAACTCACCAAGGAAATACGTTTGTGGTTTCAGTCTACCAAATGACCGGTACAATAAACAAGCACCTAGACCCATTGTGTGAAATTGGCACTCTCTGCAATAAACCGGTGCCAGGAATTCAGACTCACTTTGAAACCATTTTCCACTCCTGCCCGGAGTTACCTCTCTCTACAGGCCCTTTCTATTTTTGGCACCCTGTGGCAAGGCCTGCCCTGCCCTGGTTCGGCAGATGTTTGGGAGGCTGGGCCGGCAGCCGCGGGCAGCGGTGCGGGTTGGGAGGATGCGGGGAGCCCACACAGGGAGCCTCGCCCGCACCGCRCTGCCGGACAAACCCCGGCGGGGCAGGGGGGACAGCCAGGGGTGGGCAGGGTCACTGTCCCTGCACAGTCAGACAGCTCGGGCAGGAGGCTAAAGCAGCACAGGAGCGCCAAAGTGGCCGGCGGGAGCCAACAAAAGTATTGCYTTCTCAGTAGGTCTTGTCAGAGCCTACTGGAGGGAAAAGCAGAAAAGCCAGGTCTGTAGCCAGCTGGCAGCTATGTGGCATTTGTTATTGTGGGCAGAACGAAAGCGAGTTTAAATATGGGTGATGAAGAATTAGAGGTGGAGAGGCTTAGAGGACTGAGAAACATTACCTGTGAGAAAACATCCCAAGATCAGGAGCGTCCGTGGGGAAGTAGCCATAGCTACCAACGACTGAAACAGAAAGGAAAAGGCAAGAGAGAGACAGTTAATGGACTGACAACTGTATAAGATGTAGCAGTACCCCTCTTCTGCAGCCTCCCGTCACTCTACATGGTGCCACAAAGAGGAATGGTCCAGGGACCCAGTTTCACAGCCACAGCCCACTGAGACTCCTGCCACCTCCTCCCATGAGGTGCGAGTGGCCCCAGAGCGATCACAGGCACCATAACCCGTTTCTCACCACTGGCAGGCTAAGGAACMAAGTCCTGGTGTAAGGAATCAAGTCCTGGGCACCCCATTTCCAACAGCCTGCAGGCAGCTCTGCCCCCACTGTAGCYTTTGGGGCTGAGCCCACAGAAACACTCCTGCCCCTCACAGGCATCAATGAAGATGTAACWTCTTCATAAGGTAAGTTCTGACCTTTCAGCTGCAAGCAGTGCTTATGGAAGAAAAAGCACATTTTAAAGCTGCTCTTATTAGAAATAGTACAACCGCGAGTGATATTTTTGTTTTGCCATTGTACATGTGTGTATATATAGCTTACAGAATACAATGCAATACAATAGTGCTTATTGTTTATTTAACAAGAATTCCCTTGATCGAGAGACATGCTATTTAAAACAGATGCTGAAATTTTCTAATGAAACAAATCCATGACAGACTGTAGGCCAGCACTGCCATTCACAGAGCATCTCTTCTCCCCAATGGTGCAGCGAATCATAGGTCACAGGCAATTATTTCAACTTTCAGACACATAATCCTAAGGCATCTGTTTTATAGAGACAACAATGGCAATCAGCTTCTATGTAATTTTTGTGCCATGTAATGACATTTCTACACAAAATCCTCAAGCAGCCTGCTAGGTAATTTTGAAAGGAGAAGATACTACAATCCCTGTTCCCRTTGAACCCAACAGATGTTTTGTTGGTGACTTCTAATAGCAACTGGATTTGGCCCAAACCCAATATAGATTAAAAAAACTGTGTGGAAGAGCCCCTAATCTAAAACACAGACCAAGCAGTAAAATAAAGGATGATGTACCAAGACAGGCACTACTTTTCAAAGGTTCTGAAGAGTTTCTATTCATCCTCTGGTATCCAGTTCCTGATGCTGAGATAGGAAAGCATGTAGGTGCTTCTAGTTATTGGAGCTGTGGCAGWGCCATATGGGAGCTAAATGCTTACAACATGCCAAGCAGTGTTTCTGAACCAGTCCTGCTTTCTTCCTGCAACATGTGGAGCAGACAGCACCCCTTTGCAAAGCTAAAGAATTTGATAGTCAAATCAAACGTAAAGGTCTCAGAAGCAGGACTAGAAGACTACCTGCCTCAAAAACATGTATGAACACCTTCAGAAATTCAGCTAACAGTGTTCCAGCAGAGGCAGGGCATCTTGCCTGATTCTTCAATTAGAAATAATTGCCATGTGTTTATGTATCTTCTCTCATTGATAACAGACTCTTGGATATCAAATAACTCCCTGTTTCAGCCTCCTTACTCGTTTTTATCAAATTTCTATCCTGCATTTTTTTCCAATAAAGTAACCCACCGTAACTCTTTAAAGATTTAGCATGGTCTGCTTATTGATCTGACTCCTAATTTCCCAAGATCCACAAGAAAATGTTAGCCCGCTTCTGCCAGGTTCCATCCCTTTTCTCACTGAGAAGGCGACTCTCTCACCCGTTTATGTTATTTTACCAGACTATTCAACGCAAGTGATGCAGTACAGGAGGAGAAAAAGCAAGGCTATGTCATCTCTCCAACACCAGAAGCTCTGCTGAAGCGGACTGGCGCTACTGAAGAGCTGCATAAGAGATGACTGAAGCCAAACGATGTAAACACGGGTGATGGCATTTCCGAAGTGCTACTTTGAACTTGCTGTCTTGACACTGAAATCAATGAGTGTCTCAATGTAGCACTGCAGTTTAAAAACACAAGGATTTAACTAAATTTGCTTTCTCCATCTGGCTCTTCTTTCACAACCCAGAGCTTTGATCTTTCCTCAATGACCCGTTAATCTCATCAAGACCCAGAGCAACACCTCTTCACTGTGAAAGACAGAATAATGTACTAAGGATTCTCCATCATCTCTAYTCAAAACCTATTTGAACTGAATTTAGTTACATCAGGTGTCGAACTTAAGAATGCTGGTACCATCAGCAGCACATCCTCACACATCCGTGCTGGACTCAAAGTTTAACACAGGCACAATTTTGCACGTATGGGCAGGAGAGAGTTTGCTCATTCCCACAACACCGACACCTACCCTGGCTGTCTTTATTTACATTCACGGACACCTTTGCATGCACGGACACCTTCCGCATGGCAGAACAATTCTTTGTTCCCAACTATCCAAATCTCAGCCCTGGATAAATACATCAGGTTCAGCTCCTAACACTGGTCTATCAGTCCATAACTTGGTGTAGCCTTGCTGCAGTCAGTAGGTTCATGCAAACTGAAACCCAGTATTAACAGGGCACGTACAACATGAGTTTGAGCCAGCCTTAATTCCTKGCATACTTAGAACATTGTTAGCTAAAATACAAACACGGGTGTGTATAGTAAAAGTTAGGTAATTCTCTAAGGGGTTTGCCAAACTCTTTGCGGGGATTTGCCCAGGATTGAACAGTCACTGAATTTACATGGGTTTTGAAAGGCTCTGACTGAAATCCTGGTATCTCTCCCGTGTGCTTTAGTGATTAAAAAAAGAAGAAAAATCAGAAAACTAAYTCTAAAGATCTGTTATCAGTCAGGAGTCAATTTTCCAAACACAAAGTGCCAAGCACTGGCTTTCTACAAAGAAAGGYTTCATTGACTGCACCACAGAAGTCAAGGTAAAATCAATGTTTAAAAACTCAATGGAAATATATGTTTAGAAAATTTAGAAATTTTATTCCTAGGTGAGTGCTCTACCCGACCTAAAGAGGAAGAGCGGAGGGGGACCAAGAAAAGCCAGGGATATATATTATTTTCATACAGCTCTGAATCAACCGAAGACCTCTCAAGAAAGAAAACCAGCCCATCTACCGGAACACCGGAGGCGGCTGGGAGGCTTTCCTGCCAGCCACCCGRTCACTGCAGTTCATGCTCGTAGTCACACGATGGCAATGTTGATCCATGTTATAGAGCCTCCCAACATTTCCTGTCCAGCACAAGGCAACGCTAGACTCCAACGTAGCAGACACAGCCTAAACTGAGTCTCCTGGGTCAACTTAAAATTCAAAAATCCCTGCATTTTTAATTTCATGTGATTTAAAAAAAAAAAAAANAAAAAAAAAACAACCAAAAAAATCCATCCAAACTCCAATCCTGGTCCGATTTGCTCTGTATTTACATAAGTGATAGGACAGTATTTGGATTGTAAATCTTGGCACGTAATGATATGATTACCATTGTTATGAGAGGGCTGGGTAATTTCAGTCGTGATTTTGTCAGAGTGGCAGTCTGTCCTTCTGGGAAAGCTGATCTTTTCCAGGAAGAGCTAAGGCCAGCCCAAGAAAAGACATTTCTTTTTTGAGGTATATGTCACCAGCTCGATGTAAATGCTCAGACAGGATCTCCTGAAACATTTCTTAGTCCTCAATTCCTGGACTGCAAACTCGACTCTCCACAAGAGCAACGCTGCCCTGAAGCGCTAACATGTGGGTCTSATGGTTTTGCTGCAGAAAGGCTCAAACAACAGAAGAGGTCTTCAATGAAAAAGAGTGGCATAAATATTCTCCAAAAATGAGGCTTGTTTCATCCCTTTACAAATATTTGAATTCGGCATAGGCTGTTCCTAGAAACACTATGCATCAAGAAAAGCCCAAGGAATAATCATGCATCAAGAATAGCCCAGTACTGGGCTCCTGATGATTGCTTTGGGCTCTGCAGGACACGCAGTGTTGGCTGCCTCCCGATGAGCCTTCAAGTCAGTCCCAATTCTTCAGCCTAACCCTCCAGGATAGAATCTCTCAGTCTAGGAGCTAAAGGAGGTGGAGAAATTGCAAAGTCTAAATTTTCCCACTTGATCCAAGGAGGGTTTTCCAGGCTGAAAACAAAAAAAGGGGTGGGGGAGGGGGGAACCCCACAAAACAAAACAAAAAAAACAAACAAAAAAAAACAAAAAAAAAATCAAAACACCAAAACTGGCACTTCCAAGTTAAATATCTTCTTTAGGTTCTCAGAATCAAATCAAAGAACACCTCAGAACCCAACTCAAGTGCTCGGAAACATTGTGTAGGAAAAAATATCCATCTCTGTTGACCACAAGAACTAGGAAGCCTAGCTATTGCATACTTTTCCCTTGTGTACCCGTGCAAAACTTCATAGGCTTGCAAGAGATGAGTCAAGCAGGAGAGCAAGGCAAGAGGGAGAGAAAGGATCTCTTGCTTTCTTGCTTGTTTTTTTGAAATGTATCAGCAATCCTCACCACCACTAGGAAAAATCACCTCTCAGAAGTCAATCCTTTGTCTTTAGGTCTTTAAAAGAAGAAAATTTCAGAGTTCATGGGCAAAAGTAGGTACCATTGCCGTCRTGATTAAATAAGGAAGAAAGCAAGCCAAGGATTATATAAAGTTATAAATTTCAGCCTCATTTTTAGACCAACTGGTATAACTGGAAATAATCTGCAATGTCTGGGCTATGCCCAGATATACTATATATACTATCTATATATGCTGTAGTTGAATCCTAGCCCAATGCTGTAGTGCAGAAGAGAGGTATTTTATTAAAATATTTATTGCTTCCTGCTTTCTTGAAACCTAATACCTATGTATTACCCTCAGAGCCACATGAAGATTTCCCATACATCAACAAACTAATAACAGCAAAGATGGCCCCAGTGCTCGACGGCAGCTGGACTGATACACCTCCTTCTCTYGGTGCCTGGAGAGGAGTACCAGAACAAGGGATCCCATTAAAAGCAGCGGGAGAGTGCCTGCAGGCTGGAGAGCTGGTTTGCTTATGGACTCCTAAATCCCAGTGTTTTGTGAGGTCTCATTTTTCTTCAAACTTCTTTTCCCCAAAAAGACTTTGAGGTTGGCTAAAACCGCTGTTTAGCTGAGGGCCATTCAAAATACTCATTGTTCACCAGAAGCTAAACCCGAAGTCCCTTGCTGGGAGATCTTCTCCTAGCGTTTCTACACCCAGAGTTAAAAGTCGGGTCTCTAAGCCCGGATTTTGATGAGACGATGACAGAGGAATGCCTGTCTCCTTGCTTTGATCCTGTCTCCTGCCCCATCCAAGGACACAGAGCTTAGTCAGCCAATCTGGGGCTCCAGCTGGGCTCTGCATCGGCCCTAGGAGATGCTGAGAAAATAAGCCTTGGTGCTGCGCGTCGGGGAGAGAGCGGCCGCCTKCAGCCAGTTGGGACTGGGGTGTGGATGGTTCCGTTCACACTCTCCAGCCCCCATCAGGCTGCAGGCGCTTGACAGACCCTGGGGTGGCATCCCCGGGGAGCGGGACAGCGGCTCTGCYGCGGCTCCCCCTCGGTGCGCCCACCCTCGGCGCAGCCCGACGGCTGCAGCCGCTGCAGATCAAAGGCTGCCCGGGACACCGAGCAAACCTAGCAGAGACGGCAGCTCACAGCCACTTCACTGTTTGTCTGGGAAACAATGGGAAAGTCTTTGCCAAGCTCGAGACACTACTTTTTTYCCCTAATGCGAGGTAGCCAGGATAAAGAAAAAGCAGGGTAGGAGAGACGGAGAGGAGCAGAGCGCAGACGTGTTTCCCTACGGAGCTGGCGCTACGACCCGACGCTTCTTCTCCAGCCCCGTCCGTCAGGCTGAGCACGAACCCCGAGGGCGCGGGGTCTGGAGAGGGGAGGAAGTCCCGGCGGSGGACAGAGTTTGCGCCCCTCCTGGGAGCTGTGGGACCAAGAGGSAGCGATGTGCCCGCAGCCCCCGGACCGGGTTCATAGGACCCCATAAAGGGCCGAGGCGATGCGCTGCCCACTCCGGGAGTGCAGACTTAGGCCCCGAAGGAACGCCAGGGAGCTCGAGAGACGCGCCGAAAATGCCGTCGAGGGGCGCTGGAAACATACCCCTGCCACCGGTGGGGGCCAGAGCATCGCCCCCGCCTCAGGTCCGCAGCCGCCTCCCCGACGGGATGCGGACGAGCCCCGGGGACTGAAGGCTGTGCCCTGGGACTGCTGCAGSCTTGCTAGATCGGTCGCTGCTGGCTCCAGAAAAAGCTGTCCAAATCCTGTTCTCTGGAACGGTTCCTGAACTATGGGATCCGCGTCCAAAAATGTTGAGCAACGCCGCGGACAGCCAAAAAGCCATTTCCTACTTGCTCCTAGGACTTTTCCAGGGGACTCCAGCCGGGCAGAGTCTGGCAAGTTTGCAGCTCACTCTTGACAAAATCCAAAAGGTGGCCGCGAAGAGTTTAGCCTTCCCTGGGTCCAGCAGTCCGGCAGGGCATACGGCAGGCTGGCGTTCCCGTTGCGAGAGGGGCTGCAGGCTGGAAAGGCTCCAGGCACCAGCCCTGCCTAAATTCAGCATCTTCCCTTTCACAGAGACACGTTAAGAAAAAAGAAGGGGCGCGCAGGGTTGGAGATCGGGTCGCCTTTCGCGGGTTGTGTGCGTGTCTCCGCTCGGGATCTCGGGACATTTTAGACTACCRGGTCAGGGGGAGCGAGGTGAGAAAGGGGATCTAAAGAAGGGAAGGTGGCGAAAAACAAAGGGTGGGGGGAAGGGACGAGAGAGCAGCGGGGTGAAGGAAGCAAGGGATGCGAGAAGAGAGGGAGCCGCTTACTTGGTCGGTGAGCGTCCCCGCTTTCCCCCCCGGGGCGGGCACCGCCGCTGCCCGCGGAGCCCCGGCGGGTCGCTCCCGCCCCCGCGGCAGGAATGCGGCGCGGTGGCCCCCGCCGTCCCAATGTGTTTGTCATTAGCGCTGCCCGCGCTGCTCGCCGCCGCACCCCGACGGCCGGCACAGCGCAGCACCGCAGCCCCACTCCCCTCCGCGGGGTCGCCAGAGCCCGCCGCCTCCTCCCCGCGGGAAGAAACCCTCCGCTCCGCTTAGAGCATCGGAGGGAAAGAGAAAAAAAAGAAAATAAAAAAGAACAGAGGAAAATCCCCAACAAATAAAGAAAAACTACTAAAATAAACGAGAAAAAAAAAAACGCGGGAGAAAAGGTGTAGAAAAGAAAAAGGTGGGGAAAATGCCCCGCACCTCTTACCTTCTCCTTTACAATCCGCAGCCCCAATCCTGCAGATTGTAAAACATCCAAATTATGTCCACGTCTTTTGTGACTTTCCCCGCTCAGCAGCGCTCTTTCCCTCCCGCTCGCCCTCCCTCCCGATCCGACTGTAATGGTCTCACAAACCGCGTCCCGTAATTGATTCAATGTTATAGACCATCCTTCCAAAACTAATCATTTGCTTTAAGTAAATAGCTGTCAGGAAATGAAGCCCCCCTCAGGCYCCTTCAGAATAAGAGTATGCTGGCTCGCCCGGCGCCCCCAGCCCCGCGGCCGGAGGCGGGCGCGCCGGCGGGAGGCTCTTACGCAGGCAGGGGGGCCAGTCTCTGCCTCCAGATTTCTGCAGCCTTGCAGGGGAGGGGGAGGTTGGCCATATGGCAGGGCTGAGGGGGAGCAAAGGGGGAAGAGGGGTATTTTGCACTGCAGGGGGAGAAAATAAATAAAAAAAAAAGTCGAAAAACTTTCATGAAAACTCAGAGTGCTCCCAATTTCATGAATGAGCTTTCACTCCTCAGACCCTCCAGGACGGTGGGTCGGGCGCAGGGCTCGATGTCCACGGTCACAGTGTGAGTTTATGGATGGGGAGTTTGATTTGGAAACGAATTCGCGGCTTCCTCGTGTCCTTTGTACACCGCTGAGCTCGGGTTTGGGCTAGAAAGCTGGATGGACGGCCGTGAGCCAGCCAGGACCAGGAGGCGCAGAGAGAGAGGGGGAGAGACGAATCACTAACATTTATGAATGAAAGACACAACGAAAGGTATCCTTCGCCAGGAGCCAGATCCCCCAAACCCCGCAGTTCCGACGGGACCGAACGCTCTTCTCTTCGTCTCTGCCTTGGCTTTGCCCAGCGCAAACAGACCCCAGTAATAACCAAACCAGGGACACGGCAGGGGCCGTAGGTGCCGGCGGAGGCGCGGGCAGCGCACGTCCGAACCCGTCCTGTTTGAACACGCTCCAGACGGAGCTTTGATCCCCGCCGGGGAACCAGCACTGGGWATCTCTGCTTTGTTGGCCGTCGCTATCACTGGCGATAAGGGGTGGCCGAGGGAGCTGCCGGGGAGCTGCCCTCACCGCCCTTTTGCTGCAGGCTTCGTGCGGAGCGAAGAGAGAGGGGCCGGCGGGGCGAGGCGATGCGGCGGTCGCGGGAGAGGGGGCAGTGCAGCCCCAGGAACGGAGCGGAGCGCAGCAGAACGGGTCCCTGTCCGTCGCCTGCTCCCGGGGAGAGGGCACCGGCCCTACAGCTGCGTCCCGAGGTTTTTCCCGCTTCCTTCCTTCCTTCCCTCCCCAATCTGGCAACACCACCACCCGCACTTCTTTCTCCCATTTAGTATTAAACAAAAGTTTGTCCTCAAAGTCAAGAGCCAGGACCCAGTGGTTTTTCTCTTGCCTGAGAGAGGGAGAATTAAGCCTCTGAAACGAAGATGCCCCGAACACAATAGAGGCAGAAACGAGAACCAACTCCCATGGATGCGCACTCAGGGGAACCTGGTACCCCTGGCTGGGCTGGCAGGGTCCCCGGCGGTGCTCCCGGCCCTTTGCACGCCCTCCACTAGTGCATCCTCGGCTCGGGTGAGTGCACAACCCCRCTATTGCTTCCACATGTTCCTCCAGGAAATCATCGGAGTCAGATCTATGAGCAGCCCCTGGTCGGAATGCTAACAGGATACCGTAATGTTCGTGAGTAAACAACAGGCTCCCAGTGAGTCAAAAGCAGGGAGAAAAAATAAAAACAAACCAACAAACAAACAAAMAACACAGGACAAACAAAAAACCACACCGCACCATGGAACTCTCCATCTGAGAGGGCGAGCGCACCCAGCAGCCTGAACCCCTTAATTTGTGGAGGGAAATGCTCTATCATGACTTGGATCAAAGCTGCGGGTTCTCGGAAATTTAAACCCCGCGAAGATGAGCGTCAGTTGCCTATACGTCGGGGCGATCCTGCAGAGCTCGGGCCACGACGTACCGGCGTGAGCGTGTCTAGTTTACCGTGCGTGCGATTTCTGGCGAARTACCATCAGGATGGGATGTAATGCGAGAGATACTCTTGCGAAAAGAAAGGAGCAAAAGGAAAAGGGCGGGAGGCGCCTTCTGGTTGCAATTACCTGCCTCATTTGAATAATGCCTTTGTCGTGATCATTATCRAGAGGTCGTTAACGGCTTCCACGTGAGATCTCACAAGACCCAGCGAAAAATAAAAATTGCAAACTGTGGACTGGCAAAGCTGCCTGCTAGGCCAGACTGACGCTTCGGGCGGGGGCCCAACGGCTCCGCGGAGACAGGGATGGCGATGCACCGTCGCCCAGGGACCCTTCTGGGGAACGGTGACAGTTTCCTCGACGTGGCTTTCCSGCCCGCCACCCGAGGAGCACCCAGCCGGCGGGAGCTGGGCTCTGCCGGTCTCGTGGATGGGCCGATCCCSCTCCGCAGTGCCGGCCGTGCCTATGGATTGGTCCCACGCGGAGGAGGTGGTAGTTAAAATAAACCCTCCGGGACGGCTGCTGAGCTCTGCCTCCCGCCCCGTGTGGTGCAGGGGGGTCCCGTCCAGGGAGGCGAGGGGGACTTGGGGTTAGCGAGAGGACAGGCTGGGGGTGGGGGGATTTTTACCACTGCGGCCCCCTCTCCTCTCCCCTGTCCTCCCGCCTTCCCCTCCACTGGAGGGCTGGAGCATAAAGCATCCCGTTAGCKTGTGTTTATGTGGTAACAGATGGAAGCTGCGCGTCTCAAACAAACTGCAGTGCCCGGGCTAGAGCCGCTCTCGCCTGTTTATGCTCCTAACCTGCCCCCCGGGATGGCGGGGGTGTCTGTGTGTCCTCCTCCACGTCCCGCGGCGCCGGCAGAGTCCGGGCTGGGTTGGGTTTGGTTCTCTCCGCTCGCGGACGCTTTCAGGAGGACTGGGAGCCTTGGAGCCCCAACCCGCCCCCCGCCCGCGCTCAGCATTGTCCTCCCTGGGGAAATCACAATTTGTTTCAAGTAATAAGCCCTTTCCCGCGGCTCTCTCCCAAGGGTGAGACGGGAAGCGGTTAACGGGATAAGCCTATTGAAAGCCTAATAGATGGCTTGTGCGGCCAGCGGCGGGAYTGGGCAGGAGAGGGGGTGCTCTGGCCGGGGCTCCGCGGGAACCACCCCCCCCCCGGAGGGGCAGCAGCCTTTTGACTGAATGGGAAGGCATGTCTGGGTTTGATTCATCGTTACCCACGTTCAGCGACGCACGGAGCAGGAGTCACCCTTTTTACCTTTTAGAGCAGGAACCCCTGCATGGTGAAGAGAAGCTACAGCCTGAAGCACAGACCTCTCAAACCCTTGAAAGAGGGAAAAAGCAGAGCGGCCTCACATCTGCGTTCACAACTACCGCGGAGGGAGGAGAGCACAGCGGTGAGGGCTTCCTGAGACAGAAGGTTAGCTGGTCAGGGGAGCACCAAGGGCCCAAACTCCTCTGGCAGATGTGTTCTGCCGGCAGGAGCGTCCAGCGTTCATTTACATTCCTACCAGATTTTTAGGTTTTTATTTGTTTCCGTCTTTCCACAAGCACAGATTCCCTCATTTTGTTTGTTCAACACAATTTGGCTCTGAATAGCAGAGATTCCGTGCCACCGGGAGGACAGGCAGCCAGACAAAAGAAATTAACTTCACCCAGCCTGCCCTCCCTAACCTTTATTTTTATTCCCCACATGGTTGGTTGAGGTAGTTTTTCTTCCCTATACCCGTCGTTTTCCCACAAAGGCCGCTGCTGCCACGACGTCGAGCTGTTTTGCTTTCCTTGTTGCGTTTGGCTCTTGACATTAAAAGATGCCAAAACAGCCGTGGAAGCCTTASTCTTTGAAAAACAGACTTTTTTTCCCCTTTTCCTCCCGCCCTGACATTTTAACTGCGACAGCATAAACAGCCCGCTCTGGTCCAGAAGCAGCCTGAACCCAGTTTAGGGGCGAGATAGAGCAAGGGGAAAAGGGGTTGTTACCCGCCTGGCCCTTTGCCACCGCCTGGCTCCGCGCTCCGCTCCGGCCCCCAGCCCCCGGGCGGGGGTCCCGGCCCGGGGGTCCCTCCCGGGCCTGGCCCTTTGCCACCGCCTGGCTCCGCGCTCCGCTCCGGCCCCCAGCCCCCGGGCGGGGGTCCCGGCCCCGCCGCCGCACCGACGGGCGGGGAGGCAGCGCCGCCGGGGTGCGGGCGCCTCCGGGCTGCCTTCACCTCCGGCCGAGGGCGCCCGGGCAGTGCCACCGCCGCCCGCGACACTAGAGGGCACCGGAGCCCGCGGAGCAGCCGGCCCAGCCCGGCCGGGGCACCGCACCCCGCCAGCCGCGGCTGCCTCTGGGCTGCATCAGCGATCGAGCGGCTCTGGAGAGTATGGCGAGCAGGGGCCGTCCTCCGCCTCCCGGGAGTCTCATGGCTCCTGCCCTGTCGGTCCAGCCCCGCAGGTCCGGCCGGGGCCGGGCTCAGTAGCTCGGGGGATGTGACATGTTGCAAGTAAAGCAGAGAGATAAATTCCCCCCGTGCCACAAATGAAAAGTTTTCCCTCTGAAATGAAAGGATTCTCTGCTGATTCAGCCCAGGTTTGACTTCGGTTCGTAACTCCCGAGACCATTATCTCTGCCTTTGTTCTTTCGAGCTGCAGCAATTAATGGATTACAGCAGGACAAAACCACAGGCAGACCGAGCTGCTTTCGTTCTGCAGTTATTCACTATTAGTACCAGCTTTGCTCCCCTCGGGCTACTGTGCTTGGGAGCCCTGAGCTCTGCACGGGGGAGCTGCCTGGTGTGGAGGCCACCCTGGATGCCGTGGTCATGGTCATCCCTGACACGGTGGGCAGGGCCAGCATCTGTGTCAATGTTGGTCCCCACACATGCATTCCTACCACGGGCACAGAAGGTCCAAGATATGCTGAGCATCAAGAAGTGTCAGACGCGGGAGAGAAACCACATATCTGTTTACTAAATACCCTGAATTGCCTATGCTCCAGGCAATTTTTTCTGCTTCATCCCTTCTTTTGATGCTTAGTGATCAACACACACCTTTGGGATGACTTACTGTGGAAATACTGGAGCTATACTGCCAAGGTCTCTGAATTGTAATTAGGCTTCTAAAAGGATTTCTTTCCTCACCAGATCTTTTGTGCTCCAAAGTACCCCCATAAACAAAAAAACACTATTTCTCTATTTCTGTGGCGTGGAATGTTTTTGAGCATGGATCTTCCCCATCCTAARGATTAAGAAGATGGAAAGCCATTAATGCTTCCTAAGAGCTTGCAGAATATAGTTTTGTGTGGAGCCACCACTAGGAGTTGCAAGAATCAGCCTCSGTGTTGTCACAGTCAGCAAAAAAAGCTCCGGACCTGGAAATGAATGTGGCCATTCCTCTTAGTCATTTTACTCATTTTACTCATGTTTACCAATATTATGCTGGMGGTGTGTCAGCACGAGGCATGAATCACAATGTCATTCTTCTTGCAGTGCTGCATGCTTCCTGTAGTCAGCGTTCTATGGCCCTAATCAGCCATGGAAGAAACCAAGCAGGCACCAATCATACCTCGAACTATTCCAAGGAGTGACCAAAGCCCACGTGATCATTTTTCTTTCTTTAGTTCAGAAACAGGAGAGACTGAAACACTGAAATATCAGCGGAAACTGTTCCTCTCTTTTTCTGTTACTTCTCCAAAAAACTATTTGGCCTTTTTCTGTGAGGTCCTTTATTCTGTATCTCTCTAATTCTGTTGAGAGCACTTTCTGCCTCAGTTACATGCTCATTKGCCTGCATGTTGTTGACAATCCTTTAGAGAGCTGTTATATGCACTCCTCTTCAGCAAGGTGGTTGTGGAGAGAGAAATGAGAGAGTGAGATGAGAGGAAAATGCAGGTAAACGTTCCTGTAGCCGTGCATGCAAAGCTACAGTTCAGGCGCAGATAGGAAAGTTCTGGTGTGGCTCAAGAACAGAGCACAGAGCAGCMTGTAGTTACATTATGGTCCTTAGACTGCTGGCATTTCTAAAGATATTTTGCTTTTTAATCTAAATTATCTTTTGAGAAACAGTCTAATGTGGAAACTGGGCCAGATTCTTCTTTGTGCAAAACTGGTGTAACTCTGACTTCAAGGGAAATACTTCAGATTGAATCTGGTATAATTAAGATTAAAAATTGGCTCTGTAAGTCTTTTCTTTGGCAATAAAGTTAGAGAAGTTCTGCAAAGAAAAACAATTAAAACCAGGACTTTATTTCAGTACTCTTTTAAATAACATATGCTATATGTGCTTTGAAGGCATTTGTTTTCTATGACAGCAGCATTTTAAAACTTTCACTTTGGTTCCACTAACCAAGTTAACCCTTGACAACCAACTGTGCTTAAAATGTTATGTACAGAAACTTCTAATTTTGCAGGACRTTGTCCAAACAGAAAACAAATTCTGTTAAAATGACACGATTGCTGCTGTGGCAGTAGCAAGCTTCTGCTTGCTGGTGAAGTCACGAGTTTCAATGCTTTAGCCACAACATGACCATTGAAGTAATTCTGAATTTATACCTTAGTCAACATGTTGKTTTTTTTCATGGTGCAAACCTTGTTATCTGACTGTTAGACTCAACACACTGAGAAGGAGCAGTTGTCAAAAGGCAGTTCCTCAGTATCCCTGGGAAGCAAACTCTGAAAGGAGTTCCTAGAAGAACACTGAAATGCTGTAAATTACTACACCATTTTCTGTAAGAAATCAAGGTGCCATTTAACACTTTCTGTATCTAATATCACTTCATTTGTTAGGCACATGCCCCTCATAGAAAATATGTCACCATTWTTTGATTGCAGTTGGTGAGAAGACACTGGCCAATTTTTGCCAGGTCTGGCTTTCAGCCCCAATGAAATCACAAGGGCATTTGTCATTCTCTTGAGTGGCCCCAGATTTTCATCATGAGCTAATCAGATCTTTCTTTAGGGTGTATGGCAAAAGAAGGGGGAAGGGGAAAGTAATTTATTTTTGATTCCTTGCAGTGTATGAAGACTATGAATTTGGAAAAGGCAGTTTGCTCTTTTTAAGTGGGGTTGGCATATAGTACTCAAATAATTTTGTTATTTCAAAAGTACATGAATACCAAGCCTTGTCARCTTCATTTTTTGGTAGAGGACTCCTTGCTGAATCAGTGAACAAAGACACCATGGTGAAGCTGACTCTTTCAGAGAGTAATCTTTTAATCTCTTTGTTAAGCAGGTTTKTAGAATTAGGAAGCATTGAGACACACATCACACCACCTCTGTTGCAATGAGCTTATCTACCATTCTTCCTCTGCCCTGCGTGAGTGCCTTGGAAGGATGCAGGAAGCAAACATGGGAGGAGAACCAACTGCAGCTCCAAAAGAACCTGTACTGCAAGAGCTAGGAAGATGRGGCGCATTCTGATTTTACACATTTGAGGTTCTTTGAGAGAAAGGGAATTGAGGGGTAATCCTTCACCTTCCTGGCCTCTATTCCCATCCATGTTTTGCTTTCTTTGTCCCTCATTAACAGGCTAAGTGCCGAAGGAATAGCAGTAAGGATACAAAAAAATGCCCAATTCAGAACAGTTCTCTTTGTCCATCAGTCATGGACACCTCAAAGAAGGAACAGGCACAGGTCGCTTCATCTCTATTTTTGATTTCATAGTCAAAGGAAATAGAAGCGTGCTCTCCTTATTGTCAAGAGAGTACAGAATTTCCTTTCCCTCTCTTTGTGATGGGAGAAAACATTTGTGAAGCCAATGTAAATCCTAATAAATTCTTGCAATTCTTATCCATCATATCTATTACCAAACTTATATTTTTTTTATTCTTAGTTCTTTTTCTCCCAAYGTGTTTTATGCAAGTATAGGAAAAAGGTATTGAAATCCATGACTCTGTGAAACTTTGTTGGGAATCTCTTGCTAAGCAAGCTGCAAGCAGAGTCTCTGGTAGTCTGAATGAATCTATGAAGCCTGCTCCAATTATCCTTTTCCAAAACATTGTAGTATTTAGTAAATTTGACGAGAAGAAGAATTGAGGAAATGCCTTACCCCAGGAACATGAGCAGCTGTACAGCTGCAGGCTGATCAAAACAGTGCTCAGAAGTATAACTGTAGGCTCTGCTTCTTACAGGGATGTTGGAGGCACACAGCTCTGTTTAGGGGAGGTTAAAATATAGAGGTAGTTTGACAGCTTGGGTGGACAGAAGCCCCTGTAAATATCTGAGGAGTCTAGTGCTTTGTTTTGTGGGAGACAAATGGTCCCTCAGCCCACTTAGCACCTGCCAGTGTCTCTCTGCTGCCCTTTGCCCTGTGGGGCTGCTTGTTCTGACGGCTTCTGAAGCTCTCCTGGCTTTAAATTCCTTCTCCGTATGTTGGCCTTTTTCATTGCTGCTTATCCTAATATTGACTTAGGAAAGGAGGATAGTTAAAAACAGCTAGCTCCCCTACTGTCTGCAGACCTTCTGCCTAGCTTTGCTTTAGSCCTGTGAATCACAAACTTTGGTTTAAACCATCATTAGCATCTGAATGAAGATAAAGGGACTAGAGGAGCTAGGGTAGGCAGTCACCTTGTGTAAGTATCACTCTTCAATTATTTTGAAGAGTAGGAGAGAAGCAGGATTACAGTGGATGATGTTTGCATCCTATTTTAGCAGTGAGGATTATTTGGAATTAAGGATGTAACAAACTGTCTTTCAAAAAAGCATGTTGGATCCCTCAAAGCATCCGCTGGAGCCTGAGTAAAGACTGCTGTCATTCTTGGGTAGCTTTGTTTCCTCCCTTCTCGCTGCCATCATTGTTTCTGAGCTGCTCAGCCTGCCCAAACCCAGGGGAAGCAAGGCAGAAGCCCCAGGTCACAGGGGAGTGTAGTGTGAAGGGGGATGTGTGTGCCAGGGGGAAGGCAGTCATGTGGCAGGGGGGTACGGTTTTATGAAGGTCAGTAAACCCCAGCTCCATCAGAACACCAGAGAGAGAGGGGTTCCCAGCTGGAATCACTCAAACGTGGCCCTGCACTGAAAAACACCCTCACTCCAGACTCCAGGAATGCATCTCTGCCATGGTGAGTAAAAGTGTCCCAGAATATCTCAGTGTCACAGTGCTACACAAGAAGAGAGCCAGACTCTGAGAAATACACATTCAAATTGGGATTGAAACCAACTGCTGGCTTCCCACCCAGAAGCAAAAATAAAATGAGCATCGTCTGTAAGGACAGGCACTATGGGCTCCCTCCACCCAGCTCCATGTCTTTGCCAGCAACTCCTGCAGCATCTCCAGAAACCACAACAGAAAGGAGACACCACAAAATTCAAACCCAAAGTAGTCTGTGGTGAGGAGTCCTTCAGGCAGACAAGCTTTTAGATCTCTACAGAGGTTAAAAAGTGTCAGGAGTGATGGKTTTTAACCTGTTGGAGTTAAAAAAAAAATCCCTTTCATTATGAGAGCAGGTACTGAATCTAAAATACCACAGCAGGGTGGCTTTAGTAAGGAGTCAGTGCTGAGAAATATGATGTCATCTTGAATGTGTCACATCACTATGGCAATGTAATGACAAACTCCTGTGGAATTGCATCTAGCATTTGCTGAGAGGCCCAAGGATCGATCCCACCACATCTGAGCCCTTAGATGTGGCCAGAGAGACAGGAGAGGCATGCTGGAGGACAGGCTTTCTGTTGAAAAAAACCTGGGTGCAGTCTGTGGTCTGCTGAGGTCAGGGATTAGGCTGAGACCTGGAACCAGAACAGGACCACGGTGTGAGAAACGCCACACGCAGAGGGTACAGACAGAGTATTTCCTAATTGTCAAGGTGGGCATCACAGGTCTCCAGGCACACTGAAGGGCATTGATGCCAGTCCTCACATCCCCCATTTGGATGGGGAATTTTGGGCTGGTTTCTGATGGTTAGATGATTAGATCCACATTAGGAGAGGACACTCCCTTTTTGGGGCAGGGAGCACCCAGGGTAGACAGAGCAGCTGAGACTCTGGAGAAAACATAGGCAGAAGTCTATGTCCTCAGGCTGGCATTTAAGGTACTTGTGCACTTAGCATGCACTAAAGCAGCTGCAAGGCTACCAAGGTGAAAGTTTAGACTGCCCATACCATTTCTGTCCATATTAGCCTGGAAAACATTGCGCCCATGTGCACCAACACATGGAATACCCTTTGGAGTTACGGTCCAGAAGACTGGGTTGGATCAAGTAAATGAAATGGATCAGCTCATGTTTAGTGCTAGTCATACAGGGAGAAAGATCAGCCACTTCACAGTGATTACAGTAACCTCGCTGGTGTAAATGAGGGATAATTGTTGAAATCCACGAAGTTACAGTGAGCAAAGAATGGGACCAAGAGCAAAGAATGGGAGTCTGTTAGATGTCTCTGAGAAAAATCAGTATCCTGAAGCTGGGGTTGTTAGAAAAGGTTTTAGTGTTTTTGTTAGGAATATCACCAAAAAGACTTCATTTTGGAAACAATGAAAACCAGAGCCAACTTTCCACTTCTAGCATCTAACATTCAGAAGGAATGTGCAGAAGACCTTGATATGATATGAATTAAAAGGATTCTGCTTTTGCCAGCCCCGAATTCCAGGAAGTGAGACACTGCATCCTCATCTGCTCTTGCAGGCAGCATTTGTTTTTACTCTAGCCTAAATACCAGACWGTTTCCTAAATCTCAAGAAGTTGACCATTCACTTAGATTCCACAGCTTCTCACAGCAGAGGAGAAGGCTCTACACAGGCATTTCAAGCACTTTTGCATGCCATCCAAAACTGACTCCTGCCCCAGGAGATTTAGAGGCGCCTCTGGAAGAAACACAACAGGATTCCAATGTGTGCAGAGCTGGATGGCAGCACACAGAGCAATGGGGCCAGGAGATCTTTCCTATCTGAAGCCAGACTAACATGACAGCTCAAGACCCTGCAGGGGAATAGATTCCATAAAGTAGATTCAGAGTTTTCTGAAATCCTTCCATAGCCCTGTAAGGGCTGCTTTCAGATTTTGTTTCTTTCCTTCCTCTTTACAGTGTCTTCCATCATTCTACTTTCTGTTCACAGGCATCAGGCATCCTGCTTGCTTTGCACCCATACTCCCAAAAATGTGCTGAAATTCTCTGGCTCTGGGTTCTGAACTGGCGGATATTACCAAGCCACTCCTYCAGTCTCTGCAGATCAGCTGGGTTGATGCTCTCTGAGTTTGAAGTGCATCGTTCTAGCAGCATCTGACACTCTTCAAAGAGGTTGTGCACTGCATCTGGTGGAGTCATTGGATTTTCTGCTATCATGTAGAGGAAGGATGCAGATAAAGTGGTTTCTGTGGCCACCAGAGAGCTGTTAAAATTTAGGGGTACTGATCCTGAGGACAACATGTCAATAAAACTCTTAAATTTGTTGGGATGCCTATGCCTGCTGTAGACTGGTAAACCATCACTCTCCTGCTTCTGCCTCCTCTCATCAAATGTTGCTCACTCTGGTGTGATTTAAAAAAAAAACCAAAACAAACATAAAAAAAAAAAGCTGTAGTGTAATATTTTACCAAATGTTTTCTAAAGTAGCAAGGAACATTATTCAGGGGTGGTATGGTAGCTTTCCATCTTGAAATATAATTAATCGACACAACAGAGTATTTTGGCAAGCATTGCTCTTTCCCAAATATAAAAAAATATTGTTGTAATAGCTACATAAGAATTAATCAGGAACTCCAGAAGCATTTGGTCAAAACCATACCTCTGCATATCATACTTAAAGCCTTTCTCCTTGGCCATTCTGCCGGAAGCCTGATTTAAGATCAGGGTTCCTGAAACTCATTAAAATGTGGTTARAAACCTTCAACAAGCTGTATCAATATGTACATCTCCTCATGTCAGGGGTYCTTTTTCTGCATCACTATGGAAGAAACTCAGAACACTGAATGTAGCTAATGAGGACAGGATAGATATTCTATCATCAAGTAGGATATCTTCTGTCCCAAATTTCTCTACAGCAAACAGAGCAAAATCGCTGCTCCAAATAACATCTGGCAGTTGTTAACATAAATTAAAAAGCTTCAATAAGCCCAAAGAGATCACTGCTTTTTGCTGGAAATTTTTAACAGACTCTTGTGGAAGTTTTTTTTCTTTTTCTCCAAGAAATCTTTCTTTTAGACAAAATTAGGAAGATCCAACTTGTAGCCTAGAAGAAAAAAAAATCTTTAAAACACCAGCATGTTCCCATCTTCCACATTTCTTTGAATTTATTTTTCCTCTTTCTTTTTCCTCAAAAAAAAAAAAAAAAAAAAAAAAAAAAAAAAAAAAAAAAAAAAAAAAAAAAAGAGAAAAAAGCAGAGAGAAGAATGGGAAACATCCCTGCTGCATGTTGACTCTCCCCAGCTCAAGAGCTGACACTGAACACTGGGGTTATCTCAGCCCCATACTCCAGTTGAGCTTGTTTACTCCTTTGTGCAACGATGAAGTTGTACTGGCTCACATTCAAGCCATTGCAACAGTCACATCCTGAGACTCTTCCTCCATCTGTCTGTCTTCAGACTGTAGCACATTCCCATTTATTGGACCGGGGACAGAGGAAAACTGGGTCAAGGCAAAGACAGGTCAGTGCTTGCTCCTTTGTGACAAAACCAGCACCAAGGCTTTAATCTCTGCCTGAGGCACRGGAAGAGCAGACACTTGCCACACTTCTGGGCTGAGTCAGCAGATAGCTACCTGAGAGGGAAGGAGATTGTGATGGATTTGGTCAACCTCGGTATACAAGACTTCTCTAAACAATTTTGAGACCAGCGAGYGGTGAAAAACAGGAACAGGATCAAAGAAATGCATGCCGTTCCTTTCCAGCCTCTTCTGCCTCTGATATCATCAGATTGAAGTTGATTTGGCTCACTAAGGCTTGAAAAGGCAGAGTGATTGAAATCCTAAATGTTCTTATGGTACATGAAAAGACAGAAATGTTTGAAAAAATACATGGTTTTATGAAAATATTGATAAGTGTTTGGTATGTTGCCTCAGGAAAATGAGATATGCAGCACTTTCAGTAATGCAAGTAACATTCACACAAGAAAAATTAGGAGAATATGACTGGATGTAACATTTAGGCTAATTTTTAATTTATATGACAACTGCTTTGAACTGAAAATAGCATTTTAGAAACATTTTTTATTTCCTATACTCAAAAGGATTTTGAGGTGCAAAGGTCACTCATTTTTCTAAAGGGTGTGGTGACACAGATCAAAAAGTTATAACATGGCAATAAATTTGCTTCATTACAAACTTTGATCACTATCAAATTGTTATGATTCTTATTGGAGAAAACCTTTGAAAAAATCAAGTCCCACTAGCACAGTTTTGAAATACTATCTCAAGCATTTATTTTGAAATTCCTTTGAAATATTTTTGTCACACTATTTGTTCTTACTAGTTTGTTTTCCTAATCTTTGAGTTTTATATTTTCACAAGGAACCTTTTATCAAAAAAAAAAGAAAAAAGAAAAAAATGGAATAGCTCTCTCATAAGAGAAAAAGGTATGCCAAGTTTGCTTCGTATATTATATATTAATTGCCACTTCAATAGTTACCTAATATGCAGACATGGGCATAATTTCAAGTTGGTAGTGTTACCTTAAAGTTTGAKTTCAAGAATGCTGTTTTATTAACATGACCTGACAGATTCCCATAAACCAGAAAAGTTGTGCAATTCTTCTCCTATGTTTTCATCTCTTAGCACAGATTTGTAATTTTCAGAAAAGAAGGATATTGCACCATTTCTGGAGCAATGTAGATAACTTCATAAATCTCCTTTTCTGGAGAATTACCATAATCTATTATTTGATATTCTAACTAATCCAGAAACAAACAGCTTCATTACTGTCTAGAGTAAAGAAATAGGCAATCATATTAATAAACCTCATACAGAAGCAATTTATTGTTGTACTCTTCTATATACTTATACATGCAAGCATACTTTCATCTGGCAACTTCCTTCATTCATCTACATTTTCCCTTCTCACTTGGGTTTGTTTCCAGCAGTGACTTGTTTGGGGTTTTTTTGCAGGATGCAATCGGTCAAGGTTAGGACAATGCCATGAAAGATGCTTTTTATACACATGCATATCTATAAATGAATATATATAAATATAGCTAAAGCCTGTCCTGGAGTCTGCAGTCACGTGACTGACAGACTAAATGTGACAGTCATTGTCCTTAGCTCGTGGCTCAGATGGGTGACAGTGGCAGTCTGCAGAGCTCAGGTGCTGTGCAGCAGCTACTCCGTGCACGTAGTGACGCTGATTCTGCACCCACAGACACGCTGGGGTTCACAAGGGGACATTTTGGTTAAACACAAGGCTTCTCACGTCAATAAAGTTGAAAGGAAAYCAGAAAAGGAAAAGTTCAGGATTTGTGGTCAAGACTGGAAGGACAGCTGTACTGAGCCAGACCACGGGCTCATGGTCAACAGGTCAGAAATACCGGCAAATGTAGATGGAGACATTTAATATTATTTTGTTTAGTAATTCCCAATGTCCATTAACTTTTCCAGTTGCACTTTTTGCCCCAGCAGATTCTTAACCCCTGCACATGCAGCATCTAGGAGCACCTTGGAATGAAGTGCCATTAGAGGCTCAGGAGAGATGAGCACCACACAATACAGACACTGGCAGGGTTATAGAGACTCAAAAGTCAAAATAGGAAATCAGATCCCCAATTTGGGGAACGAAGCTATAAAGCAATGGTTCCTATTACAGAAAGGAGGCATCTCCCTCACCAATAACCTCTGCTGTATACACACCAATTCATCCCTTGCTGATGGCTGCAGTAACTGCAGTCTGGTTTTCCAGGGCTTTAGACACATAGAAAAGGCAGAGATCTGCCCGTGCTGAGAGTTAGTGCTGAATTATGGCATTCCACCAACCRCTGCAGTGCAGAGAGGAATATATCCCTTTATTATGATTTTTAAAGGTCCTAAATAAAAGGAAACCATTAATTGCACTTACAGTTCATTAACTGCCTTGTTAGAATTTCAGTGTTTGCTCAGGATTCCCTAGATTACTGGGCAGGTCATCAGAAAGATCACACTTTTCTGAAGCTTGCTGCTAGCTAGGGTTACTCCTCAGTACTAAACTAAAATGCTGTGACAGGAGTCAAGAAGAAGAGCAGGAATGGAACCAAAGCTGGAGCCTGCTAACTTCACTGACACCTGGCACACTCCTCTGAGAGCAGCTCAGCATGTTGTTCATGCACCRGTTTGTGAAGGCTCCTTCTCAGCACATAGCCCTTCAGAAATTGGCTGGGGGTTACAACATTTCACTAAATCCCTCAGCTGGGTGCTGAATTGTCTCATAACACCACCGTGAGTAAAGGAACACCCTTAAATCAGCCGTAGCTGGAAGTCACATTTGCAGGGTAATCTGGACCTCATGTGAGCCATGTCTGAAAAACACTTAGYCCTTGCACTCTTCTTCCAACGCTCAGTTCTATCTTCTTTTCAAAATGATAAAGAGAATGAAGTTGGTGGGTTTTTCTTAAGTAACTCTGGACACAGCTACCATCATTGCATGGTCTCAGGGATTTCTCTCTCCTTTTTCAGCACTCACATCCAAGTTTCTGCAAATAATTGTATATRGGGGCTGGGGCTGTGCCAACCTCTTCTCATTTGCGTACACTTGTAGCCTCTTTGTTGCTGACAGACCCAAAATKAGGATTTTCCCAAGGTGGAGGAAAATATTTCTTTCTGCTTGCTCAGGCTCATGTGGTAAATGCCACTCTTGCTTTGTGAGTTTCCTCGTCACTTCTCTGCCCTCCCTTCTTCTCTTCTGCTTCCAGAAACAAAAATATTTTGTCTTGAAATAAACTTTCTGCATTCCACTTGTTATTTTTGTGAATGGTGTAAAGCAAATGTCTGCTTTTCATTACTCTAACAATCAGCCAGGTTTTTTTTGGTTTTTTTTTCTCAAATCTTTGGGAATACTTGCCTGAACAGGGATGCTGATACACCTCTGTGGGTGTGATTCACCCTCCACTTCTGGGGACATTACCTGCAACTCAGGGAGCAGAGATCTGTAAATAGAAGCTGAAGGACAATACTTCGGTTTCTATGCTCACAGCCCACTGAGTTTTATAAATAATTTATGTCAACTACATCCTAAGTCTGTGCCACATTGCTCCATTAACATACCCCCAAAATATTAGAAAAATAGATTCTTTGACTGCATTGACTGAAAATGCCACATATTTCCTGCAAAAAGTGACAAATTCAAACTTTAACCAGGGGAAAATGAGGTCTCTGTTTCAGCCCACATAGRGGCAAAAGGGGATTAGACTCCTTTCAATAATTAAAAATGTATAAAGTTGAGGCTTGACTCAAAGCCTGAATCACAACCCATTGAACTTGCTGGAGTAAGTCCAGAGGCTGCAGTAGGCTTTGGATCAGTTCCAGATTCCAAAAAACAAGTAGGTGAAATTTAATATCCTGAGGTGTACGTGAGCCCACATTAGATGAACTAATAATTTCATTTTGGGCTTCARCTCCATGCATCTTGTCAAGTCTGAGGCCTTTTTAGCCTCTTGAAAACAGCTGTAGCATGAATGGTCTGAAGAAAACACAAAGTAGATGTCTACACTACACAGCGGGRCATTCTACAGAGACCCCAGAGCCACTGCTGGCTGTGCATTGTCCCCTCAGCTGCATGGCACCATGCCCAGGCTAATCAGATCTGCTGAGCCCACACCATTTGTTAATGTCATGGCAGTTTGGCTTTTGGAGCTTCCCAGCTCCTCTGCTCCTTGCACCCATCCCAACATGGAAACCCCGCCACTTTCTGCCCTGTCCACTCAGCTGCTCATAGGATTGMTCCCTGATGTGTTTCTCATGAAACAGGTCTGGTTTGCAAAAATGACCTCATAAGCAAATTAAGTTAGCCTGGTCCATCTCTGTTGACTGTTTAAAAAAAAAAAAATAGGCTCATGGGAGGTACTCCATGGGCAGATGCAAGTGGTGTGACTTGTCACATTTCAGTTCTTAAAGGASAGAAAGCAAATGTAAAAGCAGAATGGTATTACTCCATCTGATATGGGTTTCTAAGCAGAAAAACTACCCTGCCATCCTAAAAACACAAGCACCAACATGGTAGGATAATATTTTCCCAAACTTTGGTTTTGTCAAGTCTTATTCCCTCTTGAAATGGTTGATCATGTTTCYATGTGAGCAGAAAGACTATGATTGCAGGTTTCTCACTAGTGYTGCACTTGCTAAACATTAAAAAGGCAGCAGCGGCAATTTTGCTGAAGGGAGATGTGGTGTGCAATGTTTTCCCACCATGCTTCAAAGTTGCTTTTAAAATGGAGTGAATCAGCACTGTTTTCCAAATTCAGGGAAGAAGCTATAACTCTCATGAACTCKAAAGGAATGGAAATAACATTTGGTCATTTACGGCAAAAAGTAGTATTACTCAATGAATCATTTGAAACCTTCACACACTCCTTTATAACAATATTTTAAAYCAAACTGTAAGGGAGATAAACCCCATAAATCTGAAAATTATCTAAGTGCTCTGGAAATGACAATGCTTTCTTGATAGCCAGATTTCRCACCACTGAAATCAAGAAAGATTTTTACTTTCCTGGGAAAAGATGACAAACATTCATATTGTCAAAGCTCAGCCCACTATTTTAAATGACAGCAATGCCAACTGAATATATTGAGTGCTGTATTATGGACATTTTCTCTCGTCAGCCAAAATATTTTCCTGAGTAGTTATACAAAATGTTCATCAGCTCAGCACAAAGAGATCCCACTCTTGCCTACGTGGTCCAAATCAGGAGGAGTCCCACTGAGCTAACACCATCGCTGCACCCCTAATATATGAAAGGGGAATCAGGTRAGAGAATAAAACAGGTGTGTGTTACCTGCCCTTTTATATAAACTACTCCATGAAATCACCTGAGAGACTTCTCAAACTAAGCACCAGTTAAAATTATTATTCAGCTGTATTATGTGTAATTGAAAAMTAAATGTTTATACCTATGTGTTTGCAGTTTAAAATATAGATTCTATCCCATTAYAAAGGCATCACTCTTTCTTGTCCATCACAAGAAAGTTTCTTTCATCACTCCAGACCCAATCACTGGTGTASAGCATGGGTTTCCAAACTTTGTAGTACTGCAGAAGTGCTTTGTGAATTAGCAGTGTTTAGGAAAAGGAAGCAAAGAATACCCAATATACAAGCAGAGTAAATCTGGGGCCCAATACAGAAACTTATAAAGATGACCTGAAACTGAGGTCAACATGGAAATAAAGAAGCAATGTCATTAATAATAGTGTGTGTAATATTTTATCCTGTATGTGTTCTTTCCATCTGTAACTAACCTATACCATGTGAAAAGGTGTTTCTAACTAAAACTCCACATAAGATAATGTGTAGTTACCAATATTAGATAAATCTACCACTACCCTATCTTTTTTTTCTTATAAAGTAACCAAAATAGCACAGTAGATACCAATCAAACCTCAGATTTTTGCCCAATCTTTGCCAAGGCTGCAMAAGAAAGCAAGTGGAAACTTGTAAGCAGAAGACATCCACTGCTGCAGCCTTCAGAGATTCAGCTTTCATAATGAGCAGCAGAATTTGCCCAAGAGAGTGTAAAGCCAGTTTGAATGAGGCTTTTGTGCTGCCAGMCWGACCTGGAGAGGAAGGCACTGGGTGATGGAGCTTGATATAGGTGATCTGAAAGTGAAAAACTGTCTAGCTTTCTTTTACTGTAATATCTATCAAGAAGGAACTTAGCCAGCTCTAGCTTTCTACATGTGGATACCCAGGCTGAGTTGCTTGCCTCTGTTCATGGAAAGAGAGAGGTGTCTCCAGAGAGTGGTTCAGGAAAGTACTTAATCCCACACTTAACCTTGGAAGTGTGCTCAAACAATACTGAATTCTCTAATTAAAAGAGAACATTTCCAGTCTAGAGMCCTAGTGATGAGAAATGCAATGGTCACAAAATACTAACAAGCACTATTCCYTCTAGGTAGAAACGACTCTCAAGATTTCTCTTTAGATAAAGCACATTAGTAGGGGTAATGTAACCTACTAAGCAGTAGAAGCTGAACCAGGTCAGTAAAGAAGTCATCAAATAAGRTCTTCTGATTCAAAGGCCTGTTGGACTTGGCTCCCAAGGGGAAATCCCTTTACACTTACACTGATGAGTGGGATTAACAATAGCACTGYCAACTCATCTTGTAAATCCACTACAGTACCTCTAAAATAGTTCACTTGAAACACTTTAAACAAGCTTTTGTGCTCAAAGCRAAAGAAGTGTTTGCTTACAGTGAAGTGTGTGTGTCTCTCTCTGACACTCTTTGAACATTTCAAGCTGAAATCCTCTATGCCATATAATGACTATTTTCCAAAGAATTTGAACACACTGCTGAATATTTTAGGCACATTAAAAGTAAAAATATTCCCTTGACAATGTTGTATACTCAATCGCAGCAACAACAAAAAATTAAAAAGAAAGTATGTATGTAAACKCTGAGGCATACTTAACAACATTTTATAATCATTACTTAGAGCAGAGGCTGCGTGRTTGTCTTGTTTCAGACAGTTCTCACATTTTTGCAGACTGAGGAAATGTGGAATAACAGGCAGCTCTGACACCCTGTAAAATATATAACACTGCCAATTCTTGTACTTTGGTTTTTACTTCCTGCCAGTGAGGGTTCATTTTGTCTCAATTCAGGCATCCAGTCTAAGAGTTTATTTAAGCAGGCCGGAATACAGCCTATAAGGAAAATAAGCATGCTGAAATGGGCCAAACCTGTGYTTTTTACACATTCTTTTATTTTTCCTTGAGCTGTTGTGCTCAAACTAAAGTTGTTTGCAAATATGTGCTTTAATTGTTTRAATCAATTGACAAGTAACAGAAAATAACCTGTGTACATGTTTCCACTTGAAAGAAAAAACAAAACCAGTTGCAGTTGAATGCAAAGGCACAGATGGCTAAAGGGTATAAACAAATGTATCGGCACTCACCAGCACTCCTTCATATTGGCTGGTCTTGAGTAGTGAATAACACTGACAACAGCATTTGCAAAACTCAGTCTTTGCTCTTGTGTCTGATGATCTGCACTTAGTGGTGCATTGTTCTCCTCCTCCTCACTCAACATAACAAGAAATGTCAGAAATCGCTCTCTGAGAAACAGATCAGGGAAAGCTCCAGCAAACAGTACTTTCTTCAAGGAACTGAGAAACTTARATAAGTAAATAAAATCAGCTAAGACAGTGTAAAAGCAGTGACAGCTTTCCATACAATTGCAGCATAGAACTATTTTGAATCAAGGTATGATTTGCCCTGCACTGCAAATGCAGCAAAGTACTTTGATTCCTTGAAGCTTAATACTCAGCTAATGAAATCTCAGAAGAATAGAAAAGGAAAGCTGATAGTAATTCTGTTGCATTGCTGTTACTTTTGGGTTGCCACAGCACTGCTGATGATGCTATTGCTGCAATGGCACCATAAAAGCATTAGCTCCTTTTCCTGTGGATTTCTATAAGTAACACAAACATCAGTCTCTTCAAGTTTGCATTTGGATATAAACCTTCAGACAGAATATGTTTAATTTRGACAACACATTAACACCTCCTGTTTTTTCATAACCTGCATATCTGGAAAATGATTTTGCTCTCCTGTTGCTGAGATGCGCGAATGCATTGGGATCCATTCAAATGAACACTTGCACTTATTACAGCATGCAGCACTTCCATGCACTCCCATGCTTCAAAAACTATTCTTTTGACTCAGAAATTTAATATGAGATCAGTGGCTATACATACATGGTKGGTAASTTCCAAATACCAGAAGAAAGGCAATAGGGTCCTAAAAATGGAACMTTTTAAAATTATTAAGTACCAGAAAGTAYTGGAAAATGCAAATTAGAAAAAATAGCTAATTCCTGTGGCATGAATAAACACAGATGTATACAAACACTTTTTGTGTTAGATGGAAAGCCTAATTGAGGCCTAAAAGTGAAGCTATTACCCATCCMTTCTTCTTATTTGTAGCACATACTTCTTTTTAATGTAATTTACATGATAAACTTAGCCTAGGTATGTTTGTAATTTACATGATAAACTTASCCTAGGTATATTTTCCCCCATAAGTATCTCCTAAAATTGTCATTTATTTGCTAAAAGATGTATAATGCTGGGATTTTCTGCATGTTCTAATAATATCCCAAGTACATATTAAGAGAGATATAGAGAGATACATAAATATATATAATAGTCACAAAATATTTTAATCAGTTTTTAACCAATTCTTTTAACAAATTCAAATGGTCTACAAAAAATTTACCATGAGAGGTAAAGAACCACCTAACTGGAGATTGCCTTGGCTCACACTTACTCTCAGTCCTGGCTGCTGCCCTACTCCAACTCTGACTTTAAGGTTTAGCAGCTCCCTAACAGTCAACAGCTCTCTAACAGTCCCCAGGAGGTTTTTCCATAAAGATCTGTTTGACCCTCACCATAATTCACTCCTGAATTCCTGCCCCACTTTTCTTCTGGCTGTATACAAACCCACMAAGCTGTGCCTACAAACCAGCAAAGCTTTCTCAGTGCTTTCCCAAGAAGGTGGGAAATGGCCAACAGCGTGAARTGGCCCAGGCAAATATCAACCCCCTTCTTCACTTTCTAAAATAATTAAAGCAAAACTTTCATGCTGCTTTCTGCTCCAGCTAGTCAGTGTATGCGAGCAAACTCCCATTTAGGTATACATCCTGCTTTGCATATGCAAACTTCTGTTTGCATGGACACTTCAAGGTTTGTTTGTGGCTCCGGTTGTGTTTGCACATATCTGAGCCAGGCGCAGGATTTGAAATGTTTGTCCCTTGACCTTTTCTGCTGAGAACAAATACAGTTCATCTTAGAAAAAACATCCCCTTTTTGGAGTGCTCTAAGTGGCTGGAATAGGCTGATACAGAAAGCATTGCTTTAGTCACTGTAACATCACTTTCATGATGCTGTAGTGCAGTTAAAACACATTTATTGATTAGCATTAATGTAATTACAATGGAAACTACTGTTCTCCAAAGATGAAAATGTATTTGCTAATTCACTGCTGCAGGGCTACAAGCATGCAGTCATTCTAGCAAAGAAACCAGAAAATTACACAAAATAGAGAGCCAAAGGGTGTTAGGACCACACAAGTGTACCTTGTTAGGACTGTAAAGGGTTACCTTTGTGCCATTCCCATTCTCATTTACAATCATTGCCCCTAGAATGGATTCATGTTGTGCCATTTTCTCTTCTAGCTACAATAACAATGAAGTTTTTAAATCCCCGTCCCCTCTTTGATTTGATGGTCATTCCTGTTCCCTCTTTTATACAGTCTGGCAGCCTGAACAGTAAAATCACCAGTGAATCAAAATACTCCTTTTCATAGGGAAAACTTTTGTTCTCCAATTTTTTTTTTTTCAACTTTCACCTTTTGCTTTCATCATACCTTCCAAAGAGAGCCCAGGGGGGAACCACCACCCAGCTCCCCTGAACTGACCCCAAACTTCTCTTTTCTTCTGCTGCAGTGGTTCCCACTCTCCATTAGGTGGCATTAGTTCAAATTCTATCGTGGAGCAAATTGATCCAATGACTGTGCTTCCCATCGAAGTTGGGTTGGCTGGACCGGGTCTTCTTTCACACCTTGTCTCAGACCTGGATGTTTCCCATGCACAGAGCTGTTAATTCTRTGGGCTTGCTGGGGTCCCCTGCCACATGCCTTTGCGAATGTACACCATTTTAATTAGTAAATAATCTTTTCAAATACACAATTTGAATTTTGAAATACACCATTTTGTATGAGTTCCTATAGCTCCTTTCAGTGTGTAGAAAGAACTGTGCATGCACATGTTTAATAGAATATATSTGTATAAAACCAACAAAAGAACAATAAACCATTGCCCAACATTATTCCGCTTGTTTCCAAAGGGTAAAGATCTTAGGAGGTGAAAGAGAAGCAAGTGCTTCCTTATCTCATTCCTGAATGATCTCCAAAACAGAAAAAGGGAATACTACAAATCCAGTAAAAACAGTTATTTCTGTGTTGTTAATTCTATGAAAGGCAGCATTATACAGTAGACAGGCAGGGGTATAATACACTCTGCTTTCCTATGAAAAAAGAAAATATTACTGCAAAATGTGACCTAGAAGATTCCCAAGTTCCCTCAAGATAAGCTGAAACCTGAGTTAGATGAAATGGGAAAGCCAAGGTGAAGATACAGGGGGGACATGCTGGCTGAGGACTGCAGCTTGCTAAAGAGGCTGGGGAAGCTGAACATTCTAAATTAGAGTAAGACAGAAATAGTTTCAAACATCTATATCTTCTGTTTACGTTTTACACAAAATAATAGTCTTTAATTTCAAATGTCATATTTCTTAAAATGCACTGGAATTTGCCTTGGTGGGAAGGGCATCAGAGAGAACACTAACATTAGGGAAAAAACAGTGAATCTCTTCCATTTCTCTTCAGAGGATGGGAAGAACTAAACACAAGACTAACAAGTAAAAAAAAAAAAAAACCCAAAAAACACGGTTGTGAAAACAACAAGAGATCAGTGCTGTCCTTTGCTCTAAATATGCACTATGTTTACTCTCTCCTCTTCCTGTAATGTTATGCAAGTCTTTTCTTTATAAGTCAAAACCCCCTAGTTCTTGTAGGCAAAGGACCACCAAAGTATGTCAGATTTATGGTTTCAGGCAGACCATAGTTCCTGCTGACATTCCTGCATCTCAAGTAAAACAGAAGTTTACCTCCAGAAAAAACTCTTTTAAAGTCTGCATTTACACTGAAGGGTTTTTCAAAACCATCTCAACTTTGACCTCAACTCTGTGAGTGCAAGTTCTGCCAACAGATGATACTGTAAATCTCATATGCTAAGGAGATTAGATTTATGGCAAGCAATCTGCCTGTCTCTTCCCCTGTCTGTCTCTCAAGTGTGTCCCACCCACTCAGCTACCCTGTAATTTTGGGATCTATTAGCCAATGTCAATTAGAAAAGAGTAGAACTCATACAGATTTATTGATGCTCTCTCCTCCCATGTAGGTGCAGGGCTGTAAACAGGATGACCTGATCACATCCTCTAATTTAGTGTATTTCTCATGGAATGGAATGAAGGCAAGGGCAGAAGTTTCCATAGGAAAGAAACAAGAGCAGAGCACAGAACAGTCCAGAGAACTGTGAATGACCAGAGGCAAAGGCCATCTTTTTCAGCAACAACACTCTCCTCTTTCATGAGGCTTCAGCATAAACAMGGCTGACACACATCATCCTGGCAGCCTGCAGTTCTCAGGATTCACTTTCATTTACTTTCATAGGATTTCCCTCAATGCAAAAGCAACATCACCCCCTTTTCTTGTCTAACAGGACAATGCATTTGCCTTTTACCTTCAGGATGGTGAGCTCCAGCACTGCTGTTTCAATTTCAGCAGCATGAAGTGGCTCAGGTRTTCACTGTGGCAGGGGACACATGTCCTCCTACCCCATGGAGACTCCTCCAGGCACAGGGCCACCTCCAATAACTGCTGGCCCTGTTACCTCTGCTGATAGTACAGACAATAAAGAAAGATGATCTCAGTCTTGTTCCTGAATATTTCCAAAAGCATCAAGCCCCAAATCAAGGTATTTGAAGGACTCAGTGCCTGTTTTGTAAAACATCTTTAGCTGGGGATTTCTTTCTTCTCATGCTCATCTATAATGGCAGCTAACCTGCAAGGTCTGGGTTGCACCCCTAAATCAAATTTCTAGTTAAAAGTAATTTTGAKAGTTAGGTCTGAAGATAAAAGCATCTGCTCACTTTATCACAAAYGGGGAGACTGTCCCAAGAGGCAATCCATTGCTGAGGAAGCCTAGTGGGGCGTAATACTCAACCAATTTTACCTTTGCCTAAGAAAGACAAAATAAAAAAACTTGAGAGCTACTTTCTGTGCATACAATCAGTACTCATATTTAATAGCAATTGGAAAAGAAAAAAAATTACAACTWTACTGTAATTTGACAAGTTTGCTAAATATTGAGTGGACTGAATCGCCACAATCTATGATACCACAATTGTACATTGCCCAAAACCATTCAGTCCTGTGTTGATTACAAAAGGCAAATCAGATCTTGAAGAATGTTTTAGCAATAGAACACATACCAAAGCATCCAAAGCTCTTGTGATCTTTTCCTAATGGCATTTCAATAATGAAATTAGATCTTGTAATATGAAATTGGCAGGTCCTGCTGTAAAACAACAACAAAACAAACAAACATCCTTACTTAAGGGTTTTCGTTTGACTGATTAAAAAAATGCAACTTGAAAACGAGAGTGGATGAAAATGATGACCGCAAAATTACAACTGATTTTAACGGCATCAAGAGCAATTTTTTCTGCTACTTTTCTAGCTCCTCTCAGGGTTATTACAGGCTGACAAGCAAAATTGACTGACCTACCCTGTTCTCCTGTATTCAGTTGAGTCAATCACATCTAAAGACTTTGTGGTGTCTTTATGATTACTGGTTCAGCCCAAGTCAACGTAGGATCCCTGTCCATCCACTCCAGAAGATGTATCAAAAGCCAGGATTGGTCTTTCAAGGGAGCTGATACAAAAAACTGATGTCTGTTTCCTTTACAGCACCTAAACTGGGGATACCTACTTGCTTTCCTGTAGAAACCCTGAGGACATGAGGCCATGACTACTCCAAAAACTGTTCTAGAAGAATACAATAAGGGTGGGAGGTTAGTTAAAATCTAAACATACTGGAGAAAAAAATAGAATACCAAGTTTTGTTCAAATGCATTGTACATGTCTTACGCAGCTTGGCTTTATGCCATTTGCATCTTCTGCTTGTGCGGTTGACCACATTCTGGCTTAAACTTTGTGCATTTTAAGAAGACTGTTGGTGCTCATAGCATGAAACAGATTGAATTTTCTCTGTCATGGTATACTTCTACAGAAAAAAAAGGGAATGATCTGTGCTCACATCTATGCATTGGTGGTCAAGGTTGAAGACTGTGACCCCAAGCACTCTCCTGCATGCAGTGGTTCATGGGTCCTGAACTAAAATGATTCTGCTATTATAGGATTCAGCTTATTTAGAGTAAGACCACTACATCATGCAAGATACTTCTGAGGCACTTTGGATTTTGGAATTCRAAATTGAGTTTTGGATACCAACTACAGCTATGCATGTATTACAGCCTGTTGGCTCAGGAAGGTAAAACTGGAAAGCAAATGAATAAATTTTCTGGGTCAATCTCAATACTGGGTCTCCTGTGTTTACAGTTTGGATGGCCTTCAGTTCGCCCTGGGGTTTCATGCCCCTCAGCCCGTGAAAGCCCCTTGGCAATTCACAGTTGACCCCTGTTGAGTGACAAGAAAGAGAGAGAGAATTCTTACAGAAAACCTTTGCTAATRTATTAATGGACAGTTTCACAGCCCTCTCCTACAGCCTGGCAGGCAGCCTTCCTTGCTCCTCTTTGCAAGGGGATGCTTCTGCCCCTGTGAGCGGGACACGGACCGCCGGGGACTCCACAGGCCGGGACTTGTGCGCCTCGGGCAGAGCCCACCCTGCCACTCCTCCTCCCACCACCCCTGCCACCAAATTACATATATAGATAACGGGAATGACATAAAAAAAACAAACAAACAAACATACCCAACACCCAACCCAGACCCGCGGTTGTTGGTACTTTTCACCGCCCCTCGGTATAATTAATATATTCGCGTTTCCTCCCACTCTCCCAATGGGCTACCAGCTGCAGAAGTCCTGAATAGCGAGCTTAATTGGGCTTTGTCATGCAGAATACCTCCATTTTCTATAGTAACTTACAAAGGGGCCCTTGACAGACGTGGCGGGCTCCTCTGGCGACGGCGGGTCCTGCCTGGCTGCGCCAAACACCTCCGCACACCGCGCAGGTAGCGCCGCCACCGCCCCTCCGGCCCCACCGCCACCGC